>NW_008824558.1:85925-93943 GCF_000699105.1 Pygoscelis adeliae
TTTAAACCAGCTGATAAATAAATTAAGTATAATCCTTGAAGTATTCACATGTGATAATACAGAACGGTCGCTTAAAAAAATAGAGGCATAGGTTTGGGTAGGTCTGTAGATACAATCTTGGCAGACGGTTCTGTGTCCGGGGCGGGGAGGAAGGGGGGGGCGAAAATCATGGATGCAATGGAAACCAGCAAGAGGACTAGTGGTCTTTATTGCAAGTGTCATTAATTAATCAGCAAGTAGGATTTTATTTGGAGGGAAATAAATATTGGGACTTTTGTTAGCTTTTTTCCCCTCACCTTCTCACTCTTCTTTCTAGTGCTTGCTCCTCTGCCTTGCTCTTTCTTACAGACACTGGTATGGGATCGAGAGCTAGTGCCAGAAATGCTTCCCATTGCTTGCTTCTCAGGATCTAATTTTGACCTCTGACAAGCCTAGCTCTCAGTATCACACGCTGCGGTGCTGCCGAAGATCTGCTGTAATTGGAAGGTGATATAAATTGCAGTCTTTGATGTCATTTTAAAGCAAAAGTTTCTTTTTCTTGTCCATCTAGGGTGCAGTAGTGATCCTTGTGTGTATTGCAGCGGGGTAACGCCGCTGTAATATACAGCCTATTTGATTAGTGCCTTATCCTTTCCGTACTTGACCCTGAATCGGATATAGCTGTAAGCAGAACGTGCTTTTGATATTGCTGAATGATATTGAGGGGTCATAAAATATTTCATATGTTATGGTGTAAAAAACAACAGTCATGCAGATTGTTTTTTAATATAAATCAATAGTAAACCAAGCCTCAGAAAGGCCCTACTTCACCTGCCCAGTTCAGGTAATTGCCTAAAATAGCAGACATCCTATTGGTGATAAAACTAAAAATGTATTTGTATTTAAAAAAGTAATAAATTCAGCTGATATTCTACCTCCTATTTTAAACTACTGTTAGAGGCCAAATAGCATCTAATCTCAGGTTCCCTACTCCAGTGACAACTAAGAGCTAACCGGCATTCAGCTGTAAAAGCTTAAAATTTCCTTTATAATTGTAGAGTGTATGTAAGTTTACAGCTAAAATTTAACGCAAACTTATAGTTTATCTTTTCCTTCCTTTCTCTAGTCTGAAAAATATCCTGTAATTAGATTTAGTTTTGCAACACTGCTGTTAGTGCAAACTGTAGTCATTATGTATTACAATACACAGCCATATATTAAAAGAACAAATACAAAACACAGTGAAACCCCCGTTGTGTTGTAAACACAATCAATTTCAGACTGTAAGAATGCAAAAACCTCAAATTAATTAAAAAAAAAATCTAATGGCAGAGAATATTAAGCAATGTAAAGGACTAAATAATAAAAGTCAGTTCCATACATATAATGCTTATTTAAAAATGCCTGCATGCGTATTAAGTCTGATCCGCATGCTCAGCTTAAAAAGCCTACCAGCCAAGTACAGAAAAAGCCTTACTGGTTGTGAATACTAACGTTGTTTAAAGAAACTTGCTCAATGTTGGAAAACTGTTTCATGGCTGCCTAAGAAGCTACAGAATTACAGGAAAATAACTAATTGTTCACTCTTAATCACTGTATAGCGAAGTTAAATGTACTACTAATATAGAAAATAATAATTCATGTTATTTTAGAAACAGTGTAAACCCTAGTATAAAAAAATATGCTCATATTTGTGTACATTGCTTAGCTATCTAGAATATAACAAGCAATTTTCAGGTTTAAGCTTCTAATTGGTGTTTAAATTGTCCATTGCATACTGCTGTGGGTTGTTTTTTCCTTGATCAGATAAAATACTTCAATGTTTCTGGGTTAGCAGTTGCTACTGTTGTTTCAAAATCCTTTAAAACTAGTCTTTGTGTAAGCAAAATATTGTTGAGAGCACACCAATATTATGAATTCATAAGTCATTGAATTAAGGGATTTCATCCAAGACAAAAATATCATACTCCTATGCAGTGTCTAATGAACCTGTACGCCACCATTAGCATGCAGAATTAAAAATGTTCTGACTGGGGGTTTGTGCCCTCAGATCGCAAGCTTTTGGAGCCTCATTGTTTGGACAGTATAGTATGATAAAATCCAGACCCGTATGTAGGGAACCAGGGAGCTGACACAAATATATTTTTGTTTCATGTGAAGTTTCTGTGAGAAATGCAGTGTTCGCTGTCTTACCAACTGCTTTGAACCAAAGGGATCTTGGTGTCTTGCACGATTGGATTTGTCTTCAGAATTGCGCTTTTCATTGCTTAAGGTTGAAAACGGGATTTGCAATTTTATTCCAGTGACTACAACCAGATTGGTCCATGTCACCTAGACTGCAACTGTTAACTCTAAGATAACTGAACATATTGTGATACGTTATTTTTTGAAATGGATACAATTTTAGTTAACAAGAAATTCTGTTCTTCACTGTTTTGGATTGGTTGGTTCTGCCAGTAATAAAAGTAGGTAAAACCTACATCTGAGGAGAAAGGCATGTATGATATTGCTGCCTCTTTGAAACTCTGCTCCAGCTCCTTGCTGAGTTAGAAGATTTTTCCCATAGATCACAGGTAGGCATTTCTGAATATCCTCCAGAAGAAAAGTCTAAATCAATCCAGCTTCACCATCTTTACCAGGTGGGGATCTAGTGCCCGGTTTAGATTGCATTTACCAGGTAATGCAATGTTTTCATCAGAACTGCTGTCATCATCTGGGAGAAGCAATTCCTGAACAGCTTTGCCATCACTGCTTTCTTTCATTGTTTTAATCCTTCAAAGGACCCTTGTGAAGGAGCTTTGACTCAGGATCCCTGAGCAAACAGCAATGGCTGTTTCACGTGCTTAATTCATTTGCGGCTTAAGCAGGGTGCTGGGCTTTGAGCTGGAGTCCAAGCAGGCTGCCTTTCTGCTTACTCTGCAGTAACTCCTGCAGGTGTAACATGAGTGAGGAGTTGGGTAGAGCAGCCGTGACCCAGTTCTCCAAAACAGCTAGTCAGCAGCTCATCCCGGTTTAGAGGGATGACGTTCTTTAGCTATTTGCAAGAGGTATGGCTTGCTTGAATATTTTAATTGCTTTGAGCACTCTACATTCAGGCCTCAGATGTATATTGCTACTATCGCAAATTTAATTTCAAGAGGCTTGGGTTTTAATAACTTTTAAACTTTTTTTTTTTCCCCCTCATCTTGACATTTTTGGCATACAGGAGTGAGAACTGGGCTCCACATCCATGGTGAGCTTCCCACAAGCTCATTCCTGGAGCAGCTGTCTTTAGAAAAGCCATACAAGTCAGAGCAGGAAGTAACAGATGCATCAATTTTAGGTCAAACTTCCATGTAGGCTTACATTTCATCAAAGATGATTATACAACTGCATGGTTTACACAGTGCTACACATTTCAGCTGAACAGACTAAATCCCTTTTTTATTATTAAATTTCTTGATTAAAAAATGTTGTTTCTTACTTGGTCAGAGCCTCTGCCATAGCAAACATACATAATTGTGATGTTCTGTCATGAGGGAAGACTTCAGATTTTTTCAGACCTTTGTTTCGAACTTTTTTGGAAAATGCAATTAAAAGTGGCAAATGGAGCTTTAGCTAAAATTATTTCACCTTCTGCTTCAGTGTTCTGTATGTGTGTTTGCTTGTTCCACACCTCTAAGCGAATAAACAGTCAGGCCAAAGGCTTTCTGACTTCATTAAGTAGCTGGGTATAGCTCTGAACTGACTGAATTGCATTCAGCACTGAACGTGCCACGGTAGAGAGAATGCTGTGTTTGCCTGGGCTCTGGTGGGCTTCTGGTCTGTGCTTTCCCCCTTCCTTAGCCCGCACTCGCTTTTGCTGAAGGCCTCGAGAAGCTGTTGGAATCCAGCTCTTATGAAAGTCGGGTCCTGACCGTGCAGCATGTCTTACGTAAATTATTTTGGTGGTTTTTAAACCAGACCTTTGATTTCTGTCTAGCAGTAACTTAAATCCTGCTAACACAACCAAATAATCTTGTAGGTCCTCCACCAGGCCGGAGGTTGCGAGCATAGAGCTCGCAGATCAGGATGAGCGCCAGTGTTCGAAGAAAGCTGTTGTCCAGGCACGGTCCTCACAGCCCACACGTCTGACAAGTATCATCTTTGCTGAAGATATAAGTAAGTTTTAACTCTTGTAAGCACACCACTACTTGTTTATGGGCATCCTGGCATCCTCCAGAAACAAAGTAGAGATTTAAAAGTGCACAAACCAAGAAATTTCCGTTCATATGCGTAGTCATTTTAGACTTTCCATGGGCATGGTTTTTAAGTTCTGTTTGTTAAAGGCCTCAATTAAGTGTTAATGGTACTAATGATACATCCAGGAAAACGGGTAATTCTTAAAAAAAAAAAGGAGGGGGGTGGCTGAAAATAGTTTTCAGTACATACTTCTTATATAATGCAAATTTAGATGTTTTGCATTTAGAAAGCTGGAAATTGCCTTTGTGTCTGTCATACAATATACCTGGTTAGTTTTTATAATGACAGATAGGCAAAAACAGATGGTCAATTAAATGTCTTGCAGTCACTAAATGAAGAAGTACATAGGGGTTTATTGTCTGTGGGTAAAAGTCATTAAGTTCTCTAGGACATGAGCCATGTCTGACAGTTGCATTGTAGAAACTCTTAATAGGTACTCAGAGAAAACGTCTGTAACTGTTAGTGTAGATGGAAATCACAATTTTTTAAGATTTATTCTAAAGTTCAGTGAGAAAGGGAACTGCTTTTCTTGCTTGCTTAGCCACAATCACCATTTGACCAAGAGTTTCTTAGTCAAGGTCATGACATAGTTTCAGTTCCTTCAGTGTCTTGTGTCATTGGCTAAATTTGAGGTGCATTTTGTCTTGTTGGTGCTCTTGATGAGCACATCCAGTGTTGCTGATTTCATGTGCTCTTTCTAATGTGTCTTCAAGTGACTGGACAAGTGCTTCGTTGTGATGCTATAGTTGATATAATTCATGGCATCCAAATTGTGTCCACAACAAGAGAACTTTATCTTGAAGATTCACCACTGGAGCTAAAAATTCAGGCTTTGGATTCTGAAGGTAAGAGATTTACTAGTAGGAGACAAACTATATATTGAAACTCTTAGTTGTCCAATATTTGCACTGGTTTTACTTGCCACACAACTGAATGTTAGAAGTCAAGCTGAGTAATTTAAAGGGAGTTCTCTGGATAATACATTCAGCAACCTATTGCTTTTGTTTAAGTGTAAAATCTACATACCACCTGAATAGGAAAATCAAACACTGCTTGATGTCCAACAACTTTTGCTTGCCTTTTTTCCTTATTTTCCCAGGAAACTTAACTCTACTGCTAAGGGTATTTTTAAAAATCAGAATTTAAAATAATTAAAATAAAGGTGTCACCTCTTAGCAATTCTACCTCCAGGTCAGGAGTAAGAATGTAATGGAAAAAGTCCCAACACTTGTCCTGTTGAAATGTCCCATCAGGATTTAACTAGGCTGAGCAAGGCTGCACAGGAATGTGAAGTAGTCTGTTCTGTTTTTTGTTTGTTTTTTTTTTTTCTTTTGAGCTGAGATAGCCTAAAGAATTTTGCAAAAGGGCATTTTACCTGAGTCCAATCAAGCATCCAACAGGATGTTCAGAGATGATGTTGAAGATCAACCACCTATTGCTTGAATTAATATCCCTTAATTATTATAGAAACACTTGCTTTTGGGAGGTACCATTTAGGCTCATAAAAGTTAGTGCATTTGGACTGAATGCGTAATTATTTAATAGGAGCAGAAAACTTCTGCTTTTCCTACTGTCTGTAACGTCAGAAAACAAACCATGATGCTGGTAAGAATTTCATGCTTTGGTTTCAACAATCGATTTTTATGCACACATCAACACTCACACAAACCAAGTGATTTTTAGGACAGCTACTGGGCTGAAAGAAATGATACATAAAGCAGCTATAAAAGGTTGAATTGTTTGTTTTGGGTAGTTAATGAGCCCATCCTACATTTATTTGTAAACCATGAATGCCAGGTTATCTATGGCAATATATTAATAATGAAAAGTAATTTCGTTTTCCTATACTATACATAATACCAGATTCTTGGCTTGGCATTTCTGCAAACTCTCAAGCATGCTCAATGGACAAATTTGCCTTGGAAGCCACCCAAGTTAGAGTCTGAACAGTGGTTCAAAGCCCACAAAGAACATTTAATCTGCGTGACTGAAACAAGGTGTTGGTTAGAAGCTGTAGGACTAAACTTCCCAATCTAAGTTTAGGGGATCAGGATACACTCAAAAGCTTTGAAAATCAGTTCCTTTTGACCCAAATAAACTTGGGATCCATCCTTGGGAGACCTTTGGACATATTGGACTCTCAGTGGTCTTTCTTGGCATACTTTAAAAAAAAAAATAATTCAAGAGCAGTGGCAAGTTTATTGAAGGACGTAATTGTTCAGGAAAAGTGAGAGAATTGAATAAGGGACTTCTGAACATGGGGGGGGGGTTTAATATTCAGAAGGTGAAAAAATAAATGTAAAATAATAATCCAGTTTAATGAATATTGGGAAAAATCTGCTTAGGTTTGTTGAAGACTTGCACAAAGGACCGGTGTCAAGCCGGTTACTGCAACCTGAGTGAGAGAGAGGGACAGTAGATGCTTTGTATACATACAATGGCTGATACAATGTTGCAGTGACGTAGCTTTTTCCCTGGTATGTAAAGTTAAGTAGGCCCTAGGGACATACCAAGGGCAATTTGTTTTGGGCTGATGGTGATTATTGCATTTTACGTTGCCAGATTATTGCATCTGGTATGGGTCGGACCATTCATTAATATTGATGATTCTACTCCTGTGAGTATCGATATATCTTCAGGAATAGTTTCTTTCCTTGTTCTCTTCCATATATATATTGTCCAGTTATTTTTTTCATAAGCTGTATTTTTTAATCAGTTACATTAATGCAGATTCCTTTTTGTACATGTTTTTAATAAGCCACTCCAAACACAAACTCAATCCCCAAATACTACTCTTCAAAAATTACTAATGCAAGAGAGGAAGATGATCATGGAGATCTTTGGCCGAATTAAGTATAGAATATAGAGGGGGAAAAAAAGTCATATATTGTTTTCTTTTAGCTTTTGAACTTTGGTCAAGTTATTTAATTATGCCTTAACTAGAGGCAAGTTAAATAAGAGAAGCACTTAAAGATGTGAGTTTGCATTTCTTTGGCTATGAGTGTGCAAGGAACACTGGCTTCCTGCCCCAGCGATGGAGCAGAGCACATCAAGAGAGCTCTCCTTGTTTACTGGGGTTTGCTCCAATCCTGCCAGTGTGAGCTGCTTTTCTGCTGAAGCACCGCAGAGGAGCAGCTCCGGGCTGAGTTACGGCTGTGGAGCAGGAGCACAAGTCACTGCCCACGTTGATGTTCGAGGAACCTGGGAGGGTAACGTTACAGCTGGCCAGGGCAGCTGGTCTGCAGCTCCTGCAACAGCTGTGCAATCCTGCAGGGAAGGACGAAGACGCAATATAGTTCCTGACAAGTGCTGTATTACCCATCTGCCTCCCCAGGCGCTGCCTCTGATAGGTGTAACCTGGAGAGAGCTGCTGCCCTCCATGCCGCGGAGATAGCTGGTCTTGTCTTGAATGGTGAGACCCTGCATCTTCTGGGGAATCATAGAATAGTTTGGGTTGGAAGGGTCCTCTAAAGGTCATCTAGTCCACCCCCCCTGCCATGGGCAGGGACATCTTCAACTAGATCAGGTCGCTCAGAGCCCCGTCCAACCTGACCTGGAATGTTTCCAGGGATGGGGCATCCACCACCTCGCTGGGCAACCTCTTCAAGTGTTTCACTGCCCTCAGCGTAAAAAATTTCTTCCTTACATCTAGTCTGAATTGTCCCCCCTGTAGTTTAAAGCCATTCCCCCTTGTCCTGTTGCAACAGGCCCTGCTAAAAGGTTTGCCGCCATTTTTTTTAAAAGCCCCTTTTAAGTACTGCTAGGCTGCAGTCAGGTCCCCCCGGAGCCTCCTCTTCTCCAGGCTGAACAACCCCAAC
>NW_008824558.1:94216-109658 GCF_000699105.1 Pygoscelis adeliae
AGCCTGTATTGATACTGGGGGTTGCCCGTGATAGTTTGTCTTTGATGACCTGACTTTGCCTTCGTAATGAGGGACCCCAGCAGGAGCCAGGACACCCAGGCCCGATGGTGGTTCAGAGGCTGTAAGGATGGTTTCGTGCTTTTGCTAGCCGTTTGCTGTGGCACTGGCTGTGTCCAGGCAGAGCCCCTCTGTAGTGCTGCAATGTGCGTTTCTCCACTCGCCCTGTTGTTTTCAATTGGACCAAAACGGAAGAGTGTAATACAGTTTTGTAAAGCTAAAGCATGCATCGTTAAAGAAAGTTAGACTTGAATGCATGTTAAATAACCCAGTCTCAATCAATTTTAATTATATTGCCTTGTGTGTTTAGTTTTGTGTTTAAAATCTGATTTATTTGGGATTTGGAACTAACTGCAGTAAGTTGTATAGAAATAGGAGAAACGGTGTAGGCTTTGAGTTGCATTATTTTTTCTCAAAATGTTTTTGTGGCTTAAAAATGTCATAAACCTTTAAGGCTGAGAATTTGAGAATAAATTTGCTTTGATTCTTACTTTATTAATATAGATATGAATGTCAAAGGGAAGAACACAAATGAAAATTTATTTTTAAATATAGTAAATACTTGGATTTCTTTTCCATATTTATTTGTCCCGGTGGACACTGCAATTCAGAGCAAGACTCATCTTGAAGATTATAAGATGTTTCAGAACAGCAGACCGTTACGCTTAAATGTAATCATGATAAATCTTTGCTTTCAGTCTGTTTATTTCATTTTGTTCCTTTTTAACATTTGCAATTTCTCCTGTTCTAGTGGTTCACAGTTTTGTAGGAAAAAGGTGCTTAGTTTGAGGTCTTTGAGTGAAGACTTATTCCTGTTATGGGTAAATCATGGTTGTGTTCAAAAACAAAACTATATATGTGAAAAGTGCAGTTCATCAGTGCTGTGACCAAATGGTATCTCAGATCTACATGTTTCAAAATGAAAGATTGTTTAGCAGGTTTTTTGGTGTCCTGCTAATATCCAAGAAATAATAAGGTTTTTGTGGTCAAAGGGGGAAGGAGGTGGCAGGTGCCAAGGATCTCCTAGGGGCTGACAAGTGGAGGACAGGTGGTGACACCTGCACCTATCCAGTGGGCTTTGTGAAAAACGTAGTGACATAACGGTGTTGCAAAATGTCAACAGAAAAGCCAGTTGACAAAATTATCTTGAATTTGCCAAAGTCAGTAAAACAAGATAGATTGTTATTTTCAGTATTTAGTTTAAAATTCCTCTTTTAGGGATAAGATGAAGAAATTTCCTAGGAGAAAAAGTCATAGTTTGTGTTCCAGGAAGACTCTATGCTTGTTACTTGTTTTTGTTTTAATCTGATCATTTGATTTATAGGAAACACTTTCAGCACATTGGCAGGGTTAGTCTTTGACTGGACAATAGTAAAAGACACAGAGGCCGATGGCTTCTCAGATTCCCACAATGCATTACGGTAAGTTCATTTACTTTGTTCTTAAAAGTCTCGTCTCCATTAAGTTTGATGTGTATAAATATTTCCTCACCTTTAGGCAGTTTACTGGACTGTTTAGTTTACTAAAAGAATGCTCATGGGTCAGTTGTTTCAGGGGTTTTTTAAGTGCCTACTCAACAGCCTGGGGACTCTCATCCCTGTTTAATTTAACAACTGGTAGCGTTAATGAGCAGCCCAGGTAGTTCTAATCCAACAACTAGAAATAAATAGATGCAGTTGTTGATCTTCCTGAAACATCCTGTGCAAAGGAAAGATTTATCAGAGACTGTTATTTTGGGATTTCAGCAGGGATTTTTTTTTTTCCCCCCTCCTATATTTGTCACAAGACTATCTTTAGCCTCTGTTATGGTGGTGTTTGTTTTGTTTTTTTTAAAATTTTATTAAGCATGTGCACTGTGTAGTTTTACAGTGGTGACTTAATTGTCCTGTTCTTCAGCGGCTTCAAACAGAAATTTGAGTTTCCATCCTTATTAAACTAACCAGAATTGAAAGCTACTTAGTAGTACCTTGTATGGGATATTTTTCAAGTTGGACTCCAAGAGTTTTGTCTTTGCGCTGACACCAACTGGTGTCAACACACCAGGATCCTGTTATCTAGCAGCGTTATGCTAGTATTCATCGTATTATATGCCATGGTGGATCTTGACTTTGCTCAACATGAATGTTGGTAGAAAAAACGCCTGCGTGATATACGTGAATTTGACCAGACTGCAAACACATGAAACATGTTTTTTTTCTCACAAAACAGTTTACAGACACTTCTTCAGTACAGCTTTAGTCAAAACTTCCCTAACATATAGTAAGCTTGTAAGATGAAATAGATGCAAACTCATGCACTGTAGGCTTCAGTTACTTCAGAAATCAGGTTCCAGCAAAATGTAGGTAGATTGCGGGACATGATGTAGGAAACTATACCTTCCTTTAAAGAACCTGGCTTTATTCATGTGATGATTCTATGACTGGAATGTGGGGAAACAAGTTCTCTTAGAGAGCAGAATGGTTAACAGTTAACTTCCATCCTCAAACCTATATTCCAAATACATTGGAAATGGGGTGGGAGTAGCAAACAAGACTCTTTGCTACTGGGTAAACACAAACTCCAATTTTGCAGCCTTAGAGAAACAAACACGCAGCATTACCTGAGGAAAGCCTGGTAAGCCCATAATAAGCTTGAAGCTGCAGGGATGGGTGTATGGCCCCTACCTACAGCGAGAGGCAGACAGTGTGCTAATTGTTCAGTGGGACTTATGCTCCAAGTCCTAGTCCGTACTGAGCTTTTTGTTTCAGTATAAGTATTTGCTAGAGATGTGACTTTAACCAAACTAGTAGTGATATATCCTCTGCTGTTAGCACAGCTATGATAATAGAAAAATGTTCTAATGGTGTTACAGCTTTGGAAAATAAATTAAAAACTGTCATAAATACGTTAATATTCATAACTGTTCTCAATATGGCTTTACTGATTTTTACGGTGAGAGTGCGCATAAAGCCAAACGGATCATGTGCGTACAGAAGCTGGCAACCTTTAAAACATGGTCCTCTTTCAACTTCTGTCCTGTTGTTTACCCATACACGGCAAATTCCTTTCCTCTCTGTTGTCACATCCCATTGAAATTTCTAACAGTTACTAGAAGTATTCTGCTTGTAGATTTTTTTCCATAGTCATTTATTAAATGCGTGCTAACTTCTTCATATAGGTCAAAGTTATGTTCTGGTTTGTTAAGCTGTTGCTTTGATAAACATAAGCTTTGGGTCTTTCACATCAGTTGTTCCACAATAATCTAGAGTGTTTTTGAGGTCTACACCTACTGTAAAAACTGGAGGGATCATTATAGGCAGCATGTGCAGTCTTCTGATATGTCTTTAAAGCCCACAAACAAGCTTCAAACAAACTTTTATCTGTCACAGAAATTAGCTGCAGATATCTTCAAGAATGAGTAAAATTTGGATATCTGGTCCCAGGCAGACATCTTAAATTTGCTTAAAACATGGACATAGCTGGGAATATATGGTGGTGGTGTTTCTCTGTGCGTTTACAAAGATTGGTTAACAATTTTCTATTCACTTTTCGGTTCACCTTTCAGTATACTCAAGTTCTTAGAATCTACTTATATTCCACCTGCCTATATATCAGAGATGGAAAAAGTTGCCAAGCAAGGAGATACCATTTTGGTGTCTGGAATGAAAACAGGGAGTTCTAAATTAAAAGCAAGAATACAGGAAAGCGTCTATAAGGTAAGAAACTTGCATTCACCTTTTTTTTTTTATTATTTAGTCTTATAGTCCCACATTACAGGAGTACTGTAAGTTTGCCCTGCCGTATCGTTCCCATTGTTGATAACAGTGCTGCATCTCTGTCTTACTGGATCGACTCTGTAGCCTGTATCACAGAAGATGACCGTGCTAGTCTTCATCACCCTGGAAGGGTTGGAGTTCGATGCAGTTACCTCGGTGCAGTTACCTAACCCAGGACGGTGCGTGTGCCAGAGATCATTTCTAAACCTAACTCTCTGACAAAAGGCCCTGCGGCAGAGGAGTACACTTCAAATACTTCTGTGCGATTTTCTTATTCCTGATACTCATTCATATTGTACACATAACTAGAATCATGCTGGATAGGGCATTGGCCTTTTAGCTCTTTTGAAAAATAAACAGCTAGAACACTTTAGGTCTTTCTTTCAATAAATAAATAGCTAGAACAAGGATTGCTATATTGAATATACCTTTATTTCCTGTTGTGCTTGAAATGAGTGTCATATGAATACTTTGTTAGTATCTAATTCTACCTCATTAGATTCTGGTCTCCAAGGAAGGGTTTTGGGATCGAAATGTCAATGCTACAAGGGTGTTAAACTGCAGTATTGGCGATCTTCCCAGCTGTTAGGTAGATCCATGCTGTTTCTTTCTGTATAACTTGTGGTGACCGAGTTTTTCATTTAACTCTGGTAGCTGAGTTGTTTTTTCTCTTAATAGAATTTACAAGCACCTGAGAGAGTTTTTGTGCGTTATCGCTTACAGGAATACTTGGCATTGTGCTAGTTATCATCTTAATACCGCACCTTAAAAAAAGCCGTGTATAAAATGATGGGGTCTTTCTGAAGTTCATCTCGTATCTGCAGTCTGGTTTTGCAGATTTGTGTTACTACATGTTGTACCTAATGTGTTTGCTTAAAGCAGAATTGCCTTGGACTATCTAACCCATACCTGTAAAAAGTGTTCTATGAAAATATTATCTAAATGTAGGTAATACTAGTAATGTGGCACAAATAATAGTTCACGTTAAGAATTCTATTTTTGTTACAGTTCTACCTTTGATAATTGTGCTGAATATAGTTGCTCTACATTATATCGGTCTGACTTTTTTTTTTCTTGAATGCTTGTAGCTTGTTTAGTTTTCTGGTTTAATATTTTTCTGAATTAGTTTTGAGCTGATACTGTAAGTGAAATTGAAATAATATTGTTCCGTTTGCAATTTTTTTATGGCTTTCTGGTTAGTAGTACCTTTAAATTTTTCACTGCTGCCAGACTGCACGTTTTCAGTGAACATCCCTCGAACAACTGTAATAGAATTTATATAATTATCTGTTGTATTCCTAATTTAATAGACCTATGAGTTTGATACAGATTCCTCAGAGAAGTTATAAAGGATATGTTGTGTGGAGGTACCGTGTTTTACAGTAGGGAAAACAAATCTCTAGATGTCTGAATAGTCACTGTGCATCTGTCGCAAGTTATTCTGTATTCTCCAGAAAACTGAACCAAAATTATGTCCATACAGACTTGATTTTTTTTAATTCAACCTTGCACAGTATGCACAGAGCTGATCTCGATGCCATTCATTGTCCTTTGCACTTTTCTGTTGTGACTAAGTTTGAGGTGGTAATAAAGAGCCAATTACAGCAAGTAATATTTTTCACTTATAGATTATAAGTTATTGCCGCATGGTCTGTTTCAAACAAATGAACTGCTTTAAATGTGGTTGCTTTTTCTTTCCCCTCAATCAATAGCATGTACAACCTGCAGAAGTCAGATTGCTTATTTTGGAAAACATCCTTTTAAATCCAGCATATGACATTTATCTTCTGGTAGGAACATCAATTCAGTACAGAGTTCAGAAAATAAGGCAAGGGAAGATTACAGGTTTGTCCTGGTTTTTTGGTTGGGTTTTTTTTTTAAACTGCTGAGAAATTTTTAATTGTGTTTAAACTGCATTGTTAATATTTAATACTGTTTTCCTAACTACATGATGATACAGCTGCTTAGTTTTTTCTCTCAAAAAAAATTGTGTCTATAAAGGATATGCTCTTGCAGATTTGTCAAGGACACGAAGGTAAGGGTAACATAGAATAGGAGCTAACGCTATCATTTTAGATGTACTCATTTATTTCACGTTGACTAAGAAACTGTGTCTCACTTTCTTAGTTAAATCAAATTTAGGTTAGCAATTTTTCTAATGTAAAATGTTTTCTTGACAAATGGATTTGCTCCATTTCTACAAGTGTGGGTTAGCTGGCTTTATGTCCATTTAAAGGTGTGGAAGTTTGTAACTGCATCTGTTGCTTACAAGGAGCCTGTGCTGGTAATGACTTTTTCCTCTTCTCCCTTCTTTTTTTCCTCTTCTCCCTTCTTTTTTTCCTCTTCTCCCTCCTCTCTCCCCTTTTTCTCTCCCCCACTTTCCTCCTCTCTTCCCCCCTTTTTCCTCCTCTCTCTCCTCCCTCTCCCCCCTTCTCTCTCTCTCCCCTCTCTCTCCTCCCCTTTTTTTTTTTTTAAAGAAACTAAATAAGAAATGTTTTACTAGGCTAGTAAACTAGGCTTACTACATCAGCTAGTAGTGCAGAATGGAGCGGCAGAAATTGTCGGTAACTCATAGAGAATAATTTGACCACTTTTGAAGCTGTGAATGAATTAGATTCTAGGTCTAAACAGTGGGATGATATTAGTTGGGAATTACAGCTTCAAAGAAATTAAAGTTAGGCGAGAAGCTCATTTTGCGTGTGTGATGATATAATCGTAGAAATGCTATTTCTACAAGACATTAAAAATACTGATTTAATGTGTGCACTAGGCATCAGTAAAAATTAAACAGCAATAATGAGCAGCATCCAAACACTGACACATTTGTTTTTATTGTTTCATATGTTGTTTTATGTACAGAATTAGTGATGCCGTCTGATCAGTATGAACTGCAGCTACAGAACAACGTACTTGGTCCTGAGGGAGATCTGTCTTGGCCGGTTGCCGAGTTGGACCAGGCAACATCAGTTGTAACTGCATTGCAGCAGGGACAAACTAACCTCATACTTGGGCACAAGAGTATCCTTCCTAGGTGATGCTTTTCCATCTGGATCTTCGTGGCAGGAGACAAACTTTCCACCCTTTGCAGCACAAAAAGATAAAATTATCCATATTTGTACCAGTAGTCTTGAAAATCAGGAGCACCTGATGGAGCCATAGAAAGCAGCACTGCTGTGAATTCAGTCTCAGCAGAGCTGCCTGATGCCTTGAAATGTTCTGAGAAATTAGGTTGGCAAAAGATCAATTAAATCATGTCTGTTCCCCTCAGTCAATGTGGAAATGTGATGGGGCTTTATTTAATTTTTATATTTAGAGCATTATATTCTCTAGTGGGATCTCTCTAAAATGCTCACTATCTTTCAGGATAGTGGGGATAACATTTATTTTCCGTGTACAATTAGCTTTAAATATCCAAAGACGCACAAGGAGCCCCAGGAACAAGCTGATCTTTACTTGACTTTTGTCAAAACTTTTCTGTTCCTTTACTGAGACTTCAGGTATTCGCATGCAAGGCGTTTCCAGACTACCAAACAGCACTATCTATGTTGTAAATCCTGGGTATTTAGGTTGGTATTGGCTACAATTTTCCTGATTGCTTAATATAATTTCTTGCCTTGTTTTTGTGTTGGTGTTTTTCTGTGTGTATATACATGCTTCCATTTCACATATTACTTTTCATAGAAAAGTAATTTTGTTCATAAAAGTAGCTCAATGTGAAATAGGTTCAGTACTAAGCATTTATTTATTTTCTTTCACCTCTGTATTCAGCAACAATGAAGGTGCATCTTCAGAGTGTGGGCACCAGAAGCAAAATGCTTATATCCGTTACGTAAAGAGGCCGTTGATTTGTGCTGTTCAATATTTCCTGTTTTGTAGGATTTACAGTCCATCCAGGTGACAGATGGGTCCTAGAAACAGGCAGACTTTATGAAATTACAATTGAAGTGTATGATAAATCGAGCAACAAGGTGTATTTATCTGATGTAAGTGAAATGTTGATATACTTCTGAGTGTCTGTCTCCTAAATCCTGGCTTTCTTTGAAATTAGTTGAGCAGTCTCTTATTTACGTTGAGTTAGGACATATCAAAGCATGTTGTTTCTTGCCTTTTCCTTTTTTCTCTTTATTTTGTAGTTTTGGGTTTTTTAAAATAAAGCACTCTGGGTGATTCATGTGAAAGTGCCCATTGGAATCTAAGTGCTGTAGAAAAACTGGAAGAAGTTGGACAATGCACTTCAAACATGTAGCGCAGGCATTGCACTGCAAATTGCAAACTGGTGTAACTGCTGGAGAGCAGTACTAATATGGTACTTCATCTCATCAATCCCCCCTAAATATAACATTATCAAGCCTAGAGGCAATCTTTCCTAGTAAAGAATGAGGTGTAAGGTAGGCTTATAACACTCTTGGGGAGCTACCTGTTTCCTTTTAGTTGATTATGGGAAAAGCTTAGATGATTAGCTAGCATTAAAACACTTCACTGGTAGTTAAATAAGATGAATTCTAGGTACTAGGTACCAAATATACATTGCTTTTAAAAAAAAATAAAGAAAACAAGATTTGAATAGTTCATTTGCAAGTAGAAAAATTTTATTAAATTCTTGCTTTTCAGAATATCGAGTTTCTGTGTGTATTTGCACTTATTTGCTTCCTGAGATATTTCAGCTAGATCTCAGAAAAAAATGTGCTATTGGGGCAGTATATTTGCATGTTCTTCCCCTTTTGTGTTTAAGAATGACAACATTAAGAAATTATTGTAAAATATGAATTATTTAGTGGTATAAATATTGGTACTTTTCATGTTAAACTACATGTTGCTGATAATTTAAAGTAAATATTTTCTGTGGAGTTAATGCTGTGTCTAAAAGATACAATCTTGTTGAAAGACTGAAACTTTCATAGGGAAAGTTCTTATTCAGTTTCAGATAAGTTTCTTTGAACTGTTATTAAACAATTGTTTTCTCATTTATTCACTAGTATGTTTATGGCTGCCTGTACAGTATTAATGTCAGTTACCTGTGGCAATATCTATTTCATGTTCTGATTTTAGAATATCAGAATTAATACGAAGCTGTCCAAAGAATATTTTGAGGTGCTGAAGTCATCTCTGAATGGATCATATCATTATGTGAAAGCGATAAAGAAGGGTCAGACCATTATCGATGCTGCACTGACATCAGTAGTAGATCAGGTATGTTTTTATAATAACTCTTCTGCTTTGCTGGTAGGCCTAAAAATGATATACTTGTGCAGTAGTGACTTAATAGTGACATAGTAAAAGGAAGCCTAAGAATTACATGGGTCTAAGCCGTCTTTGTTTAAACAGATTAAGAACCACATTCTAAAATCCTTACTTCAGGAAAACTGTCAATTAAGTCAACAGAGGATTTGCTTAAATAAAGACTGTGGGATTTTGCTACTGAGTGTGTGGCAAACACCTGTTAAACTAGTGGTGCACAGCACTGATTTCTTTTTTCATGGCAGATACTTATGTGGGCCCATATCGTATCCTTGTGCTGGTGCAAAGGTTCTCACATTCTATGAGTGAATTTTACAATTTATTGTGGTAGGATCATCAGTGTCATACCCTGGCCTTGTTCTGCATTCAGTTACATTTGGAAAGTTTTCTGTCATTTGGTAAGTGATGTTAAATGCTGGAATGAAAATCTGCCAAATGTATCAGCCTGCAAATTTCTTCAAATTAATACTCGTTAACTTTCTGCTAGTTGGACAGGCTGCTGAATGTATGGCTAACTAGGGCACGTGGTGTGAAAGTGATTTGCTTTTGCTTGAAACTTGGAAAAATTCAACACCTCAACCCATTTGCTGTGAAATCGTTGTAGTGATTCCTTGAGTAGGATTTAGTAGATCCTTGTATATGATAAGCCATGCTCATTCTCTGTGTCAGAGAGGTACTCTTGAATGAAATGTTAACTGAGAGCTGTTAAAGTTTTCTGTCAGAACTCCAGTAAGAAACAGTATGTTGTGCCAGAGGGTTATGACATTACAATTACAGCAAAGTTGTAAAGGACAGTATTTTGGGATGGGTTGAGGAATGGGTCTTTTAGGCTGAGTTTCGTCTTCACCTGCTGCAAAGTAGAATGAGCAAAGAGTAAATGCAGGTGTGGAGTTACTGAATTAGTTCTCCAGATGAGGTCTCAAAAACCAGGAGTAGTGAAAGAGTCTATTTCTTATTGCTGTTTGCCTTTTAAATTAATGTGGGCACCTGTATCTCCGTAGTAACATTACTCATTTAATACAAGAGCACACTTTGCTGCGATGAGCTGACTATTTGCTCACAAGTAACGCTGTTCCTAAGTGACCCTAAATAGTTGCTTTCCTTTCTCTCCGAGATGTTTTCAACAACTTGTCTCTATATAAGGACTAAACATTATTCCTAGGAAGTACTATGGTGTTATTTATAATACTGTGCTGTTGCTTTCTGTAGGATGGAGGTGTTCACACGTTATCAGTTCCAGTGCGAAACCAGCAAGATGTTGAAATATATGTTCCTATAGTTCTTTCACCCAGCATTTTGACGTTTCCTTGGCAGCCAAAAGCAGGAGTCTACCAATACACTATACAGGTATGCCAAAGAAGTATCTAAATGCAGGAAGTATTGCTCAAGCAGGCACAGTAAGGCCTGTAACCACTTATATAGAGTTGACTTTGGATACTTCAGGCACAATGATTTCCAAAACTTTATTTGGAGGGATTTTGTTGGATGTTAGTTGCAGGATTTAATGTGTAGTTAGTTAAAAAAGAGCACACAAAAAACCAACATACAAAAAAACCCCACTGACTTTTACCTCTTGTCTTTCATTCACTTCCTCTCTCCTTCATGAATGCACCACACACATACACGCAGAGTGGTTTGAAATTACCGAAAACATCCTAGGTACAAAGCTTAGTAGTAATATTTGAGGCTACAATTTACTGTAAAGGGATGGAAGTGTGGGAGTATGAATCGGAGCGTGAGGTGACTGCAAAAAGGGCATGACAAGATCAATGAGCAGCGCCCCATCAATCTTTGACATCAGTATCCTTCAGTCCCCACACATCCCATGCTTCTAATAAAAAGTTATAGGGAGGCAAAGGCCACAGTTTCATTTACAGTATGCCCTTCTAAAGGGACTTTCTTCTTACATTTTTTACACGTGTCTTTGCTCCCATGCTGCCAATCCTTCCATGCACTTCATGAAGCAAATGGCTTGTCTTCCAGTATAGAATCATAGAATCATTAAGGTTGGAAGAGACCTCCAAGATCATCGAGTCCAACCGTCAACCCAACACCACCATGCCCACTAAACCATGTCCCTAAGCGCCTCATCTACACGTATCAGAGTATAGTCTAACTGGAGAAAAGAACATTGTGCTTCCCCAGCCCGGACTCTCACCCCAGTACAATGATACCCAGATCCGGCACTTGAGTGTTTCATGTACAGTTCCTGCCTCTCCCTTTTAGTATGAAGTAGTGCTGAGTTTTGGGTCTGTCTTCAGGTAAACAGTATGCAAAAAGAGGCAGCGGGACCCATGGTGTCTGAAGTAAACAAATCAACCTCATAGGGATAAAATTGCATTCTCTAGTGTAAATCTGAAGTTAACGCCATTGAGTTTAGCGCTGTCATCTGTACCTTTAATTTTTGTGGGATTAGAGTTTGATTTAGTTCATGCTATACCTAACCACACCAGCAGAGTGTGGTAAAAATTCTTAGTACAAATATGCATTTTCGGTACTTCATCATAACTTCTGCTAGAGTTCCCAGTAGGGGGAAGTAAATGTGGTTTTCTGTTTCCCACATCTTTTACAGTTCTATTCTTGTCTCACCTTATCTTGCATATATCATCAAACATCTCACTAGAGAACATTCCTTCGTGTTACTCTAATAATCTGCATCAGTATTCTTACTTTACTGTGATTTCTTTTCATTAAAAACAAAAACTTTTTTAATAGAATCATAGAATGGTTTGGGTGGGAAGGGCCCTCTAAAGGTCATCTAGTCCAACCCCCCTGCCGTGGGCAGGGCCATCTTCAACTAGATCAGGTCGCTCAGAGCCCCGTCCAACCTGACCTGGAATGTTTCCAGGGATGGGGCATCCACCGCCTCTCGGGGCAACCTGGGCCAGTGTTTCACCACCCTCAGCGTAAAAAATGTCTTCCTTATGTCTAGCCTAAATCTACCCCCCTTTAGTTTAAAGCCATTCCCCCTTGTCCTGTCGCAACAGGCCCTGCTAAAAGGTTTGCCGCCATCTTTTTTATAAGCCCCCTCTAAGTACTGACAGGCTGCAATCAGGTCTCCCCGAAGCCTTCTCTTCTCTAGGCTGAACAACCCCAACTCTCTCAGCCTTTCTTCATAGGAGAGGTGTTCCATCCCCCTGATCATTTTTGTGACCCTCTTTTCTCCCAACATTTAAATTAGTTTTCATTTACTGAAACTGAGAACATTTTCCCAATCTGCCCATTCACCAATACTAGTGATTTTTTACAATAGCACACAGCTTGACTGTTGTTCCTGCCTGTAGATTAGTGTTTGCCTCCTACTCAATAGTTTTTGAGTCGGGCTATTTTAAATTGGTGAATGCACTTTTTCTGAAAATAAGTTGAAGGGGATTTTTGGATCTAGCCAAATTCTGTTTATAGCTAAAGTAAGTCCTTCCAGATGGTATCAGAATGACTTTTAAGTTTTACTTTGTCAGCTGTCTGGTTTTTTTGTTGTTTGGTTTGTTCATATTTGTGCTAACAAGATGGCTTCTGTTGCAAGTAAAAAAGGAAGGAAAAAAAAAGATGTTTCCTTCCTTCCATGCATTAGAGAAGTGAAGTGCCATCTTTGTGAAGTTAAGTATGCAGAGGTTATTTTTTCCTAGTGAGGGCATCACTGTCACTGGTTACAGTTTGTGGAGTGGAGTTCAGCTAACAGGCTGTGGGTAATGATTAGACCGAAACAGAAGCTGGTTTACCCTTTCTCTCCTCAGTGCAAACTGACTGCTAGAGAGAAAAATGTCATAATACATCTGGTTTGTATGGCAAAGAGGTGTGACTCCATAGAATTATTAAGAATTGGGTATTTCTATTTTATGTTTTCTGCTCATTTCCCTGTTTTAATTGAAAATATCTTTACAAAACATTCTGAATTTTACGTTCCTTAAACGTTTCTCGCCACATCCCATGCATCTCCTTCTGTCACACACTGTTACCTATTTATCCGTTTGTCTTTGTCCAGTGCTCTTTCTGTAATCAGGTTGTGCACATGCTCATGGGAAGGAAAAAGGGAAATTACTGTCCCTTTGATTTCCCACCCCCTGGTAGAAGTTATTAGCCAAGCTCCTGCATAATCTAGAGCTGCTTGTTTTCCACACTGTCCTAGACAAGATTTATCATCTTGTTCATTTTTACTTTAATTATGAAATGGGTTAGAGCAAATGCTGAGAAAGTTAAAGAAATTAAAACAATACATGTAAACAAAAAGATTGCTCCGACGTTCACCCTTGTTTTACTCTGATGGAACTTTGAAATTTGTTTTGGAGTATGAAAGGTGTTTTTTTTTTTTTTTCTTTAACTTGCTTTAAAATGCGTTATTCTTAGGATACCTTTCTGTACAGTATTTGTCTCAACAGACACTTCCATAGCTCACAATAATGATGTTTAAAACCTATACATTTTACAGCATTGTAATGATTATGTTTCTTCAATAACTGGTATTACACATGTAGGAGGACAATACTCTGCTTGTGTTGGCAAAGTGTTTTTTGGCCCTTCACTTTATAAAATATGATCCTGCAGCAGATACTACCCTGTCCTGGCTGCCAAGTACTCATATAGTGGGTATAATAATTTGTCTCTATTGATGTGGACCGTAATATCAGGTAACTAGTTCTTACCCTCTGTACAATAATTCCACTCACTTAAGCTCTTCTAATTGTGAAACAACCCTTCAAGAGCTGGGAGCTCTAGGAAAAGGGTGGGGTTTTCTTTTTTGTTGGTTTGCAGGTTTTTATGGGAATCTGCATGATAAATCTGAGCTTATAAGTTTGGCAGTTACTGACTCCTTCCCTGACAAGCCACTGTGGGAGTGTAGCCTGTACATTTCGCAGGCCCTCGCAGTGCTTGTGGCAAGAGTGGGCAGTTTCCATATGTGCCTATTGCTCATTCCGTGATTGATCAGTTGCTGGAGCAGCACATTTGTTGAATGGCTGCAGGTGGACGTGCTGATTTTCAGCATAAAAATAAAGAAGTAATGCCAAGAAGAGAGTGACTTTTTTTCTTTTTCTTTTTTTCCCCTCTTGCCTCATTCCCTCCCTGCCTCCCACTTCCTTTTCTCTTCCCTTTAGATCCCTTAACAATTCCCATTGAAAGAAGCTAGTAGGTACAGAGTGTCAGGTTAGCAGCTCTGAGACCCAAAATCAGCAATTTGGCTGTCAGCAACAGAGAAACAGTGGGGGTTTTTAGAAGTGCGATAATCCCACGTGCCAGGCCTCCGGTGTGCCGATTTGTGAAGTGCTCTGCTGACTCTAAGCATTATCAATCACTGGGAACTGAGAGCATCAGACTTCTGCAGCTGGGAGAGGGAGATTTGGGTTAGCAGCACGGGTGAGCACATAGGACATGTGCATGAAGAAAGCTGAAATTAAAATGAATGCAGGGTAGTAATCATCTCATCTCTTACTTCACCTTGCTTATTTCAAAGTTCTGAGGTGTAACTTTATTTGTATTTCCTCAGGAATAGCATTATCATTGCTCAGTGTGTCCCTGGTTTTCATGCAAGATATTCAAAGGCTTGACAGCTAAGAAACATGAGAACCATATACTTTACAAAATATTTGAAAGATTTTCTCTCTGTGTTCTAGGCTCATGGTGGAAGTGGCAATTTCAGCTGGTCCTATTCTAACCAGGCAGTTGCTACAGTGACGGTCAAAGGAGTAATGACAACTGGAAGTGATACTGGCGTCAGTGTTATTCAGGCAATTGATGTTCAGAACCCGCTGCATTATGGAGAAATGAAGGTAAAACTTTTCCCTGGTCACTCTTGAATATGGCTTTTGGAAACAGTGAAGAAGCTGAGAATGCCATAGGCATTCCCCTTTCCAAAATGTTCCCAAGAGGTTTCTCAACCTGCCACAGGGCAGGCAAAGGGATCAGTTTCAGAGTTTGTGCTTCTGGGGATTCAAGCTCTCTCCACTGCATTTAACTTTAATTCTGTTTTTGCCCCTTTCCGATTTCCTTGGCAAGTCTTTTTCCTTGTTGAAAGTTTTGAGTGCAAGAAGGAAATAGTAATGGCCTAGCCATCTAAGCAGACAAGCCAAACTAAAAATGCGTTCTGCAGGCTAAGAGTTGGGTGTTTTCCCTCAATATAAAAGGATGACAGATATCATAAAGATGCGCAAGGAAATTCCTGCCTGGAGAAGTGGCTGAAATGAATACAGTGCCACATAATGAATCTAGATACCAAAGCTGGCCAAGAAAAAATAATCTTTTAGGAAAATTAGGAGAAAATGGGAATGAAAAATATAGCTCCCGAGAGGGATTTTGCGGTCTCTGTGCAAATCATACCCTGTTCTTAGGATTTGGTCAGGGTGATCAGTGTGTGGTACAGAGTCAAGAAAATACAGGAATGGTATATATAATGGCCCCAC
>NW_008824558.1:109725-147078 GCF_000699105.1 Pygoscelis adeliae
GTTTTCCCTGTAAATCTACAATCTTAAATATTTTTCTCTAGAATGTTATTGATTTGGAAATATTTCCTTGTGTCCTTTGGACTCATAATTTTCCTTAATGAGACTGTGTCAGTGCTTACTCTCTGTCAAACTGTTAAGAACTGCCAGACCTGTAACACGATAGAATAGAAACTAACAGTAAGTACTACTGTGGCGTATATTCACTACTGCGAAGTAGTACTACTCTGCTACCTCCACAAATTCAGGCATTTCAAACTATGCTTTAACTCTGTGCCTTTTGCAAAGAGCTAAGCATTGGAAAGGAAACCTGACGGAGAAGAGGAAACTTGCTCCTGACCTCAGAAAAACCTAAGAGAGAGTGTACTGAGCATGTGTGACTAATCTGGGATCCAGAGGCTGTGTTAGTCTAACTGCATGGTCATAAATGAAATAGGTTTGTTTATGCCAAGCGCATGCTATTGAGGCTGGCAAACAACCTCCATCTGGCTAAGGCTTTATAAAGGTGATGGTCTTTGTTTCTGAGGGAGCATAGAAGTTGATTTAGGAAGCATGTCTTGCAAGCCCTGGGGCAGTGCACCTTCCTTCCAGGATACATGCCTGTAATTTAGCAACTGGTGGGAAACAAGCTGATGGCATCAAATATACATACATTAGCTATACAAAATACCTCATAATTTTTAAGTATCCCCATGTGCAGCACTGCTGTAATTGTTGTACTGCACTCCTGTTGCACCAAAGTCCCTTTTGACAAAACTGTTCAAAAAATGTGTTTGGTCAAGACTGCCAAGTCTGTCCCATAATGAAGAGAGAGCTATGTAAGCAGATACCTTTCCTTTTTTTTTTTGTTTGTGCATTTTGGGAAAGATATTTCTAACCAAATTTTACTTGAACAGCTGCATCTACTAACGCTGGGTTTTTTGAGGGGCAAATTAGCTTGGGGTTTGTGCTCAGATTATTTATGTAAATTCTACAAAACGGATTTGAGAGGTACTAACATCATGCTTAAAATAATGACTTAAATGCTTAAAATAATGACTTAAATGCTTAAAATAATGACACAAGTTAAACTTTGTGCAGAATTTAGTTTACAGACTTACTCTGAAATTATTCTCTGGACAACCCAGGATGCTGCTTTTTAGCAGTGTGACAGTTACCAGCAGGAGATACAGGAGTGAAGATTTTTCAGTTAAAACTTCTTATCCTCAAACATAAGTCAAAGCCTGAAGACAGAAATACTTCTCTCCATGTGAGCTTTCAGAGCAGTGTATTGCACAATCTGAATAGGTTATTTTTGAATGCCTTTGTTCTTATGTTAGGAATTGCATTCTTCGTAGAATAACTCTGAAGAGTTCTATTTACTGACCTCAGTGAGCAAATTTTAGGAATAGTTAACTGTTCTACACGGATTACGGTTTTAACTCTGTACCATATGGTTCAAGATTCTATCCTGAAGCCATTTGCAGATGGTTAGGAAGTTAAGATATTGCAAATGAAAAGCCTTGATCATAGCGATTGTTATGAAATATGCAGTCAGTCTGTGGTGGATTCTTCAACATTAATGGAAAAAGTAGCAAATCAGAATAACAAATAATACAGTTAAGGCTTGTTCATCAACACACCAGCTATAATAGCTTGGAAGATCTATTTCTGCCGGTCTTATTTCTGAAAGTAATCCTTTTGATTTCAAAAGTATCTCTCACATAAAGATTACTTGCTGAAGCAGAAGGTTGTTAGATTAGGCAGTAGATATTTGTTCACTTATTTAAGGTTTCTGACATATTACTGTGGGGAAATGTTGAGCCCTGGACACCTTTAAAAATGTTTTGCCAACAGAAATGCAAGAAAGAAAGAAAAAAAAAAAAAGCCATTGAGGAAATGTTTGGGTCATCAGTTCCTTTAACTTCTACATACCTGCTGCTGTGAGTGATGGAGGCTGGGGACCCTTGCTAACTATGTCAGGTCTAGCTCAAATATTTACACTGTGAAAGTCAAGGTTGGATACTAAATCTGTCCCAGTTGGTGACAGTACCTCCTGGAGATATCATGCAACTTATTCCACACTTTAAAACCAACAAAGCAGAAGAGAGAATTATAGAAGTAGCAGTAAAAGGATCACCAAGCTAATGTGAACTTGGACTGTTATGGGAAAAGAGCACTAAAATAGTAGCAGGCTTTTCCTGGCCCTTTCTGATACCTTTCTGCAGCAGGTAAACACGGCAATGTTGACTCTGAGAAGAATTGTTTCCAGCCATCAGAGGGAAGTCAGCAGCTGGGAGAAGTATACGAGAGGGCTAATTAAAATAAGGAGAGCATATCGAAGTCTATTTTTCTTTTTTTTTTCCTGGTACCTTTTTGTGGGGTTGTGTTCATACATCTGCCCTGTGTTTCTTTCCTCCTTTCCTCAGGTGTATGTAACTGAACCCAGTGGGATGGAGTTCACACCATGTCAAGTTGAAGCACGTGTTGGCCAAATACTGGAGCTGCCCCTGAGGATTAATGGCCTAACAAATGTTGAAACAGGCGAGACAGTCCCACTGAGCGACTGCTCACACTTTGATCTAGTTGTAGAAGTAGAAAAGCGTGGTGTGTTCAGGCCACTTCAAGGTGATTTGACCCCCTCCCTGTTTTGAAAGTTAAATTAAGATGTTACTAAGTCACACATCTCCTTTAAATCAGTTTCAATTGCTGTGTACAGTATTCCCTTACTTATGGTGCTTAACTTCAGAGGTGGGGATCAGTACTTTTATTTTGAGGATGTATTTACTTTTTTATGCAGAACTTGCCTTTGGTATTTTTGATGTTTTGGGGGTCTCTGAAAGCATTTTGGCAATTATTTTATTGGATAATGTATAGTCTCCCATATGTCTTTCTACTGATTTAGTGTTTTTAGCATGCTTCTTTAACAAAGCTGATAGGTTTTCTCATAAGAGGCGTCCATGTATATTGTGTTTTGAGGTAGCATTGGAAGACTTACAAGAATACTAAGATTAATAACTGCTTTGCCCGAATTGTCCAGCAGTACTTTCAGTTCTATAAAGACACTGTTCATTGTTTGCTCACAAGGAACTAAGACAATCAGCTGCTTAAATTTTGCCAAATTTAATTTGCCAAATTAACAGATTTCACTGTTAAGCTCATTGCTTTAAGAAATGGCTCTTGTCAGGTTTATTAAGAGTATGGAGTATGTACGTTATTTTTGAAGATTGCCATTAATGTTGCTGGGCTAAGTGAACACTGAGCAATGTGCTTGTTCCTGTGTCTACTGATTTCAGTGTTGTTATTCAGATGTACCATTAATTTTTTCCAAGTGTCTCTTGTATGGAAGCTCTTTCCTGTGCTATTGAGCCAGTAAAACCAGTCTGCATTGTATCATCTGTTTGCTTGAGAGGCAGCTATTTTAAATGTCGCTATGTAGTCTGCTGTTGTACTGTTCGTTTCAAAAAAAGAAAAAATACACTCCTCCCAAACCCCAAAATGTCCTCTAAGTAAGCAGAGAAATTTCATGAAAACACCTTACCTTCAGCTGGAGAAATGACGTATTGCCTACAGTTCAAGTTGTTCTGTGCAGGAAAGTTTGTCTAAGCAGTGTGACTTATTTGTGCTTAATTACAAGCCAGTTTCATTTTAGAACAGCAAGATGAAAATATTCCGTAAGAGAGAGAAGTTATATTAGTTTGTACCAGAGTAAAGACTCATGTCCTGTTTAGGACAGCGTGAAAATAAAGAAGTTTGAGACATGGATACTTCAGTAAGTGTCGGGTTTGAGATGAAAGACAGTAGTGAACATTTTTACCCATTTGGTTGGAGAACACATCTCTACTTACTTCTGGTGGAAATGCTTTTGTCGACAAAAGCCGTGTTGAACTTGCATTAAAATGCCTGGGCATTTCTCTCCAAGTATGTATTTATGTATTTTTAATTTATCTGACAGGAAGGCTTAAGCCAACTGCTGATTTTTGTAGTGGAGTCAGAGTGAAAGCTGAAACTCAAGGATACACAACGCTTGTTGTTAGTTACACCCATGGTCGTGTCCATCTCAGTGCTAGCATCACCATTGCTGCCTATCTGCCATTAAAAGTAAGTCTGTTTTTGCTGTTCCTAAAGCAGTCCATCGCTTAAAATGCCTTTAAATGACAAACAGCAAGTTGATATTATGTAATGAGTATGTTTAAAAAAAAAAAGGAGGTGGGTGGTTTATTCCCAGGAAAAAATTTATGGATTGTTTTGGGGAATCGTGTTTTAACCCTTTCTCTGTGGAGCATATATATAGTAGAGTTTGCCTACATGGACACTGCAAGCCAAGTATAGCGGAGTGAGTAGTGCGGTAGTGAACTAACAGATTGTTGCAACTTCTGAAGTGGAAAGTGAATTTGATATCCTTGCCTGTTTTTCAGACTTTTGCCAAAAGAGTCACAATTGCTGTCATCGGAAGAAATATGCAGGACAGTAATAGGATTCAACCCTCACCCGAGTGAGGATGTATATCTTGTTTTGCGCAGCACACCTGAGTTAGTAAATTGCTTTTCAGCAGACTGTAGATGGGTGAAAAATTATGTGAGACTCAAATCGTTTGTTTCTTGACTGTCCATTTTAACTGATTAACAATTGGCTTAATAAGGTAACAAGGGGGCAGTCACAATTCTGCATCCATAATGGCAAATGGAAGTAGACCTAGCTTATGATTTCTGATTTCATAGTATATAAACTGATTTTTGCAAGAAGGCAAAGCTGGCTGGCCTATATGGCAGTGAAAATATATGCTTTTTCATGGGAGAAACGTATTTCACTGTTGGACAGTTCACTAAAGAAAACAGGAAGAACAAACCTGAGTACAGGGTCAATCTATGGAAATATGAAACAGCATGCTTATGTTACCCTCATCTTCAGAGACCTAGCACTGAATCTGCAAAGCTGAAGTCTAATACATTTGACCATAGCTTTTTTCCCCTCCCCAAATCTGGAACAAAAGTTTGTGCAAATCGTACAAAATTGTGACTGTAATGATGACTTCACTTTTCAAACATGCTGTTCTGTCAAATATCTTAAATAGCTGAGTATAATTATTTGAAGATGCTGAGACACCCTAAGCAGAGTGTGCAAACTTACTATTACTGGCAGCAATGTGAGCGAGGCATAGTCCCTTTAATTAGGAATTTTTCATATGTATGGTATCATTCACATTTATTAGCAAAGCCACTTGAGGTGTTGTAACACTGCTTTTCATATATAAAGTTAAATGATTCTAGGGTACTTAACAGAGCCAATACATGGTGACAAGGAGGGTAGATTAAGTGCACTTTAAAAAAAAAAAATCTGTGCTTAGATATCTCAGTGAAGAACTTCTTTTTCTTTGAAGTGTAGAACAGTGATTTCCACATTCTTTTCTCTCCTTTCTGTAGAATGAAATATTTATGATGCCCAGAAATGGAAGGCAGCATTTTTCTGTCAGATACCTATTTTAAAAAAATAATAACTATAACATAAAAAGTGGGAGAAAGATAAACAGGAGTCAAAGGGCAGGCAGACGCTTGAGACAATATCTCATAGTTTTCCAATGGGTTTTTACATTTATATTACAAACATAATCAGGGAGTAAATAGGAGGAAAGAGGAACATTTATGCCGACCCTTGCCTTCTCTCTCTTCCTACCAAAATGCACCTATGGAAAGAATTGAGCCAGCCTTTATGTTCGCTGCTATTTCTTTCTTACTGAACACCTAAGTAATATGATGATGTGGAACACAAGCTACAAATGGTTATTGTGTATTAAAATGTCAGGTTAATTTCTGTGATGATAAACAGCACAGGCTGTCCCAGTGATGCACATCAATGTAGAATTCATCGTAGAGGTTTGAAGTAAAACTTGTGTAGGAGAATAATTACACGCACAGAACTGTGCTGGAGAGAGCACTGTCAAGTGAAAGTAAAATTTGACATTTTATTCATTTCAAGTACTGTCTATTTAAAAAATGTGGTAGAATACTATCTCTCTGAATGTGCTCAGAAGAGTATACTAAGGGTCTTTCTCTTGCTGTAATTCTTCATGAAAGAGAGTGACTAGAGTGTAGTTAAAATTTTTCTTTGGATCCATGGGTTCCACTGAATATAATCCAGCTGGACAGAAGTCTTGTAGATGATGCTAATTATTTTGGTACAACTCTGTTCTTAAATAACCATGCTTACAAACCACTGTGTGGGAAAAACCATGGCCAAATCAAAGTAACCAAGATAGCTCTTCCATTAAGAAGGAAGTTTCTTTTGCAAGGTACAACCAAACTGTGTGTAAATAGATTCATTAATTTGTAATTAATTCATTCGTTACAGACTATCGATCCTCCATCTGTTGCTTTAGTGACTTTGGGTTCCTCTAAAGATATGTTATTTGAAGGAGGACCTAGTCCATGGGTACAAGAACCTTCAAAGTTCTTCAGGAACGTCACTGCTGAGGATGCAGAAAGTATTGGTCTGTCTTTATTTGGACCTCCTACATCTCGAAATAACATCCAGCATTGGGTTAGAGTGTCTTGCAAAAGCCTGGGAGAGCAAGTAAGTGCCAGAAGGTATTTGTCTTGCCCTCTGTCAAACACTGAGCTAAGCAACTGAGAACAGGCTTCAGACAGATTTATGATACCATATACATTATATATAAGAAATAGTTTTTGTGATAAGCCAGTAAAGAACTTGGGTAAGTATATTGTTTAGCCATTGTGATGCTGGTACAGGTTTTAGAGTGAGCATTTCATAACATTATGTTATAAAGTGGTTTACGATGGGTTTATTGCAGTATAAAGCCAAGTCGCAGAAACCTTACGTTGTAGAATGCGTTAAACAGATCCTAGTAAGTGCAGCCTCAGTTTGCATAAATAGGATCATAGCAGAAGGTTACTGCAGTAAACTGACTCTTCTGTCTGACCTGCTCCTCTTAACCAAGTTACTTTCCAGTGTAATTCTGTTTATTCAGACAAATGACAGCCATGTGAATGTATTGCTCTGGTATTTGGGCAGTCTTTGTGACAGTGGCTGTAGTCATTTTCCACCTGGTCTTGTTTTCTCCAACACGCAGAAGTGATTTATCCTGCTATACTTACCCCGGCCAGTCTATAAAGCATTTAGCTTTGATTTAATGTTTTTCTCCTGTAATTCTGCAAGGCCTAAGCATTTTGGTGTTGCTGCCAAACTATTTAACTGATTTCCTCAGTGGATACTGTACAAAGCGTAGCTATTTCTGTAAGAGCAAATTCGGGGAGGAAAAACTTTGTTGTTGTCTATGACTGTGCATGCATCGGCTGTCTGTCCTGTGCTGTCCAGAACAGATCGCATCTGCATGGCTCTGGCTAGCATCAGTGCATGGGTGGATAAGGCAGGTAACCAGAGCTACCTCAGCCTGCTGGGATAGCCTTCTCTGTGTTTACATCCACTTTGTGTTGTTGAGGACTAAAAGAGGAATGTAAAATAAAACACAAGATGTTTTTAAACACACTGAAGTGACTATAAATATTGTCTTTGGGCTGTTCTCTTCTCACTCTGCAAGAAAGATGCCTGTCCGTTAGCTTCTTAAGTTACAAAAGATTTGTTGTTTGAATCAAGTTTGATAGTAATAAACATGAATCCTTAGGAAAAGTTCCCAAGAATAGTACTTTGGTATAGAACTGTTCTTGAAATATGCACCTCCTTTTACATCTTCCTGTGTCTTAATGGTGCTGTAAATCCCCAAGAATCATATTTTTGCTTGTTCATTCTGACATCAGAGTGTAACTGAGATCTGTGAAATAGAACATGCCTGAACTCAGTAGTCCTTTTCTCTTCCCTCACTTGCCTGTTGTCATAATTGTACAGGTTATTGCCTTAACAGTTGGAAACAACCCCACAATCACCAACCCTTTTCCAGCAGTTGAGCCTGCTGTTGTGAAGTTCATCTGTGCTGTCCCTTCACGACTCGCTTTGACTCCTGTTTACGGAAGTCCTCAGCCTGATCTCTCCTGTCCTTTGCTGCAACAAAACAAGCAAGTGGTAAGTCTGAGAAAAGTGACAGGAAAAGAACGTGTTCTTATAACTTAAAAATCAGTGTTTGGACCTCCACATACAGAATAAAGCATCTGACTTGCTGCAAGAGTAGCAGTAACTCTAGTGTTGTGGGCCACACTGGTATCATTGTCTACTTCTGCAGAGAGCAGTCTGAATGGGAGTTTCCTCCAGTGATCATTCGAACATGTTTATAAAGGGACCTACCAGAAAATAGGATTATATGTAAAAGCATTTGGATTGTGGCTTCTCACAGAAGTGTCACTGTGAGGAGGCCTTTCTGACTTGTCTTGAGATAAATTTCTTTTTTATTTAAAAAAAAAAAAGGGGGGGGGATAAATGTCTCCAGCAGCTGTTTCTAAGGAAAGTACTTTTTCCCTATACCAATTCATTCTAATCTAACTGTTCCATTGAGTATATAGAGACATATTTTATCATACATGTATTATTACATGAGTGTACATTTGTGTGTGTCTTATTAGTAAAGGCACAAACACTGCTGCTGTGAAGATACCTATGTAAGCGTATACAGTGAGTATTGTTCAGTGACATCAGATGTATTCAGCTTTGCAAATCTGAGTCACAATAAATGGACAATGCATATTTGTAGATTATCAAGCATAAAGAACTCTTTCTTCTATATCCTAGAGTGCTGTCACATGTTGTCTGCTGAGTAAACTCTGTTTTGTTGTGTTAATATTACCAGGCAGATATAAAAGTCATCCTACTTTCATAAAACTGCAGTGTGTATTGAGTTGATGAGTCATTTTAAATAACTTCTCTGTAATGACAAGACAAGGAGATTTTTGCGTATTATAAGTCACTTCAGAGTTCACCTGTTTTTCTAGCTCCGTTATGTGTTAGTTAGACTGCATCAGTACACTGCTATCGCTAATGTATTTCACAAGATGAACGCCAGAATTTTGAGCTATGCCTTCTGACAAATAGCAGTATTTTTCATTATTTGTTTGAATTCCAAGGATGACATAGTTGAGCTGTGTGGTTTGATTTTTTGTTTTAAGGTAATTCACTGGCTAAAAAAAACCCCCACCCTCCAACCCCCCCCAAAAAACCCTTGCAGTTGAAGTACAGCTTAATGACTTTGCATTGATGGCTCATTTTAATGAACATTACTCATGTAATGTGTTATAATAAATCTCATGGAATTCAGCATACATTTTTTTCTTCTAATGATTAAAAAATCCTCTTCCATCTGTTCAGTTCAAAGTATTAATTCTTTTTCAGGTTCCTGTTTCAAATTATCGCAATCCAGTATTGGATTTGGCTGCATATGACCAACAGGGCAGTAAATTTGATAATTTCAGTTCTCTTAGTGTTATCTGGGAATCAACAAAAATGTCCTTAGCTAATATTGAGCCTGATATGCCAATGGAGCTGACTCTGAAAGAAGATGGAAGCGGTCAAAAGAAAATGCACGGTACGAATTAGTTTAAATGAGCATTTCATTATTTGAAGAAGGTAAGGGTTAAATCTATTCGGTAATGTCTGAGCTTGATTAAAGAAATTACTGTAATCTGCAGTCATATTTCAGCTTATCTTCAACATGCATTTTAAGTGTGCGTTATTTAAAAAAAAAAAAGAACCCTAATGCCTAGAATCTGTCTTGAGAGAGAAAGTCCTTGTCTGTTTAGAGTGATAATGGAAGAGATTAGCAGTGTACATTTCACCTTTTTCTTCCCCATAATCAGATTTATTTGACTTTTTGTTTGATTCTAGGCTTACAAACTGTTCTAGTTCATCATGAGTCTGGAACAACTGCCATCACTGCAACTGCAACAGGATACCAGCAATCCCATCTCAAGGCAGCTAAAGTGAAAATACCGGTACTCAGAACTCTGGTTTTTGTTCCCATTTTCCTGTGATGCTTAATGTGTAGTGTTCCTATGTATTTATATCCTCACTGCATAGTAATGTAAAAATAAGGCAGCTCCATAGCTGATTCTGAAGACAGATTCATACCACAATGTTTTTATAATGTTCATGGCTTTCCTTGCTTTCCACTGCACTACGTGCTGCTATCCGTATCAAATACATCCAATTCCTTTTTTTTTTTTAACCATCTGGGCAAGGGGATTGCAAAGAATTGTTTCAGTTGGTTTTGTTTCGATTTAGGTTTTTTAATGAATTGGTGAATCTCTGCTGCTTGTCCTTCACTAAAGCAACCATGTGCTTAGTACAGCTGTCACTGGGGAAAGCAAATGTATTATTTTCACTGCAAAACTGGGTAGAAAAGTTCTGCATGAGCAAAGCAAGAGCTGGCTCATCCTCATATGGACCATATGTAAAATCTGGGCTCTGACTGAGACTTTTTTTTTCCTCCATCAGTCTTACAGAAGGGAGAGACTACTCATTTGTACAATGCCAGCCATAAGCCTAGGCTCTAATTTTTCAAGTCATTAGCCACTCCCTGAAATACTTTAGTTTGTAGATATTCAACATAGGGAAGACTAACAGCAAAAACAGTAGTGATGATGAGCAAAGAAGGCAGATGTAAACAGATGGCAATTTTCTGTTTGTGTTGCTTTTCATTTTTTTTCTCAATATAAAGGCAGGTTTCAGCCTGTGGAACAACCTGACATGCATAGTAACTAACTCTTAAAATATCCTGCTTCACTAAATTGAAATTCCGTTTAGTTTTGTTAAGCAAGATTTAAGTGGAGTTTGACTATATGCAGTTCTGAATAATGTACCATGAATATAGAGTTGAGACAAAGAGTAAAATACGGAGCTAGAGGTTACAGTATTTTTAATTCAAAGCAGGTAACAGATGGGCACTAGTAATGTGAAATATCCTATAGCCCAGATTTCTGTCAGTATGTCCAAGGTTTGGCATCTGGATAGTAGATTTCTTTGGAAGATGATCTGTATTGCCAGTTTGTTCTTGTCTTTTCAGTGAAGTTTCCAGCCTGCTTTTGTTGGGAAGCATTTCCACTGAAGAATTTGACTATAACTTAGTCAAAATTACTAGATTAGAGATACAGTTACTTTGCCACCTAAGATATTTGGTTTTGTATCTTTTTTTCTCTTATAAAAATTGAGTTGTAATAAGAACACTTGGTGTTCTGCAATCATTTTGTAATTTACTGTGCTCTGCTTTATTAAACCAATATTCAATATTCTTTCTTACATTTAGAGATAACTAGAAAAGTGAATCCTCTAAACTTTGCCTCGAGTTCAGAGAACTTTATTGTATTTCAGTGTGGGATACATACACGTAAAATGGCATTGGAGTTCTCTGTGTTTAAGTTTGGGAGGAATCCTTTTGATAGTTGAAGAGTAGTTGTAGATACCACTTCTGCTATAGTTACATAGGCTCATGTGTTGTTTCTTTAAATTAGGTAATTTGTCTACTTTTTTCAAATACTTTAGAAATGGGCTGCTATATTCTGCTTTCAAACCCGTCCATAACTTCTTACAGACAAAAACTCAAATAAAAATTTAATAGGTGGTATAATAAGATGTCTTGATCATTGTTCCATGTTTAAGTGGAGCATCCTGTTATGTCATTAGGGGAAGATGACATCCTTTCTACATCAAGGAAATAATTCTACTAATTAGGTGAAATGGGTACATAATACTAACTTCCTCTAAAAAACATTTTCCCTGTCTAAGCTAATGTTATTATGAGTGAATGATTAAACTTGCATCTGGTCTAGTGTCTATGCACTTACATTTAAGGAAGAATTTCTTTTGGTGGCCTGCTAGGAAGAATCCTAAAAAGATGATCTTGAAGTAGAAGAAAACATTCTGTCTCTGCTTTATCATTTTACATGAACGTGTAACATGTCTCTGAGTTAATATCCTATCTGTGTGTGTCAGCCTTGGTTAACTGATCCTGCTACATTTTTAAGGTGTAGGCCTTTGTTCTGTGTCTTGGTCAGAGATGCAGAACACAACGGCATGTCCTGTATATGACCTTACCTGTAGAAGAGAGCTAGCAGCTCAGCCAATTACTAGACCTTGTGGACATTCTGTTAACCTAAACTTCTCCAGCTCTGGCTCTGTGTTCATCTGCTTTAAGCATCCTTCCCTGCATATACAAGAGACTTGCACTCTTTTCTGACTCTTAGTGTTTGTTGTAACAGCTAGAATTGTTTCTTTCAGTATGAACCTCTTCTACCAGTGTCTGCCACTATTGAACTGATACTAGTGGAAGATGTAAAAGTGAACCCTACCGATGTCTCCATTTACAATCACCCCGACATACAGGTAACAAATTATGCTGCTGCTTTCTAACTGCAGGGAGGAAAACATAAAAAATTATGATATGTGTGAGGATACCAGTTTTAGCAATGTACTAGAAAGATACAATCTAATTTTGGATGCTTTTCTGGTTTTGCAGGCAGAACTTTTCATCAAAGAAGGTTCTGGATATTTTTTCATTAATACCAGTGTTGCAAATGTTGTAAGAGTGGCTCATGAGGAAACTCAAGGTATTGCTTTGGTAAGTAAAGTATTTTGTTATTTTATGTCTTTTTGGCAATCTGAATATCATTCTGCAGTTTCATCGCTATTGGTTGTTTTCCAGTACATGTGGATAGAGGGGCAATAACTGAATCTTGGATATGTCTGCCTGTTACAGTCAAGCTTCAGGCAGGGGATCTTTGCACTAGCAATTTCACGTATAGTTTCAGGTATAGGAAATTGTTTCACAACAGTTGTGATGCATACATATAATCTGTACAAGATAAAAGCCAGTACCAAGTTGTTCTTCACCCATTACAATATTGCAGTACAATGTTCCTGATTTCATAAACACAAAATGAAAAATAATGTGACAAAATTATTCAGAAGTGTTATAAAAAGGATTAATCGGTTTCTAGAATAATATTGGAATATTTGTTGTAGGCCAGTACTTCTGAAACCTTCAAATTCTTCTTCCAGTGCTATTTCAGGGTATTTTGCTTATCACAGTATTTCATCCTGATTTTGTGAATAAATAGCTATTAAATAGTTGATTTCTGATCTCCCTATTAAGTTTTTAATGCACTTTTCCGCTAGAAGATGCGACTAAGCTACAGTTACGCTTCACTTCATCCAGGCCCAGGATATGAGATGCATTCTACAGTGAACAACAATAAAACTATATATTTGCATTGTAGCTTTCATTAGACAAGAATTGGAAGTGACACAAGTTGTTTTAAAGAGTAGTCTTTAGAAATTTATAGTTTACAGATTTATCTTGTGTTAAATAATGTTGATGAAGTTGTGAAATAATGATGGTAAAGGTGGATTTTTTTCCATTGTTGAGAATATGGGAAGTATTGGTGAAATAATTTGATTATCTCTAACTGTTGGAAGTGTAAGGTGGGAATATTTTTCCAACAGAGTCAGCTAGGCACAGTGGTGGGGTAAAAAATAGAAAAGATGAGCTTATTTTTGTACATTGTACACTGTTTCAGCTCTTAATAGTTTTTCAGTCAGATCTCCCTCATGGGTTTAGCAGTGCTTTAACTGATGTACACAAGATAATTTCAGAATAGAGCAGTGAACTTAAATGGTGGAACAGTGCCAGCAAGATAGGCTTTGTGAAGTACAAAAAGCGATTTATTTTAACTACCTGTCAGATTAAAGGAGAGAGAACTCCACTTTTTAACACATTTAAAAACCATTTAAAACAAAACAAAACCCCCACATTTTAAAAGTTTGCTAGTCCTGCATGCTATGCTTGAGTGAAATCCCAGTATTGCCTGTGGATTTTTCTTTCTATGGAAGCCAGCAGAATGGTCTGTGTAGAAAATCAGCAAATTCCAGTCTGTGCCAGGATGATGCCATGGCAGGTATCAGTGGAGTCAAGTTGATGCGGGATGGTTTGACAGTAAACTATTCTCAGAAACTAAATTCAAATTAACTAGAGCAGTGATTCTCAGACTTTTTACTGGGACTGCCAAGGATAAATTTTGTACCTCTTACCGTCTTTTTGACACGGCAGCTTTTCTGGACGTGAGTGGTAGCATGGGAGAAGAATGAATAGTGGTGAAATACACGGTATGCTAGGGAGCTACTGGACACCTAATAGGAGATGAGAACAGAAGAGGTAGCTGGGACAGGAAGAGTTTTTGTAAGTTGTAGTAGCCCTGCTTTCCCTTTTGGCCCTCTGCTCTGGTAGCTTCTTTGCTCTGGTCTCCCAGCCCAAACTGAGCTCCATTACATCTTCCTCCCCGTGGTTGTGCTGGCTACCTCCTCCTGGCCACATTCCCTTCTCTGCTTTCCATGGCTGTATGTTAACAAGTGCCCCCAGTTGCCTGTATTACCCACCCACTTTGGGAACCGCTGCTGTTCTGAAAGCTGACATTTATTGAAACTTTATATTCCTTGCCATTTTGAGGCAAAAGTAAGAGTGGTGTCCTCAAAGAACAAAATGTCAGCCCTTTCCACTGCTCTTACTGCTAACTCCTGTAGTGCTGCCAAGTAATGCTACGAATTAGATTAAATTCCTTTGAACTGGGGGGCCTGGCTATCCATCACCCCTTGTTTCAAAGAGTTCATCTTCATAAGCCAGATGAGTGCATAGAGTAGGACACCAAACGTCTGTGCTGTCTCTGGCCAAAGTGAAGGTACCTGTGAAGGTGAAGAGAATAGTTGGGGTCGTCCCTGAGGTGTGTGACAAGGTTAGGGAAATTGCAGGAGAACTGCAAAGATGATGTGAGCAAGGTGTGGATGAATGGCCTCGAGAAAGCGTATAGAGACAACTTTGGGATTGGTGCCTACTTCCGAGGGCTTGTATTTGTGAGCAGAGGTCTCTCTTTCTTCATTGTTTGATTCTTGCTGTATTCTGAGAAGTGTAAGGTGTACGTTCTTAATAAAAAAAATTAATAAAATAATAATAGTTGTATCAAAGAAATATCTGATTTGGCAATCGTCCTCTTACTTGGAAAGATCTACCACCAGATTTTGGCTATTCATTCAGATTAAAAGCAATAACTGTAAAGTATGAATCTTGTAGGAAGGAATACCAATGCTTTATAAGCAGAGTCTCTGCCCTTGATTTTTTTTCCCCCCCTTAGCGTTTTGTTTTTCACTCCGCTAAGAAAAGTTTCATTGCTCTGAATGATTTGTTGTGGGTTTTTTGTCATTCTGATGGCAGAAGGAGAACAACAGGATGCCAGACTGCTTCTAGATTAAGATATGTTAGTTCAATTGCTGCCCACAGGCCGTTTGCACTAGCTCAATAGTATGATATCTTTTACATACATTTTACAGCTTTACTTATACTTCGGTGGAAGAATTGTCTGTGTCTAAGGCTTGGAGACTTCTGCATCCAACTACGTCTGCCCTGAAAGTAATATAAATTTTATCCTATGAATGACAGACAAATGAAAATAAGAAGTGCTATAATAGAATTTTCTTTTGGCATTGCAGGTGCATCCTCTGCTTCCAGGATCAGTGACAGTAATGATTCATGACTTGTGTTTGGCTTTCCCTGCGCCAGCTAAAGCTGAAATTTATGTATCTGATATACAGGAACTGTATGTCCGAGTTGTTGACAAGGTTAGTGGCTTTGAAACCAGCATTATTAGCTGATCCAGATTGCCCTGATTCCTTGTGCTGATCACAAACATAAAGATGAGACATGTACAAGAAGATAGGAGGTAGTGGTTAGGGCCCTCTGCTGCAGTTGTATGACCTTAAAGAAATAGTTTGATCTCCCTGTGTTCCTGTTTCTCTCTCCCAAATTTATCCTTTTAGGTTGTAAGTGTTTCGGAGTATCAAGTGTCTCTTGCTTCATGTTCTGTGTGGCAGCAATCTCAATTTCTGCATTTACACAGCAATGTTAATTCATAATATACATGAACACATTAATTTACATTTCCTGCTGTTTAAAGTGCATGCGAGCAATTCTTTGAGGAGTAGGTTTTGCCCCAGGGTCATTTTCCATATGTCATGTTTTAAAAATCACCAGAAAAAGAAGTCCAACTCATTTTACTTGCCAGCTTGGGTGCGTCTTATGCAAAACAAGTGTTGATGTTTCTGGATGTTTTAATTACGCCCTTGCCAGCTGAAAGACCTGAATTCATTTATTTAATTTGACACTTAACCATAGGTGGCAGGGATTATTCTTTAAAATCAGTGCTAATCTAACCTTGGGGCTTTATCTCCAATACCCTACTAAAAGTATAATACAAAATAAAATGAAAACATTTATGCTAATAAATAAGAATAGCTTAAATAAAAAATTGCTGGATGTGACTGTGTTTCAGGTGGAGATTGGAAAAACAGTTAAAGCTTATGTCAGAGTTCTGGATGACTCTAAGAAACCTTTTCTGGCTAAATACTTCGCTGTCATGGATCTAAAACTAAGGGCAGCATCTCAGATTGTTTCACTTGTGTAAGTTAATGGATTTTTTTTTTTTGTTAATCTGCGAATATGTTTATGGTCAGAATAAGCAAAAAATGAGTAAAGATATTGGCTTGGAGGCATGGTAGTATACAATGACTGAGTTTTTCTTTATTTTATTTTTATAAAGTTTTAATTACCTGTTAGATGTCTTCTAAAATAGTTATTTGTCAGGAAAATTGCCTAAGCTAACAGTCTAAATCTTGTTGACTGATGAATGAGACTGTATTCGTACGCTATAATATTTCAAGGAGCCTTATGCATCTTGGAAGCAGTGACTTGGTAATTAATGTCAGGTGAAGAACTCTGTGAAATACGTGATGTTATCAAACTCCTTCGGTCTGTTACTTAACCTGTTAGAAACAGGTAGGCTAAATCATCCGATTGCCTCGAAGCCCCGTATTTTCTAAGCTCTAAACACAATGATTAGGGCTTATTTTGGACTGTTGATTTTTAGTGTTGAGATAATCAGTAAAAATCATTCGGCTTCGTATGGGGAAGTGTATGTGTGCGTCTTTGCATACACCATCCAGTACTGCTTGGCTGTATCTATCCCACTCCATTAAATAGCGTCGAGGTTTGTAATCAAGGCTTGTGCCACTATTGTCCCAACTGGTCGAATTGTTAGTGGGTTCCCTGGCAGAGTTTTGGTCTGTACCAGCTAACACTCTGGTTTCATTTTCATTTCAGGTATTTCATTTTAAGAGAAAACACAGGCTACAAAGAGCCATTTCATGACGTTAGATGTAGAAATGTGATGGTTACCTTAATTTTGCTTAAGACATAGTCACTTTGTCATCCTTATGATAAAACTGCTGTGCACTAAACAAGTCCTTTGCATTTGTTATTCCTGTAATTTATTCAAAGAACTTCTCTATTTTAATGTGTTTCTTTGCTACAGCCCACTCAGTGAAGCTCTTGATGACCATACCGCTGCTTTTCTAGTGCATGGGATGGCCATTGGTCAGACTAGTCTTACGGCAACTGTTGCTGACAAAAGAGGACAAAGAATCAACTCTGCTCCACAACAGATTGAAGTAAATAATTTCAGATAAAATATATGTGTAAACAAGATCTATGTTATGATAGCACAGGAACAGTATATTATAGTTAACTTATAGTATAGAAACTAATTTGCCAGAATGATCTGTTTATTTTTTCTGTCCAGAAGTTACCCAAATGCTAGTCTGTTTCAGATTTCATAGTGTTTTTTAACTGCAAGTGATGAGTTAAGTTTCTGCATGCTCAATTTACGGTAATTAAGCAAGTGAAGACCCAGTTTTACACTTTGATGTACTGTTTTGTGACATAATTTATCTGATTGAAATAGCGTGAACACAAGTATTCATACATCTATTTTTAGGTCTTTCCCCCATTTAGACTACTGCCAAGGAAAGTGACCCTAATTATTGGAGCCATGATTCAGGTAAGGCATCTTCTTACATATTTTCTTTTTTTTATCATTTCTATTTCCAGATAAATGTATATAACTTATTTTTCGGGAGTAGATATTCAACTTGGCAATTTAGCTGCATTCACACTGAATACTCCTTCTAATAAGAATAGTTTCATTCTTGAGCCACCTTCCATTTTACCGTATTGCCAGATCAAAGGTTTTGTATTTATTTGTGTCAAGGGAGTGTCAGCTTTTCCAGTGTTAAATACCAGCACAGCACTAATAGATCTGTCACCTCTGTGAAATTAAGTATAGTGGGCAAGTTCAACAAACTGAAACACAGAGCAGAGCTGTACCAGGTGTGGTAAAGAGAAAGTGAGATAGATTTTTCTGAAACTTTCTGGGCTGGATGTAGCATCAGCCTGTCACATTCTACAAAGCACGCAGTCCACTTTTGTGCTTAGCTCACATATTTCCCAGTCCGACGTCATGCAGTGTGCAGGAGAAATATGCTCTGGAAAGGTTCGGACAGCCTTTTCTTACTGAAGACATTGTGATGCTGAGCAGGGAAGGGGTGTACCCTGTAACGTTAACCAGAACAAATATCTGATGGGTTAATTTTAGTTGTTCTGTGTGCTATTAATTATAGATCACTTCAGAAGGAGGCCCTCAACCTCAATCCAACATAATTTTCTCCATCAGCGATGAGAACATTGCATCAGTGAACAGCACTGGACTTGTCAGAGGAGTGGCGATTGGGAATGGAACAGTAACAGGGGTGGTGCAAGCTGTTGATGCGGAGACAGGGAAGCTTGTCGTGGTGTCTCAGGTAACGTTTTATGGTACTGTTTGGAGCTGAAAGAGGCTCGCTAACTCATGGGTTTGGCTCAAAAGGGGCAAATAGTCTTTTTGCATTAGTAATGTTATCTTGTGCACTTTCCTGGTTTCCTTAAGGAGATGAAAAATCAGTGTTTCTTACTCTCTGGCCTGTGAACTTATGCATTTGCTGACAGAGGTGATACTTTCAACAGATAGCTAAATCTTGCGGTACCTTAAAACAAAGTTCTGCTGATAACCCAGGGAGACTTTATGCACAGTCAGTTTGATATCTTTAGAATTGATTAGTAAATCTAGAAAATCCCATCTAAAGAAGCCTTTCTAAAACAGCAGAAGGTTGTCCTTGCCTGCATCGCCTTACAATTTAGCAGCGTCTTACATCAGTAGAAGTCAGAAGGTAACTGTTGCCTAAGAAACCCTTTGTCTCTTAAGCTATAGGCAGGCTGTATAGAAAGCTCTCATCTTGTGCTGTGGTCTGAATCCCATCTATGAAGTTCAAGCAATGAATCCCTGATATTCCATCAGAATCTGTGTCCGTACAATTTCCTACTAGCTGAGCGTGAAGGGGCTGTTGAGCAGGCCTATAAGGGAGCACCAGTCGCTGGGACTCACATGAGACTCAGAACAACAGAACTTGGGCCAAATCTTACGGCTCTTCATTTGAGGTCAAGGCAGGACAGCTGCTGCACACCACAAAGCTCTGCTGCTTGAAAGATGTCACCAGAGGCCAAGAGGAGACAAAGTAATTAAAAAAAAAAAAAAAATATATATGTATATATGCTTTGTAATGTGGGGGCAGCAGTCTGCCCTGGTGCTGTGGCAGGAAGCAGAATGAACTTGAAAGCTAAATCTCCTGCCCAGTGAGGCCCAGGTCTGGCCTTCCCTCCCTGCTACACAGTAGGAATAAAAATCTATCAGGAATGTCAGGTTATGTGAAGAGGAGACATCCGAGTATCACACATATCATCCCTTTATTCTTGATTGTCCCGTTTGCTGCTTACCATTTTCATTTCCTTCTAATTCTCTCAATGTCTTCCTTTACCTTCTGGAATTATTCTTCCCTCTTCTCCTAGGGACCCCTATGATCTAGTCCCTTTCTGTTAGTCACCTCTATTCATGTTGACTGTAATTTTGAGCAGAGCTTTTTTTTTTAATTTAGGTGGCATTTTTAAATGCCTATCAATTTACAAAGTTAATGCTTTTGTATTTTTTTTACAGTCCTGAATTATGTCCATCTGTATTATCTGTGATAAGTCACATGCAAATCACATGGCAGTAGTGATTAGATAATGGCAAAATAGCAGATAGATCCTGAAAGTGAAATCTGGTTCACATTTGACAAGTGCTTACAATATCTTCCCTTCCTCCTTTTTAGGACAAGGTGGAAGTTGAAGTCGTACAGCTGACAGCTGTTAGAATTCGTGCACCAATTACACGAATGAAAACTGGTACACAGGTTAGTTGATTTGTGATTAGCTTTTATTGCCTTAAAATTTTGACCTGCCAGCTGTGACCATTCTGATTAGGTCATCTGATAATAGCCCCCAGCTCTCAGAGTGCTCGCCTGCTCTGAGGGGTACCGCTGCTGCTGCAGGAATGAACGTGCTGTCAGTGGAGAAGCTCCAGAGCTGAACATATTAAAACAGAAATCAGGGCAAGTTTACCTTGTACACCAGGCTGATTTTTCAGAAATTCTGGCCCTACTGAAGAAGCATCATTTAATGTGGAGAAGGGTTCTCTCATCTTCATTCTATTTGCAGTGGAGACTTTCTTCCTTTGTATGTTAAAGATCTCCAGTATGTCTGCTATATCCAGAACAGCAGATATTGTTCAAATTATCTTTTTTTAAGAGTCTATATTTCCCCTATTAGTTACTCATTCCAAAATGGCTAGTGATTGTAGCTCGCTGGTCCCAGGTGAATGAATTGCTTTGAAGATTAAAAACAGAAACTTGAAAAATCCCTGTTTTGTGTTTACATGTTATGTTGTCTTAATTTGGAGAGTTGGAAGGGGAAGGTTGATGTCCAGAGCAGAGTTAATCAGGGAGATCATCTAGACAAAGACGTAGAGAACTTAAGAGTATATGACTTAACTAAGGTGAAGTGATTTGATGCTACAAATTGGACAAATGTATTATTGAACTGTTTTCCATCTTTTCTGATGGAAAACTGGTACTTGTTTTTTGTAGAGCATGTAGCAAATGAGAATAAATCTAAATTTATTTTTTACAACTTGGTGGTTGAGTCTTTTGCATGATAAATCCTTGCAACATATACAGTAGCCAAACCATTTTCTTCATAAGAAATACCATCTCTTGATCACTGAATTTTAAGTTTAATTGTATTTGCTCTGTGCAGGTTTGGTTAGCGGCCTAGAATTACCTAAGAAAGTTGGTTTCTCTATTTCTAGATGCCAGTTTATGTAATGGGCATCACCAGTAGTCAGACTCCTTTTTCATTTGGCAATGCAATACCTGGGTTAACGTTCCACTGGTCTGTCACAAAGAGGGATACTCTGGATATCAAGACAAGACACAGTGAGGTAAATTGTGTGTGTGTCTGTATGTGGACTTGTGTGTATGTGTATCTTGGGAAAAGGAAACAGCCACATAATAGGAGTTGAGAAAATATTGTTGCTTCCACTTACTCAAAATCAAAGAGCGCTTGTCAGCGTTGGGCGTGGTGTTTCCTCTGTATCAATGTCAATTCTTTCCATAAGTAAAATTTTAATCACTTTCTCCTGTCCAAGGCTTCTTTTCAGCTTCCTGCAAAATATAACTTTGCAATGGATGTTTATGGCAGAGTAAAGGGAAGAACGGGCCTGAAAGTTGTTGTGAAGGTCCTTGATCCTGCAGCCAACCAGTTTTACAACATGGCAAGAGAACTGTCCGATGAAATCCAAATTCAGGTATGATGATGTTCCTCACAGTTAATGTTTTAATATCTGTTTCAGAGCTGAATTAAAGTCTGTATTGGAACTCAGGAATTTGAAATGTGAAGGAGTAGTTCCAGCTTTGGTTTATCTTTGAGCCCTTACTCTTGTTTGTGTAATGTTCCGCTGTTTGGAAGCCTCCGAGCTCCCCCAGTGTTGGTAAGGTTTACGCTGAACAGTCACACGCTGGTGTGATGCCTGAATGAAATTCAGGAGCTAGTTTTTGTTGTAGATCACCTGAAATTGAGGTGACTTGTGTCTTGTGGATAAGCAGTGTTAGAGCTGTAGAAGAACTTTGCTGCTATTGTTCCCCTCTGCACAATAATACTTCTTGTTTATAGTGGTTGTCATACATGTCTATGCAAGCATGTTAATTTGGATCGGGAATTAGCTTCTGAAATGAATCTTCTGGTTGTTCCCACTTACCATGCTTTGAGGAGCAGCTTCAAAGTATGCAAACTGGATTCCTTTAGATGGAACAAAGCTGGAAAATGTGCTTGAGGAGTGCACCTCCTGTGGGCATTCGGTTCATGGGCTCAGACTTGGGGTAGTCTAAAGTAACTGGGGTGAATGTGGGGTCTCCAACACCATTTCACTTGACAAATTTGCTTCTTTTTACGTACTGCTTCATAGTATAGCTATAGCCATAGAAATGAACGCTCTTCAGAATAATTTGTAGAAGATACTGCCTATCCCATTCTCAAATATTCATGTTAAATTTTCATTTTTTTACCATATATATATATTATACAAGGTAAAAAAAAAAGTGTGTTATGGTTTTATTTGGGGTTTTTTGTTTTGAAGGTGAAATAAATAGAAATAAATTACTTGCTGCACACAACAGTGGGCTAAAATGCCTTTTATTTTCCAGGTGTTTGAAAAACTTCATCTAGTCACTCCAGAAGTAGAAGCAGAGCAGATCTTAATGTCACCAAATTCCTTTATTAAACTTCAGACAAACAGGTTAGTGATCAGTTTTCATACTGTGATTTGTGTCAACAGTTTATCAAAACCGTAAAGCAATTCTGTTCAAAGTAAGCTGTTTCAGTCTTTTAAAAAGAATATCACAGTACACCCTTATAATACACAACTTACCTAGTGATTAATATATTTTATCTCTTCTCTGGGGCTCTGTCAAATCTTTTATTAGTTAGAGTGTAGCTAGAAAATTCATTCAATATTTGGAACTTTTAGATCCTTATTTTAAAAGACGCTGAGCCAGTTAAAGCAGTAGCCTGCTTCCACTGGAGGTTTTTTTTATGGGCAAGCAGAGCTTTATGGAATATACTTCTCTGTATTTCTTACACATACTTCTATGACTAGATTTTGAGATTAAAATGTCCTTTTCAAATGAAGTCCTTTTTACATAATCTGTTTTCAAAGACTGACATTTCAGACTCATTTCAGGCTTGAAATTTGGTTTTTCTAGCATAAGAATGTGCAGATACAGACAATAGGACATACGCTGAGGGCGAGGCTTTAGATGCATTTACTTTTTAAGGGGAGGGACCATTAGTTTCACTGGAGCTCCAGTGACCATGGTCATTCAGCATCTGCTTTTGAAACGGTTATATAGGAGCCCTGTCATTTGTAGTCACTTACTAGTGTTGTTTTGCTGTCTCTTCCGAGCAGTTTTTCTGATTAATTAGTCATTAAGTTGCTAGATATCAGTTTGTACCTTTCTTTGTCCCATTATCTTCACTATCCAATGTTGGAGCCCCTATGTCTGAACTTTACCACCGAAAACAATTACACTATTGCCAAGAAAAGAGCAACTAAAATCCAGCTTTAATGCTTTTTTCCTAGGGTAGAGTATTTCTATCTCAATGGAGGAGCTTGGGAGGAAAAAAACATCATTTACAGATCTTTTAGAAGATGTGATAAGTGTTACTTAAAAGTAGCTAATGTCTCAGAATGCCCACTAATTACAGTTTATGTATTTGCTCACTTTATTAATATGCAAATACCACAGTGAGAGGTATTCCAGAAAATTAACCTTGTCTACAAAGCCATTTCCAGGAAAATTATGAGATCCACTTAATCAAGTCCCTGACTTTATCTCTAATACCAGCATTGGCCGTCACAGACTAATTTCCCTCTGAATGTTGTTTACAGAAAATGACAGCAGAAGCTGCATGTTGTAGCCTTAGCCATTATTATTTGGAATCAGCTTTACATCAGTGAATGATGACACTGCAGGGCAGCGGACGGAAACTAGATTTCAATACATGCCTAAACCCAGATAAGCCTTCTTCCAAGTGAGCTTCAATCAGAACTTAAACTTTTCTTTCTTAGACTAGAACACAGGCTTTTCAGCTTTTATTGCAGACACGTTGAAAAAACACATACCAAATAGCAATCTTTTAGATTTGCATAATATATTGATGTAAATACGGTTTTACTCATTTAAGGGGGTCCCCTGTTTTTTTGTTTTTCTGTTTTGTTTGTTTGTTTTCTTAAGGGACCGAGTGGCTTCACTGAGTTACCGTGTCCTGGATGGACCAGACAAAGTTCCTGTTGTAAAAATCGATGAGAGAGGTTTCCTTAACTCTGGGTCTTTGATAGGGTCATCAACAATTGAAGTGATTTCACAAGAATCATTTGGAATCAACCAGACCATTGTAGCTGCTGTTAAGGTAGTATCATCTCTCTTTGCAGTTTTCTGTTAGTAGTATATCTTTACTACTGCGACAGGGATGGTTAACTGCACGTTTTGAACTTCACTTCTGAAAAATGTGAAGTATAGTTAGTGTAACAGTCAGTTCTGAGCTTTGAAGAAGAGTTTAGTATACTGAACTAGATGGATAAATATTAAATCCCAGCAAATTCTTAAATTTGCTACGTTTTACAAAAAAGCCTTTGTGTGCATCTGCCTTAAACTTTAAAAAAAGAAGTTTGTCCTAAAAATCTCGTAGAAGGCTGATAATTACAGCAGTTCAAATAAAAAAAATGTTAATGTCATAAACACGCATTTTGTAGTGCATGAAAAAGATAAATATCATCTGGAGTAATGAATATAAATGCAGCATCTGTTGTGAGGTACCAGATTTTTGAGATACTAGAGATGTAACTGTACACTGCCCAAAAGTTTCATTTTCTCTGCTGTTTCCCAGCAGTTCAGCTTTTACATATAATGAGAATCTCTGCATGAGAAAAGCCTATCTTATCAGATGCAATAATTTAGCTGCTGTTGCCTGTATTTGGTGAGCTGGCAAGGAGCGTGTCCAAGGCTGCCCTGTGTGCCTAAGCTACGTGTGGATGAAATGTGGATGCTTCAGGGAAGGACAACTGTGTAGCAAAACTCAGCAGTTTGTTTCCAGGCTAATGAAACATCTTTCTTTCTCAAAACTTCATCTGTTGATTGAATGTTGTTACGTGAAGTCTAATATACCTTACTGGTTGGGCACTTAGGACATAAGGAAACGTATGTCCTTCGTTTCTGTTCAAAAGTCCTTGTGCCAAGAACTTCCTATATCCGGCAACATGAGCCTTGAGATACCCACTGCTCCACTTCCTCTTATCCCTTTTTACTCTGTCAGCATCTTTCCTATGTTCCAGCTAAAAGAGAAAGACACATAATTGAGTGCTGACTTTATTTGTAAGTTTTATTATTATAATCACTGCGGAGTGGCTTGATGGGGTTTTTTATTTGAATTTTGGTTTTTACCATAATGTTCAGTTTTGTCTGTAGGACAGCATGTAGGTCTGTCCTCCTGGGTGGAGAATGAAAAAAGAAATGGTGGCTTAGTTTCACTAACGCCACTCCTGCTGCTAGGTGGTGGCAGTGAATTTCTACAGCTCTGTTATAGATGACCTTGTTTCTTCCCTTCACTGCTGGATCTGGCGAGTGAAAGACATCTAATGAGTTTGGGGTTGGCTCAAATGACATTTAGTCAGCATACAGTGGTACTGAAGTTAAATTCTCCCTTTGTGCATTCTTTCCATATGCAGTTAGGATATCGGGGAGCTGTGGAGTCAGTGCACTATGATATTAAGCTTGTGAGCTCTTTGTAGTAGCAACCGTCTCAGTTCAGCAACTTGTAGAACTGATTTGTTTTCCTGTACTTATTAGGACTATACTACTTTTATGGAAATAATATTTTTAACCTCACAGTAACCCCATGAGGTAATACAGTGCTGCTGCCTTCATTTTATAGATGAAGAACTGAGAGAGAGTTTGAGCAGTTTTGCTGAAGGTCATGTAGAAGAACTTGTGACAGAGCAGGAGATGAGCTTGAATCTGTTGTCTCCTTCACGCCGTCCTTCCTTTCATAAGTTCTTGTTTTGTCTATTTACAACTGTACACAATTAAGAACCAAACTGCTGCAGCAGCATCACTTAACACTTAGACCTTCAACTTTGGTCAGAAAAAGACTAGCTTATGTAAGCCAAGGAGGACAGTGGAAGTAAGGAGTGACAGTATGCTTAGCGTGGAAGCAAGCTAAGCAATTGCCTGTCCCAGCTGTACTCAACGGATTTTTTTTTTTTTTTAAATAAAAAATACTTCAAAAACTGAGATGCTTCAGACGTAAATAGCTGTTTTCATCAATATTAAATTTAGCAGTTGTCCCTTGTGGGACAGTTTCTGAGATTTTAAAGTAAAGCAAGCTTGAAAATCTGTCAGGGAAATGGCGTTTTTGTTAGCTTATAACCTCAGCTAGCTGGGCAGATGACTATATGCACTGATATTTTAACTGACTATATCAGCCTGTGGAGTAGACAGTTGTATATACTGATATTCTAGCCTTTTTTTTTTTTTTCAGACTCACCAAAGATGCTATTTGCTTGAGGCCAAATTTGTCCTTTCCTTTCTAAGTTTTGACATGTACATTTTCAGATTGTAGAGTTTTACATTTTAGTTGAGCCTCTTAGGTCAGAAAAAAAGGGATTTTCCTACAAGATAAGCTTGAGGGCTTCTTTTAAAATAGTTTTCTCTATATATTTGAGGGTTTTTGCTTTCTCTATCCTTCCATTATTTATTTTCCAACAGCTGTAACAGAAAGAACAGATACAGTTCTTTTTGTTGGGTAATTTTGCTAGTTAACCTAGATAAGTTAATCGAGAATAATAAGTAATATGTTATTTAAAAAACAAAACAAAACAAATGGTTGCAAAGTCTTTGTCTTCAGACAAACTTCCTTCATTGGACTGTTACCGCAAACATGCGGGAGTGTGCACGTACGGATAATCTAGCAGACTTTTCCAAAGACTTTGCAGCAGAAGTCCCTAACTTCTATCTTGGTTGAGGAGAGGCACTGAGGCAACAAAACGCAGCCTGCTGACCAGTTTGGATTTTTCAGGTGCCAGTTCTGACTGCTTTTGTCTGCTGCACTTAACTTCTATCAGCCCACGCCTCAGAGGACGGCCAGGCTGCAGCATCATACAGCCAGCAGTAACAAGACGAGCGTGCCCAGCGATGGGTCAGAAAAACCACCCCAGGACACAGCTCAGGAGGAAAGATCGTGGGTGTTGTTCCTTCCCACCTCTGGCAGCCCTGTTGTCAGACCACTGTGGGCCTGTTTGAGGGGCAGCAGTTCGTAGTCTCTATGATGTTATTTGACAAGGATCACTAGCGAACAGCTTTGCAGCTATTGCTCATGTTTCCTCCGCTGGGCAAACCTTCGTTCAAACAGAGCCAAGGCTGTTAGAAACTGCCTGTATCATCTTGGCTTTCTCACCTGGTGCAAGGGAACTGGGGAAACAGTGACCATTTCATCCCCTTACTCTCACATACATTGCAAGTTACTCCTGTTCTAGTAACTTGGGAATTAATTACACTTTTTATTTCAAGAATTACTGGGAGAGAAGTCTAGGGGCAACTTGTTCTCTTGCATATCCAGGGTGTCTTAACAGTTTTAATTTATAGGATAATAATGTAGTTTCTGAAGTATGTGATGTGTGCTTCTACATCATTATTGCTTGCTTCAATTCCCAGTGCTATTAGAGAAAAATGCTAAGAAATATCTGATGGGAAGGTGTAAAGGAGACAGAAACCATTCTCAGGTGCTCAATGACTGGGCAAGAGGGAACGCACACAAATTGAAATACGTGAAATTGTCTGAACATAGGACAGCACTTTTTTACTGCGGTGGCTGTTGAACGCTGGCACGGATTGCCCAGAGACATCGTGGAGTCTCCATCCTAGGAGATGCTCAAGACCTGCATGCACACGATCCTGGGCAACTGGCTCTAGCCCAGCTTGAGCAGGGGGGACTGAACTAGACACTCTCCAGAGGCCCCTTTTAACCTCAGCTATTCTGTGATTCTGTGAAATATATGAACTGATAATAAAAGTGTCATGTCTCAGTACTGTCATATGGCTAAACATACAGCAAGTGGTTCATAAAGGAAGCTTTGTATATTTGCATAATAAGAACCGTTTTAGATTACTGTTTTTATAGAGGCACCAAAAAAAGCAATTTGATTTTGCTTTTCACTGCTGATGTTTTTACAGGTCTACCCCATCTCATACCTAAGAATCTCCATGAGTCCTATTCTGCACACGCAAAACAAAGAGGTGTTATTGGCTCTCCCCCTGGGTGTGACACTGACATTTACAGTCCATTTTCACGATAACTCTGGAGATACTTTTCATTCGCATAATTCTGTGCTCAACTTTGCAACAAACAGGTAGGTATCCTCCATGGGTGTTAATTACAGAGAACAAAAAAGGCCAAATACACGTAGCCCAGCCACAGCAGGGAACAAAGATTGTTCCAAAGATATCAAGTGAAGATATAGCTTGAACTGGGATTAGCAAAGAAAGGATTTCATCTCTGTGGTCTTCAGAGGCACGGTAGAAGAAAGGAGTTCTAGTTAGCAATCGATATTCTCTAGCAAATGGAAAGTTGCCCAGATAAGCATGATCCCTAGCGGGGCCTGCTGGGGTACATTTCTGCTTTAAGTGACTCTGAATCATCAGATTGCATGCATCAGTGGCCTATATAAACAATTGATCTTATTAGCATTTGCCTCATCTTGCCTCTTTTCTCCTAGTGCTTTGTTACACTGACTCACTTAAGCCTTACATAAGATGGTGAACGTTCTGGATCGGGAGCTGTCTCTTCAGATACGCTTGTACAGTCTTTGCACAGCAAAGCCAGGCCTCAAAAGGCCTTTTTGGTCTCTGCCTCAAAGAATAATAAATATTATAAAACAGCCTTCTTTGGTCATTAGTAAACAATCACTAATTCCATTACTATACCATAGCTTGTTTTCTGCAGAGCACCTTGCAGTTATAATGCAGCAGTCATGATTAAAAGGAAAAAGAAAAGGAGTTGAATGCAAGATTTTCTTTCTCCTACCTAAATGATCTGCAGAAATTTCTATAGCTTGCAAAGGTCCCTGAGATAACACTGCCCTAGCTTCCAAAATAGATGTGACAGAGCTGCTTCAGCATAGGGCTAATTATTAGCCCTAGAGAGAGAAGCACTGCTCATTAACCTCAGGTGCAGCACTGTGGTGACCCAGCTCTACTGCTGTCAAGACCTTCACTGTCTCTGCATGGTGCTGCCAGGGTGGCAGTCGTTGTGCTCGGTGTGCTCAGTGTGTCAGTGCATTTGGGAATGCTGAATTTTGGTAAATATCAGAACTCGGAATCGAATGTGATTTAGCTTTGTAAAGTTAGGCCTGGAAAGCTGCATATCGGTGTTTAAATTTCTTTGCTTCTAAACTCCCTGAGAAAAGGGAAAAGAGACAGATTACCTCATTCTAAAGTTCTACAATTATTAAAATTAGGAAGTAGTTCTCATACATGATTATGACCTCAGTATTTCCTCAGCATAACGATGTGAGAATGAAATTTGCCTCAGTAAAACCTGAATCATTTTTATATTTTCCTTATTTTGTCGGACTTCATTAGAAGATAACCATCGCTGAAAACAGGAAGTCAACCATCTAAAAAGAGTTCAATACCTACTATTTACTGTAGAGATAATGACATTAGCAAACTTGCCTTAACATAAAAGCCTTTCTTTTTATCTGTAGAGATGACTTTGTACAGATTGGGAAAGGAGCCACGAACAACACATTTGTAATCCGGACTGTAAACGTAGGTTTGACCTTGCTTAAAGTCTGGGATGCGGAACACAGTGGAATTGCAGACTACGTCCCGCTTCCTGTGCAACATGCCATTTTCCCAGAACTCATAGATGTGGTGGTAGGTGATGTCCTCTGTTTGAGTACTTCACTGACAAACCAAGAAGGTAAGAGGCACTTCCGTCGCTGTGTTTTTGCAGCTATATAATTTGACATCAGTGTGACTCTTTCTCATTCTCAGGAAAACTAAATGCATAATTTATGATGTTTGTTCAGAATCAAATGTCACTGTTCTTGGTAATGATAAAAATAGGTTTGATCAACTCCTCTAATTTTAATTGTACCGTGCAATATGTCGCTTGTATTGAATTCACGAGTATCAGACTTTAGACATTTCCATTCCGTTAGCTTGAAAGGCTTGTTTTTTATGGGAATCATGCAGAGTCAGGACTCTAACTTCACTCGCTGTATTTGATTCTTAGTATTAACGGGCTGTTGTCAGAGTAACTGCAGGTCAGTTCAGTGCTGGGCTGCCAGCTTTCCACCACATGAGACCCTAGAATCTAGTTTCTGTGAACTGGGGTGTGTGTGTACCCATGCTGCCCGTGCAGTGGGTACATACATACGGACACCAATGTGACAATGAAATGCCTCAGTTAGCATAAATTTGTTGAACAGTGTCCAAATGGTGTGTCTTCTCAGGCCTGCCGGGCATATGGAGCTCCTCATTAAGTAGTGTTCTTCAAGTCGACTCCAAGACTGGCGTCGCAGTGGCAAGGGATTCTGGTGTTGTCACTGTCTATTATGAGATTCCTGGATTACTTAAAACATACAGAGAGGTGAGGCACTGTTAAATCCTACCAGAACTGCTGAAGTTTGTTTGCTTCAGGTGCTTTTTCACCAAAAATGTATTCTATGATTTTTTTGTTGTAAATATTTAGAAACATTATTTTTAGAGGAAAAAGTATTAGAAATGCAAATGGTTGGACAGTATTTGGTACGTGTCCAAGCACGTCATGCTTTTTTTTAATCATCTATGTTAAGGAGGATAATTTAGCATAATATTTTCTATTTTTAGCCTATACTGTTTTTATATTGTACATTTTGAATCCTTTGCTTGGCTAAGTTGTTTCCAGATGCTAAACAATTTTTGAGTACGGCTGCTTTTATGAATGAGGTTTCACTGCCATGGATGAGATGCCAAAAAGAACTTTCTAAAGTGTTGTACCATATTACTACACATCATTGATCAGAACTACTCAGTTAAATTATTTTGTTTATCTTTAGTGCAATCATACTGTTGACACAATTCACTGTATCAGCTAACATAAGCACTAGACATTCTTCTTAAATTAAATTTAGACATAGAGCTTTATGCCTATTAATTTATGGGGGGTTGGGTAGAAAGAAAAAAATGTTTTTACTAGCTTAAATTGCCTTGAAAGGCAGTTTCTAAAATTAGAGAAATATAGGATTTCTTATAAAGAGAAACACGACCTCTTGGAGTCTTCTCTTCTGTTATACATACAAGGATGTGTGCGTTTCACAATCAATCCAGTCTGGCTTTGCCTTAATTTTTATTTGTTAAAACAGTTTTTGGTAACAATGTACTTCATCCTTTTTTCAGATATTGATTAATATACCCCAGAGGACTACAGCAATGCATGTAAGTGGAGTGAAAACAAGCTTACAAGGAGTTGCAGCCTCAAAAGTGATAGTTTCAATTGGGGAAAGAAATAAAAATTTGAAAGGTATGATGAAAAAAAATCTTTATGCTAATTGTTTATTGCATGTTTGTATATTCATGATAGGTGGTTTTGGTTTGTGTTTTGGGGTTTTTTTGTTTGCTTTTAAGGGTGTGTGAAGCTGGTGTAGCAAGATCTTTATGAACCTCTAGTGCCTTTCTGGAATCCCAGGAGCTCTAGAAGAAACTTAGGGCCATGTTACAGAATTTGGAGGGTGTTCTGGGGCACTATTAAGATTTCACAGCTAATAAAATCGGTAGATAATGGAAGTGTCATTTTTGATTGTATCAAAAAACAGTTAATAGGCAATCAGCTGATTGTTTGCTTATATGTTTAATTCCAATTGCCTTCTTGAAGTTACTATATCTTGCTAAGCATGTTTAAAGTAACCATCCTTAAATCTTTTACAGAAATTATCAGCAATTAGAATCAATACAAAGATTAAACATCATACTGTGTCCTCTATTTAATAAGCTGTATTTTGTTTGATTATGGTTCCTTTTAGGTTTTAGCTTAACACTTAGCACTTGTTCAAATAGCATTTTATTAGCCTACCAAAAAACCATCTTGCCAGATACTAAAATATAAATTGAGACTCCCAGGATCGTATAAGCTATTCCACAGACACATCTGAGCTGAAAATTCTCTCTAGTTCATTCTTTCCTGTAAATAAGCTATTCCTGTCAAAAAAACTTCACAACATATAAAATTTTCATTTGCTGTCTCTTTGGGATTAGACCTGAGATAGGATAACTGTCTATGATTTCCAGCTATTAAGATCATCATAACCTTGTGAAACTATTTCAGAAGGTGGCAGAACAACCTGCTATTTCAAGCCATGGTTTTGCTTTTAGTTAATTAAAAATTAATTAGTTAGAATTTTCTTTTCTAATTAATTAATTAGAGATTCATTAATTTTTTTTCTTCCCCTTAGGGGAGTGCTTGCCTGCTCAGATTGAAGCCATTGCTGAATTACAACCACAGTCCATTATCAATTGCCATCTAGATTTTAACAATGATGCGTTTGACTTCCCAGCACGTGATATTTTTATAGCAGAACCTGGATTTGATGCAGTTTCAGGTAAGACGAGACAAGATGCCACGCTCCAGGCAGACACTTTGAATTCTGCTGTGGTTTAGCCCAAATGCCCTTTGACCCAGCAGATTTCCTTCTGAAGCCTCTGAGCTTTGCTGTGTAGGATCTCAGGCTTCAGTGAGTTGTTAACGTGTACTCTCCTTGTTTAACTCTAGGGTTTTCTGCGTGTGACAAAGACATTTGCTTCTTTTCAGAGAAAGCCAGAAATCAGTGGCAGCCCATTTCATGTTTTTCAGAGTTGTAGTAATAGGTTAGGAAGAAACTCAGAAGCATTCTTTTACTGGGGGGTGGGGAACAAACTTTGATATGTGTTTTTCACCATAAATTTAGGTCCTAATACTGCAAATTACTATTCATATATTAGTAGGTCTGTAGACAGTCCAATGGTACCTTGAGACAGAAGTGATGGTATTGCAGAATGTAGACATAATACACTGAGGTCACACACTTTATAGAGCTAGCAGCTGCCATCTTTTACTCCAGCTGAACTGTTCAAAAAAATAGATTGCCTTGTCTATAACTTAATTTAGAGAAGAATACCAGGCCCTGTATTTGTTGAACTATGGAAGCAAAACACTTCCTTCTTCAGCTGCCACAAATGAGGTATCTCTGCAGCTGTAAACATCCAGTGTCTCTTTTAGGTGTTTACTTGCCATACATCAGTGCCTTTACTGTATACTTAAATGCAGTGGAAGTTAAGACTAGGGCTAAGAGAAGCAATCATGAGTTTTAATGTCTGGGTACTAAGGATCTTTAGATTTCACCAAATTATGCTCTGCAGAGTCAAATGTTTTTTGTTTGATGTTGGCCTTTTAAAAGCCCTGCCACTGTAGTTACTGCAGTATAACTAACCTCAGTGATTAAAATGAGGGAAATAGCGTAAATGTGAAAACCTGGTGAAAGTAATACATTTTGTATTCTTTGTATTCTGCAATTTAAACGTTTCTGGAATTTATCGTGCTTTCAAACTTCCCTGTAATTGCTGTAATTTCTTACAAAAGGTAGAATTCGTATGCGTCCCCAAAACAACATGAACTGGGACTTAAAAGGTGGGGAAATTACTGGGTACTGTGGAAATGGAAATAAAATTGTGGAAGTCTACATGTGTTAGTGTTTCATGACTATAACATGATTTTAAGAAGAACCAAAACACCATGGACTGTATGAAAATAATGTTAATTATCTGTTAGATTAGTCCCGGTACCCATTGTGTAAAACACTTATTATACCTTGCATAATAGTGGCTGCCTCTGTTGCTTCATTTGGGAAAGAAAATAAGGGGAAAACACGTACCTAGCAAGTTCTGCTTGTATCTTCCACACTGCAGGAATTTTTTACTATCTTTATCGCTAATAATAGACAAATAGGTCCCATAAGAGACTAGAAACATGGTGAATATCTGACCTGTAAAGAAGCTTTTATAAATAATAAACCACGTCTCCACAGAATTGGTGATGGTAACGGACTAAAATTTTAACATTAGGTGAAGAGAATATGAAATAGGATGCTAAACTTTGTTTTCAGTAAAGCCTTTCTATCAATATTAGCATAAATGTTATATTCAAAGTGGAATTGAGTCTCACTGGCATATTAAAATAAAATGTGACTGGAAACTGCCATTTTAGTGGTTTTATCATGATGTTTAGTTTGGGACAAGAAACATCTCCTGTTGTTTTAGTACTGGGATTGTGATGCTTGGACCAGCAGACGCACTGTCCCATTCACCTACGCACTCCTAATCTTGCTGTTTGTTGAATTTTACCACCGTTTTTAGCTCTTCTCTAAAGATGTCAGAGAAATCTCCCTCTGCATGGAGAAACGACCATAAAGATGAGCAATTAACAGTCAAACTGCTTTTATTTCTATAGGGCATTACACCTGTTCCATCACAATGCACAGGCTTACTGACAAGCAGCTGAAGCATCTTAGCATGAGTAAAACTGCACTCAGAGTTACAGCTTCAATCCAAGGCAGCCACTTCTCTGGGGAGCAGATCAGCACTGAGGTGCCATTCAATCCTGGCTTTTATGCTGACCAAACAGAAATGCTTTTAAGTAACCATTACACAAGCTCTGATGTGAAAATATTTGGTGCCACTGAAATTCTTGATACCCTGGAGGTGAGTCCATTGCTGGAAAGTATCACAACACAGTTGAAAGCATTTTGAACTGTTGTATGCAACTTTCTAACCAAAGGCAGCCTGTGCCACCTTTACCACGTCAAGATTGTTCCTGAGATGATTTGGAAATACTCATCTTGGAATGTATTCCTCCTCAGTTTTCACTTTTTGGGGTAGTAGAAATGTGTCAGGCTTACCTGTGCACTAGCTGAGATGTGTTAACTGGCTCACAGATGGGGAAGCAGAAAATCTGCCTCATCCCTGGCAGCAGGGCTAGGTTCTCGCCCACTTACTTGATTCACATAGCCCAGTAAGGGATGCTTTGATTTTTGCCTGTGTGGGGTTAGCCCAGACCCACAGAAACAGCAGTTCATAGGGCGACCTTAACAGTAAACAGCAGTGAAGTGCTGCAGGTGTCACTGTAAAGTTACAACCAAGTCTGACTCCTCCTGAGGGGCAAGTTGCTCTATGTTTCTGTGGAATTTCTGACATCTGGCCTGGAAGATGGATATGTGCTGTGCTTTCTCAAACGGTCTATTTCAGGTTGGTTTTTTTCGTCGGCAGGTAAAATGTGGGTCACCAGCAGTAAAGGCGTTTGAGAAAGAGAAATCCTACGGGCTGCCCAGTTACATAGTCTACACCGTTAGTCTGTCTGATCCAAGAGTTTCAAGCCAGGGATTCTTATCAACCACTCTAACTGTCTCTAGTCCTATGACTGACCAGTCTATCACTATCCCAGTGACAGTGATTTACTCGACCGACAGAACCAGTGCACCAGTGAGACGTAAGTTTATCTCTAGACTTCATATCCCAGAATAAACCTCTAACTTCCATTAATGTTCATGAGGTTATAAAATTTGGTGTGTTTAAAATCTGAGCTGGCAGCTAATGTTATCGACATGTAAGCTGCTCACTGTGACCAGAAGACTTGAATACAATTGCTTATTATGACTGAAGCTGAACATGCTTTCCTTTTGGGTCAGCCCAAAATACTCTTTTGAAGTTGGCATAAATATCCCTGTGCTAAAGTGTCTGAAAGTAATTTTTTTTGCTCTGCTTTTATTTACTCTCAAGCATGCCTTTTTATTTTGAAAACAGAGTAGCATTTGGGGGACTGTGAAAGTAAAGAACATGTTTAAGACGTATATCAATGTCTTAAGCTGTTACGGCAAATTTTGAAGAGTGCATTGGAAATAGTCACTAGAATTGAAGTCGTATTATCTAAGTTGATTACACTTACTTGCTAGAAATAAAAACCTTTTGGCTATTGCAGTTTGAGTTAAGAACTATTAACTCTTAAAGGAGCTTGGAGAAGATGCTCTTTTAACTCAATATTGTCTCCTCTTAATCGATTCTACAGATGGGGCCAGTCTATTCCAGCACTTTCTTGATTCTTATCAAGTAATGTTCTTCACGCTTTTTGCACTATTAGCGGGGACAGCTGTTATGATTATAGGTAAGAAAATGAAAGATTGCAGAAGTATTTTTTTCCATAACTTCTTACAATGCATTAACTGTAAGATATAAAGGAATAATTTCCATGTGGAATGATTCTGTTGTTTGTTTTTTTTGTTTCTGTTTTTTGTTTTGTTTGTCTTGCAGAATATCATGCAGTTTTCTCACCAAAAGAACAGCACTGTCATCCAGCGTTTACCCCAAGGACAACCCCTCAACACAGCCATAACAGTAAGCAGCTGTTACCCAGTTATAAATTAATTAATTGATTAGACTAGCTAGAATCATAGAACAGCAGGTTGGAAGGGTCCTCAAGGATCATGTGGTCCAACCTTTCTTGGCAAAAGCAGTCTAGACAACATGGCCCAGCACCCTGTCCAGCTGAATCTTAAAAGTGTCCGATGTTGGGGAATCCACCACTTCCCTGGGCAGATTAATCCAATGGCTGATTGTTTTCATTGTGAAAAACTTTCCTCTTGTGCCCAATCAGAATCTCCCCAAGAGTAACTTGTACCATTACCCCTCATCTTTTCTACATGACTCCTTGTAAAAAGGGAGTCTCCATCTTCTTTGTAGCCATCCTTTAAATACCGGAGCATGGTGATAAGGTCTCCCCTCTAAGCCTTCTTTTCTCAAGGCTGAACAAACCCAGTTCTCTCAGCCTTTCCTCATATGACAGGCTTCCTAGTCCTTGGATCATCTTTGGCCCTTCTCTGGACCCATCTCTTTTGTATAGCAGGGACCAAAACTGAACACAGTATTCCAGGTGTAGCCTGACAAGCACTGAGTAGAGTGGGATAATGACTTCTTTATCTCTGCTGGTGGTGCATCCTGTCAGCTTTCTTTGCCGCAGCAGCACACTGTTCACTCATATTGAGCTTGTTGTCCACCAGGACCCCCAGGTCCCTTTCCACAGAGCTGCTCCCCAGCCGGGTAGATCCCAGCCTGTGCTGTTCTCCTGGATTATGTTTTCCCAGGTGCAAGACCTTACATTTGTCTTGGTTGAACTTCATAAGGTTCTTGTCAGCCCACTCTTCCAGCCTATCCAGGTCTTCCTGCAGGGTGGCTCTCCCTTCCGAAGTATCCACTTCCTCACTCAGTTTGGTATCATCGGCAAACTTCATCAGGGTACACTCGATCCCATCATCCAGATCACTTATGAAGATATTAAATAGCGTTGGGCCCAATATCGATCCCTGGAGGACCCCACTTGTGACAGGTTGCCAGTTTGAAAAGGAGCTATTTACCACCACCCTCTGGGTGCGGCCTGTCAGCCAGTTCCCCACCCAATGCACGGACCACTTGTCTAGACCGTAACGCATCAGTTTCTCTAGGAGGAGGCTGTGGGAAACCGTA
>NW_008824558.1:147761-151512 GCF_000699105.1 Pygoscelis adeliae
CTTTCTTGTAGTTTTTGACATCTCTGGCCAATTTCAATTCGAGCTGAGCTTTTGCTTTCCTAACTGCATCTCTGCATGCCCTGGCAATGCGCAGGGCGTATAATACCCAGTTCTCAATGGGTATTTGTCCGCTTTTCCATCTCTGATATGCTTCTCTTGGTTTTGAGCAGACTCAGAAGCTCGCAGTTAAGCCAGGGGGGTCTCTTGCTCTACCTACTTCCCTCACCTTTAAGGGGGATGAAGTGTTTTTGTGCTTCCAGGAGAGTGTTCTTGAAAAACTCCCAGCACTCGCTAGCTCCTTTATCCTCCACGGAAGCTTCCCACGGAATCCCTCCCAGCTGTGCTCTGAGCAAGCTGAAGTTTGCTTTTCCAAAATCTAAAACCTTTGTCTTAGTACTAACCTTCAGCATGCTCAGCAGGATCTCAAGCTCCACAATATTGTGATCACTGCAGCCAAGGCTATCGCTAACCGAGATAATTACAAAGCAGGTTTTCTTGCATTTGAACTGAATGTAGGGAGGTATGACTGTGAGGAAAGCCTGTATACTGTATTATCACAAGCACTGTGCCAGTTCCTAGGAAATTTGTTGCCCATCCTCCTGCTCCACCCCCCAACCTCCCCTTTACCCATTGCTAATTCTTTTGAAACTCTTGGCCAGCTTCAGCCACATTGGAAATAGGGAATGAGTTAAAAGTGTAAGAACTCATGCAAATCACCAGACGGGTAGAGGGGAGAGATCCACAATTTTGCTCCTGCTGAGGGAAAGTAAAGCAGAGCTCAGCTGCTGATACAATGTGCTTGGCAGCAGCTGGCTGGTTAGTCAGTTCCTGCGACAACAGATTAGCTGCAGCATGTGCTGCATCTCTTGAGCTGTCCGCGTGCTGAGAGCTGGGGCTATTCTAAGAGACAGGGAAGGGCAACTGTTAAGGGGACAAAGGACACAAGTCTATAGAAGACATAGTTGTGTTGCGCAGGGAACAGTTTGTTCCTTCACTGCTTTTGACCTTGCAGTCATGTTTTAGCTGTATTTTTTGACATCATATTTGTTCCCCATTTTACCTATTTGCAGAATCAAACTCTTTCAGAAATATGCCAAAAATACCCATTCACTTGGAAGGTCTGTAATCAACAGTGGTTATTAAAACAAAATTCACATTATTATAGAGGTATTTAGGTTATGGTGAGCTGCAGTCCTGTTTGTAAAAACATGCCTGACACTTCAGGTAAAATAAGGCAAATTCAAACTGGAAGTTATTTGCTGAGGTGAAACGTGTTGTGCTCCCCTCAGAAGACTTAATCAGTTCTTTAATTAAAGTCCTTAATAGGAAGACCTGCAAAATTTTGATACTTAGGTCTTTTCAACAGGCAATAAGCTGAAGGGGTTATTTCACTTTGAATGGATCATTAGACTGGCTTGCCAGGTGTTCCAGCAGATGATCAACAGCAGTTATTTGTTTCTTACTTCTTCCACCATTCCTGAGCATGATTGGGTGTTTTTCTCCTTTTCCCCTGTGTTTTAGGTTTCTCTGTATCACCTGCGCTTTCCTTCAGTCCTCAGTCCTCAAGCAGGAAAACAAGCCCATCATCCATGCTCTGGAGCACTGATTATGGTTCACGTTAGAGGCAGCAGGACTCATCTTCATGCACTAGGGCTGGGGGCGGGGGGGGGGGGGGGAGCGGCTTTAGAAAATTTAAGAACTTTCCCAGTTTCAATATAATTCAAGTCTTCTTTAGCAAATTTAAGAACTTTCACAGTTTCAATATAATTCAAGTCCTCTCTTGAATGTAACTAGCTTCATTTTTTTTTTTTTTAATATTTAGAGCTCTCTGAATTTTTTTTATGTCAGTACTTCAGTTCTCTAAAACTTATTTTATCTGCTGTTTTATGCTCAGTTGACAAGGATGACTGGACAAAAAGCAGTGTTTACGCTAAGCTAGCTTTCTTGCACTCTTCAAGCAACTAGCAGTTATGTCTAAGTGATAGTGATAAAAGTTTTTTATTTACTTTTTGTAAAAAATAACTTTTCTTTGTAGTGAACTTTTTAAAAAAGGGAAATAGAAAAACAGGTCAAATATGAGCCAAAAATATGAAGGATTGTATATTTCAAAGAACTAGTTTTTTATTTTGAGTTCCAAAGACTCAGGAATGTACTGCACTGATAAGTGTTCTTACATTTAGCCTTACAATGTGATTCATCACCATAATTTGCTGTTTTAACATTAGGAATGCTGGAACAACTGTGAATAATTTGGAGTGTTTTTACAACAACAACAACAACAAAAGAAAAACAAAACTATCTTAGTGCGGCTTCCTTTGGGTACAACTGCAGTGTTCCTTGTTACTGTAAGCACTTTTTTTGGACTGGGAATGTGAAAGCATGTGCCTTCTAAGAGGACCTTTCTTCTGGTAGGAAATATTTTTAATTGAAGGCAATTATCTTACCTGTGTTCTGATATAAATATAATACATTTATATAGGTCATTTCACATATAGAAGTACCTCAATAGAAACAGAGCCTCCTTTTATTACCACTAGTCACCTGGTGCACTGGAAAGTAAGTGGCGTATTTCACACTTACACCGAGTGACCTTTTCACTTGGTTCAACCTGCTTGTCTCTGGTGTATTCGTGTACAAACGGATACAGCCACACCTAGAATCTTGATTTAAACTCTACAGGAAGGTATTACTCGTGTGACCAGACTTTGGAATATTTGTACCGAAATATTCTACTAATAAGTGCTCATTTGTAAGTCTGTAAAATACAGTGTAGCATTTAATTGCATAAATATTAATGTGGGGGTTTTTGGTTGACTTTTTTGTTTTTTCTCTTGACTGGCTAAGACACACAGATATAAAATGCACAATTCCAGGTACATCAGAAAGTAGTCTGCTAAACCAGGCAGTTGATCACTGTGTGCTCAGATGTATTTTGCTTTTTCAACAAGATGGCAGTGAGGTATGCTGACATGAACTTTTTTCCAAATTAATTTTAAACAGATGAGAAGAAAAATTTGGTTCCAATTCTTAGTCCTAAAATACTTCCTTGAGAATAGAAAAAAGTATCTCAGTTGGAATCCTTTATTTTGAGGATTATAATAATCACAGTAACTTTTAATCCATAAGCAGTACTTTGCAGCTATCAGATAAGGCCTTTGTTTACATATAACAAGTATCGCAGTTTTAATTGTGAGTAATATTCTGGCTGCCTGAACTCTTCTAAGGACCATAATGAAAGTGATCACAATCGTTCTATTTCAAAGAACAAAATATTTCATGCAAAATAGATTGTGTGCAGAACTATGCAGGCAAATAGTCAGAGGAATGGAATGCAGACAGAGTTTATGGCATACAGTTCTGGTTTCCCGCAGTTTTACAAAAAAGCACCATTGTTACATGTTATTATATTGAGTCTTGTGTAACTTATTGGCTAGTTTTGGAGAAGTTGTGCCTTACATGCTAGTACTACTTAAAATTGACAATTCGGATGTAAATAATAATCATTTGTATCTGTGTTATTTAATAAAGCTTTGTAAGATTCCTTTAGTATGATGTTGATGAACTTTCTTGTGTTTTGGCTCTTCAGAATTTAGCACTAGACTGTATTATTTGTACTTCACCTCCTACAGCCCCTCAGTATTTGCAGTCATGATTTTACACTCACAATTTTCACTTGTGTTGACAATGTAATGTTTTGAAATATTTTGACAATGTTTCATCTAGTATTTGTTGTCAGGGGCTTTTCCCAGCT
>NW_008824558.1:151539-152324 GCF_000699105.1 Pygoscelis adeliae
CTGAAGAAGCAGCTCTTTTATTTTCCAGGTTTGTTCAAACTTCCTATTTTGTTCATTTGGGTTTTTAAGGAAAGACATCATCTTTCTCCACTTCCGTTCGGAGAGAAATAAAAGGGCTATGAATATCTCAGTGCTACTGTGATAAACATTCCAGAAATGCTTACAGGAAAGGTTTTACTCTCCTATTGCTTCTCTTTCCTGTTCAGCCTACCAGTCTGGCACTGAATGTCCTGAAAACTGAACTGCTCCAAGTGGTGGGAGTACTTTGGCAAATGCCCACTGTTTATATCACCTCTTTAGGCAAGTGGTTGCAGTCTCTTGGCATGCATCTTTGTGAACTGTGATTTGCCACAAGCTAGAGCCAGAGGGGAGTTAAAGAAAAAAAAATGTATGAAATAGGGAGCTGGTATGGTTCAGGAACCAACCTGCTGCAAGCAGTAAGGAGGCTTTTGTCTTTAGGAGCTTGAGTGGTCTGTTGGGTGACTGCTGTGTGGGTGGGATTGGGGGATGTAAATTTTTCTAAGCGTGTTGCTGCCAATGTAAAGATCAATTTTTATTTATTTATTTAAAATTGACTAAAATGAGGTTTGGGTGTTTTGCATTTAATGCTGAGTTTTTCCTCTATCCACTTATTGCTTGTTCCTGACTGCTCCCCTGAGTGGGAGAAGGGCTGCTGGGAATGTGTATATGATAAGTTACATGTCTTATGTGAGTTGAATTGTCTTTTTAAGTTTATCAGGTAACAAAACTTACCTGTTTTGTTAGTTTAATCAGTGCTGCACTTG
>NW_008824558.1:152361-153078 GCF_000699105.1 Pygoscelis adeliae
CTTTGTTAGCAGAAGCAGGATTTAGTGCATGCCAGCAATGGCAAGTTCATCACATCACCTTGGTTCTTGGACAAAAAGTTTGGGTATTTTTTTAATGGGCTGACTGGAGCTCCATAAACTATGAAAAAAGCAAACCCAATCTGTGAGTAGTGAAATCACTGAGCAAATGACTTGGGCTGTCCTTGCAGCCTTGGGTTTTCCTGTCTCTGAATATCCGATCAGGAGGGCTCCATGGCAGAAACTGCGTGTTACTGAAAGTGCCTGTGTTAGAAACCGCGGGATCTGCTCAGGGAGCAGGCTTCCCTTTCACAATTGCAAATACTTACATTGAAAACCCAATTCCAAGACTTTTTTCCCTCAGAAAATGGAAGAAAACACTGAAGAGGTGGTCACTCAGCACAGCTGCTCCTGCTGCAGGGAGGGTGGGAGCTCAGTGGGCCCTGGGGACGGCTGTGGGGATGAGAGCTTTACTCCCAAACAGAACTGCATTGCTTTGCTTTAGTTTATCGAATGATCACTGCTGTCCTGTGCCATAGCTTATAACAAAGTTTAGACTTCATATTTTATGTACTTCTCTATAAATGTGTTTTCTGTAATATAATAGTTCATGTGTTGCTCGCACCGGGCCACTGCTGTGGCAAGAGGAGGGCTGGGTCGGGGCGCCGCGTGGCAGCCCAGGCCGCCCTCTGCGGCGGGCCCCCAGCCCGCCTGGCTCCA
>NW_008824558.1:153163-170686 GCF_000699105.1 Pygoscelis adeliae
TGCACCTCGGCCTGTCCCCAGTGGCGCCCAGCTGTGCCTTCCTGCTAAAGCGGGGCTCTGGGCCGGTTGCAGCCGGTCACAACCGGGCGCAGCCTGCTGAGGAGAGGCGGCCGCGGAGCCTGGGGTGGCAGCAGCTCCGCCAGGGCAAAATAATATTAGTTGCCTAGACCCTTCCCCCGCCTCATTTTAACTTTTTTTTTTTCTTTTTAAGAAAGTTCTAGTGGGTTGGGGTGGGGAAAATCTTACCATGTACTTTTTTTAATCCATGCGAACTTCGAGTGTTGCGAACTTGAACCTCATCTAAAAGGTACAGTTGTGTTCAGTAATTAGCATCCACAAGGATTAGGACAGAAGAGGACATTTTATCTCTGAAAGAAATTATCGTGAAATCCCAGTCAAGTTGTGGCATCTGCATGGAGGGGGGAATTCATCCCTGAAGGGGAAGGAGATGTCACGCTAACAAAACAGGCAGTGCTGGCTGAATTATGGTTGGCAGATGTTCAGGTACTTGGAAGGAGGGAAGCATTAGAGAAACATTTAATAATATTATACTGAATCATACTAACTACTGAATAATAATATTATCATACTGAAATGTAACAGAAAAAATAAGACTACTCATTAGGATTACAGAGTACTATCACCATTTCTGAAATAGCTTTCTCTACTAATTAAAGTTAGCCCCAGGTCTCCGGTGTGTCTCTGAGGCAGAACTATTGAATGAAAATCTATGTCAACCTCATGCTTTTTGTTAAAGGGGCTTAGATTGCTCTCCTGGTTACTGTCACCAGATCACAATTAATGGGAGGATGCTTAACTTGTGGCAGTGGACATAAGAGTCCTCGTGAAAATGGGATTGGTTATAACCTGCGGAGTTCCCTCATGTGGTTCCTGTGAACTGATGGGAGGGGACAAGAGGGAAAGTGGTGTCTTCCGTGCGTGCGAACAGAAGTTTTGTTGAAACAGTCTCCAGAAACAGCAGGGTGTGCGTGCGTGCATCCACACACAACGGCTGAGTGCTGCAACAACACAAGGCACAGATGGTACCTTCGCTGGGTAAGGGATAAAGAGCCTATTTTCTGTTCGAGGTTGTCTTGCTGCATCCAGAAAATTCCTGCCCGTCAACAGTTGTTTAACAGCCATGCTGCAAGGAATTATTTAATTAGATTAGCCAGACTAGGTTAATATTAGTCTTCAAGCCAGCCTACTCTCTAATATAACATCTGCAACACAGCATAATTATCTTCCCAACTCCCCCCTTAAAAAGCAAGGCAGATAACAAATAAAACATCGAGCTAACCTTTTCCATTAAGAATTCTTTCTGATTAGAAGCCAGGATTATTGTGTGGTGCTTAAGGAGAAGGTTTTCCTAGCAGCATGTTTGCTGACTTTCGTTCTTTATACGAAGAATTTAAGTTTTACAAGTGTTAATCTAGCCTCTTTGCTAATCACTGCATTTACTTTAAGATAAAGGCATTATTCTTTTCCCTATTTGGTTGCTGATATATGCATTCATAAGGTACCTACGTGTCAGTCATCCACAAACATCCTCTGAGGATTTCTTAGTACAGGACTCCAAGAAGCATGGGGCCACCTCCTTCCAGTTTCCCCAGTTAGAGGTATAGCTGGAGGAGAGCAAGGTCCAGTCAAGGCATGCTGCTCTAGCTCTCATCTCAGGCAGGGGTCTTCTAAGAGAAAGCAGCCAGGTGGTATCCATTGAAATCGTCTTTAGTGCTGTAGGCAGAATCAAGGTGTACAGATAAGTTTTGGCAATTTCCTTAGCCAGTTTTGTTAATGTATATGCACGTTTATCAGAAAACTCTGGCCTACTATTGTGTTTGTAACAAGCTGAGCACAAATGATGTTCATGAATGAACGCCAGGGGAAGAGTCTTTAGGAAAAAAAAAATTTAAAAAAGTAAATCTTGAAGGTAAATTCTTGCTTTGTGTTGTTTTGAGGGAGCAGTAACAGCACAGGAGCACGGGGTGACTTCTACTATCCCAGTGCAACAGCCAGGTGGTAGTAGCTACCCATAGGTACTTAAACCCCTAGAAGCTTGCTAGCTGTAACATTAAGTGTGCAGGCTGCACAAATACACACTGATATAGTCTATGAAGAATTATGTCTTTGAGTAAGTTGTTGCTATGTACTTGCTTGTAAACCTCTGCCCCCTGGGTTTAGGCTGCTGGCTCAGATCTGCATGACACTAGCACATACAGACAGTCTGCAGCTTGCGCTGCCAGAGGCCACCAGACAGTTGCCTTCTACAGAAGCAGGAAGGGGTGTGTAGCAGAGCATGTGTACCTTTTTCCTAAACATCTTGGCCTTTCCTTGCAGGATGTCTCCAGAGATCCTCTGCCAGCAGTATACCTTCTGTGTATAGCTACCTATTCAAGAGAGACTTTGAAACTTTGTTTTTTGACAGCATCTTTCCTGGCCATTTCTGTGACATGCTGCTTGCACCTACCTTACGCTGTGTCTCGTCATTTCCCTGTAATTGCAATGAAACACCCTGATGTAGGAACTCTACTTGGAGAAGCCCTGGAGATTAGTGTTTGGTTGACAGGCAAGGTATGTGCTCTCAAATGAATTCCTCTTCTTTTAAATGTTTTTCCTGGAAAGGCAAGAAGTTTTATTCATGTATTTAGCTTTAGGTACCTATGTTAGTCTGTATAGTATTGGTGATACGATTAAAACCATTCATTTTCAGCTCTTTCTCTGTTGTCTCAGTTACAAGTTTAAGGTCATAGCTGGCCTTAAAATCCAGTCTGATCTTCTCTGCAACACAGGCCCTCTACTTTCCTCTTGTAAGAAATGCATCAACTTTTTAAGCTGGAAAAAAAGGCATTTAGTAAGTAATGGTTATTTGATTTAAGGTCTTCAAGTGACATTAAATCTTCCATATGTTATTTGTTTTATTGGCAAAATTCAAAAACTTACACTTTATTTTTAGTTTGAAGGAGTCTGGGTTCACTTTTCAGCTGTTAACTTCAATGAGACAACTTCTCTGTGTAAATTGGGCACAAGATTTGGTGATACAGTTTCTCAGGTTCTTCTCTCGAAGCTTGCAAAATTAAAACATGGATGGGAAACCAATTTTTCCTCCTTGATTCATATTTATCATCATTGTATTTGAGCTGTGAATTTACCAACAGTAAGCCATTTTCCATATTTTCCCTCATACCACTTGTCCTTTCTATCTTCAGAGCTATTTTTATCACAGGTACTGTGTTTACCACTGCAGGTGGCCTGCTCCAGAGCATTTCGTATTAATAAACTATTTCCTGCAATTTATAATGTCTTCACAATTCAGCACAGCATCTTGTTTCTCTGTTTAGTGTGCTAACTGTCTCCATTTCAATGCTTTGGGGTCTGTTTTGCCATAATTACTAAACAGATTGCAAGATGCAGTTACTACTTTCCATTTAGCAGACATTGTGTATGTGTTTATAATTCACCCAATCATTCATTTTTTCTGAGTTTCCTCTTCTTAGTTGCCATCTTATGTTTTAAAGTGCTGTTTCCATTCTGCTTAGTCCAAAGGACTATCTTATGCCTCTTATTTTGCACTTAGCATAAATAAGTTTATTTTCAAGCTGTTGTGCTTATGAATATGTCAGTGTCACCGTTGTGACCTTTTATTCTTTTTTTTTAATCCTGTTTTCCATAAGGGAGTGGTTTCTTACTGAGCAAATATGAGGCAATGTGAAGCTGTAGTCCCAAACATTCACCTTTTGTGTTAGAACTTTATTACTTCCAGGAGTTACTCTCATTGCTGACAACCGTCTTCCAGTGCAAACAGTGGGGGAAAAAAATCATAAGCATCTTAATATTACATAGCTTTATTTCTAAATATAGACTGCACCAATCCAGATGTTCCAGTGGGTACAGCAGTTGCGCGATACCTGTCCGTATCTCTGCATTCAGAACACTTCAATGGCAAACTTTGATATCGAATGAGAGAGAGGCTGCTTTACTTTTGCTGGTTGTCTTTTCCTGGCAAGTCTCCTAGTAAGTGGCTGCTTTGCATATACCAGATATCTTGATATCATCCCAAAGAAAGGCCCGGGATCTTAAGAGGCATTTCTTCTGCACCATCCTCCACAAAGGAAAAGAGGGAGACCTCAACAGAGTCAGTGTAAATTTCTTTTCATTTGTACTAGGGAGCTCACCTAACCCTTGCAGTCCAGCTGGTGTTCAGCTTCTGCTGCAGTGTCATCAGACTGAGTCTGTTTTGAAACCTGACCTGGAATATCCAAATGTGGAATGGGATTATCGACAGCACCATGACTTTTAATGTCGGTGATACTGAACAGTGCTTTGGATTTTCTAGGGAAAGCGGCAGAAGGAACAAAGGAAGTATTAAATGGGTTGAAAGTAGCAGAAACAGATTATAGACAAGAAATCTGTAAAGAAGAATTAGCATACCTGCTTGAATTCTAAGTTATTTCTATCTCCATCAAGGCTGAATTTTGACCTATGAAGGGGAGGAGCGGGGAGCTAAGAAACATTAAAACACATTAAGAGGAAATGTAATGAGCAGTCAAACGAAGGAATTGACTCTATTCACTATGAACATAAGAGTAGATCAGAGGCAGTAAGTTTGATGGATCTAAAGGAGAAAAGGCTTTAAAGCAAGGATTATGATGGGTACGGCAGGAAGAATAATAGTTCTCTGTTGCTTTTGGCAGAGAATCCGTGTGAGAAAAGAGAGCATGTGGCCTAGACGTAGAGTTCAGCAGTGAGGTCTGAACTGCAGCAGTTTCAAAAGGAACATCCCAATGTGGAAGATGTTTGAGCCAAGGAGCAGTGCATTTGCTTTCTAAAGCTCCTGATCGGTGTCTGGATGGCAACGTAGGGTCAACTGGCAATGCCTAGAAAACACACGGCGAAGAGTCCTACTGGGATCTATCTTTCCCCTTTACCCAGGAAAGATCAGGATCGCTCCACCTGCGTTTCTGAAGATCAGACAATAAAGATGATGCTGACTTGCGTCTTCTCCTCCCTCAGAAGAGATGAGCCTCTCCTAGGGAATGATGGCTGTTCATTTGTAAGAGATACGTACAGAGTCAGAATCTTCTAGGAACAGGAAATACTAGCCTGAGTTGCAAACACTCTTCTCTAGTATTAGGGAGCCCATGTGTAGGCATCTTCTGGATCTTGTCATCACAGATGTTCTTATAGATAAGGACAAGGATACATAAGAAAGAGCTTCCAGAGAGGGGTTGGTTGGTTTTGGTTTTTTGGTTTTTTTTGCAACTTTAACTACTTTTCACAGCAGATAATTAGTGAGGATGTCCTCCAGAGTGATCCACTAAGGGGGAGGGGAGGAGGCAAAAGGGAGATAAAATAGAGCAGAATTTTTGAGCAGAGGGAAATACTGTTTAATGAAAGGATGCTTCAGTGATGCTCTCAACGCTGAAGTTAAATGGGCACTAGCCAGACAACACTGGGCCTCGTCTGGGATTGTAATTGGAGGAAATCATCAGGATGCAACAGCTCCCACACATGAAAGCAAGTCAGCTGGGCTTTCAGGATCTGTACTTCCAGGACTACTAGAATCACTAGGCATATCTGCAGTAACAAAAACAATTAAACACTACAGTATGTACAGTAGTACAGAAATTCCTTTTGTGTGTGGAATGTTCTGCTTTCATCATGAAAAAAATGGGGCGGGGAGGAGAGAAGGTCAGAGAGACTGTCTATGCTATCAGGAAACAAAAAGCTTCACAGTGTTCTCTGACCCGGGAAATATTCCATTCCCAATTGTGCAAGCTAATTCCCAGCTAGGGACATCCTTTCACATTTTGTATGTGAAAGCACCACATAACCTTACTGGAGAGGCAGACCAGAAATCACTGCAAACACAGGACTTGAGTCTTTGGCTGTAACAACAGTATCCCTAGGAATTAATTTTAGGCCAACACCTGTTAATAGCCTACAGTGACCATCTTTTAAAAAAAAAAAAAAAGGCAGAATTGTCTAGATCAAATCTGATGACTGAAATACAATTTACTGATAAGCAACCTCTGAAGTTCTGGAACTAGTTTTAAATAATTGTTCTGTATCAAATGTATTCATCTTTGAAAGAGACAAGAGGTGGGAGATGCTTTTGTCTTTTGTGACATATGCTTTGCTTCGAAAATAGAATTCTGAGAACCAGTTAAGTAGTGAGAAACTGCCCTTAATAACAAAATAATGAAAATTGTCATATTTTACCCAAAAGGAAGGGAAAAAATTCATTTTCTAAAGTAATAACTTGTAATTTGACAGCATGAGTCACTTGTGTTATTACGAGTGAGTCATAAATAGAAGAGGCACTAAAAGAGTTATTTTTCAAAATGTATTAAGGTAACAAAGAAACTACCTCTCACAAAATGCTGCTAATAAGGTAACAATCCATTGGACAGTCTGAGGCAAAGCTTATTTGAAGTACTTAACAAATTCACTCACTAAAAGTGCTATTTTTATGAACTTCTTTTACTATTTCAAAAATCGGTGGTAAAGGCTGTTTCCAATTATTTTTTCTGTAAAAGCCAGTTAGCCTGCCTTTAATGGACGTTGGATCAAACCTATAATTAGAAAAATACTAAGAAGCCTTGAGTTTCAGTATTACGATCCAGCTTCTACCAACAGAGATCCACACTTGAACTCTTCTGCCACACAGAGTTTGATTCAAGTCACTGTGAGCACAAACATAGCTATTAAAGACAATTTGGTCTCATTACTTCATGATTGTTCCTATGAGTATTTGATCTTTACCCTGATGTGGGGAAAAATTGTATCTGGGGGGAGCTTCAGAATAATAGTAGTGACATTTCTAGCCCGTTTCTCTAAAGAAAGGAGGCATTTTCAGCCACTCTGTCCCTGTGTCGCTTTGCTTCCACTTACTGTTTTAATTTTGAGCCTGATCCCAACCAACTACATAATAGAATCTATTATTTAGAATTATCTAAAGGATAATTAAGTTGACATGAGTTTTGCAAAACTTAATCCCTGTGTAAAGAAAACTTTAGAATTCTATTTTTAGTGTTGTGTAAGCTCATCCTTTGTTAGCCTCCAGATAACCCACAAAGACACAGTCCTTTACGAATGCCCAATTTGTATGAAAATCTTTAGTGAGAGTTTGCAGTCTTCCACGAGGATCAAATCTGCAGGAAATCAGGTACCAATAGAGTTTCTCTTCATCCCAAATAGAGAAGATAGGATTTTATTATAATGTAGTTTGTGAAAAGAAAAAGACAGTGGAATAAAGTAGCAATATCCAGTGCAGTAGCTACCATGCAACATATAAATAGAATCAGTTGTGGAAAACTGGAAATTTAATGAGACAAAGCTTCATGAATGGTACAAGTTAAATGAGTAAAGAATAAAGTCAGTAATTTACATCTTACAATTGTTCTGCATCACTGAATGGATTTCATTGTTACTTGGAGTGTTTGCTTATTATTAACAATAAAATCGGCAACAATGGCAGGCACAAAACCAGTATCAAGTGGAAAAGAATGAACTTGAACAAAAGAAGTAGGAGAACAAAAAGAAATGGAGTAAACTGAAAGCAAGTTTGAGCTACAGGAAAAAAAGAGCAATTCTTTGTGGAAGCAAACATGATGTTACACAGGAAAAAAATAATTTTAATTGGTCTTGCTACTTAGCAATGAATCACGCAAGGTAGCGCTTACCCTGCATTTCTGAACTCGTGAGCTTTGAGCTCCACAGATTTTTCTATATTCTCAGACACATACACATTTATTAAATGAAATTTCCTTGGTTTTCTATGACTAAAACAGTAAACCACTACACTCCCCTCGTGCTGCACTTGGAGAACAGTCATTTGTGAACTTCTGTTTCCTAGGCATCTGGCATGGTAGAAGCAGCATGGCTGTAATCGATGAACTTGTTAAGGAACTGAGAGATTGGAGTACTATATCAACCTTTATTACAGATTTCCAGGCTGAAGCATGTGCCACCACTCAATTGCTTGCTATTCTTTATGTAGTCCACTACTTGCCTGATGTGTTTCCCATTTCTGTGTTTGCACACCACCTAGCAATGGGGAAGGAAGGAGGAGGAATGGGCTGGTCTCTGACAAGGTCTGTGTTTGCTCTCATGATAGTGGTAGCCTTATAATTTCATTGGTTGCTTCTGATATTCTCAGTGTCCTTCAAAATTCACACACAGGCTCATCTAACTTCCATTTGATTGTAAACGCTGGTTTTGTGTTCTCCTCTGAAGAATGTTTTGAAATAATTAAGTTGGATTATATTTTGGTTCTTTATTCAGTGGCTCTTTGTATTGCATGTTTGTAGAAAAATTATTTGTCAAAGACATCGGGGAAATGGTACAGTTCTATTGGTTTTCTTTTGTTGTTATGCACTGTGCAGCAATAGCAGGTTGACCTTAACGTGTAAAATACTTATCTACCAGCTACATGACTAAAGACGCGTTCTAAAGAGCTTTAGATCTAGCTATTTTGGCTGAACCAGGGGAATTATCACAGGCAAGGTGTGATTTTTTTTCTATTCTTTGCATTCTGGAGGACAGCAGAAAACTTGGAAACTGCTAACAGCCCCCATAAACAAAGGAGCTAGGGTGTGAATCTGACCACAGTGAGGTAAAAAGTCAACAGCTTAAGCTGTGACTGACTAGGTGATAAGTTCCCGAACAAATACCGACTATTGTAATTGGAGATGGGTACGTATACAAACCTCCTTACCTTTCAGCTGCAAAAAAGACTGCAGTCTATGTATAGTACTAGAATTCAAACTGTAATGTGAGGGACTGAATGTACATTATTCTCTCCACATAATTTTCTCTTCACAACTCTGCCTTTCATTGTGACTAACCAGTCATCTTTGGATTTGAACCTCGCGGCCAGGTCCTGGTGGTAATTTGGGGATTCGTTCATTTGCCAGATTAATATTTTATTTTATGCCGGTTTAAGATTGGCCAATAGAAATAAATGGCCTTCAATTCTAGCACTTTCTTCTTAAGGAGGAAAAAGAAATGTGTTGTCCTGAGCATCTGACCCCAGCTGGTTCATTCTCACTGCCAACTGTTTCTTGCATGAGAGGAAAATGAATAAAATTACCAGACAAAGAAGTATTTTCAGCAAGTACTCAAACATTTAAGGCTAAACATCCTCCTTGGAATGCCAGGATTTGATTCCAAACAAGCAGCTGAATTGAAGGATTATTTTGATAGCGTTGTAGAAATATTGGTCTACTGGAGATGTTTAAAGGTCAACTAGAGTGTTTGGGGGGGGGGGGGGGGGTTTTGGGGGGGGTGGGTTTTTTTGGTGGCTGACTACTTAGTTCTGGGCATGCTGCCTTCAGAGAGCATGCACTATAACATGCTGGGACTCTCATAATCTGTATGTTACACAGGTTATTACCATTGCTATAGTTTCCATATTCCCCCCTACTACAAAAATGTGAACATGTGTGATTTTTCTTTGCCTCTCTGATATGAGACTCCACCTCCTTTTTCGGCTGGAAGAGATCAATGCATTGAGATATTGAAGTAGTAGATAGTAGTTGCTACCACTCTAAAATTATTTAATTGAATTATTAATAATTTACCCAGAGCTATCTTGGGGGAGGGGAGGGGAATGTAGTTTAGACATTAAACATGATACAGCAATTTCATTTTTCTTCCAGCTTTACTGAGAATGCTTTTAAAAGCAGCCAAGTATAGATCACGCTTTCGTTTGACTTTTGAATTTAGGATTGCAGTAACATAGTACAAAATGCCAGCATTAAGAACAAGGTAAAGGTAGCATTATGCATGGTGCTGAGTTTTAAGGTCGCAGAACACTGTAACACATGCTCCAGATTAAACCAAATAGTCTTTGTGTCCTCCACTGTGCAAAACAATGCCTTGGATATCAAAACTTTTTCCTCACATTCTTCAACTGAAAATGTGGCAGTTATAGAATTTATTCAAAGGGGAAGATAGTCATGCAAAACCTAGGATATTTTCTGCTAGGCTCATATATTCCCTCTGTATCACAAACCACAAAGATCTATATGTGAATGCAGATTTTTTTTTTCCCTCCAAGAATGTACCGTAGTTCCATGGACATAAAGCTCATATTTTTTTTTGTCTTAGTAATGGTTCCCCTGCTAAGTGCAGGAACCCCATCACCTAAGCCACTGCTTTGCTTGTGCCTCTGCAAATGTTGCAGCCTTTGGCTTTGCCAACCATGTGCAGAATTTGTGTGTTTCTTTTTTCAAATGTTGACAATTGAAAAGTGTTAAGATTTATTTCCATTTTCAAAAAGAAACTTTGCAAAATCTGAACTTGCATTTATTGCTTTATTTGTTTGTTAGCTGGTCAATGTCTGGACAACTTAATGTGGAGAGCAAAGGGACTGCACTTGGTCTGTGGGATAATGCTGCTCACGTTTGCACCTGCAAACCTCAGTAAGTGCAAAACTATATAAAAATCAAGTTCTTCCTCCACCTTTTCATTTTGGTTAGGAGAATGATGATAAATAAATGTGGTACATGAATCTCGATGTTCAGTGTCCATAAAAGAGCCTGTGTTTCCTAGTGCTGATTCTGTTGAGATACTACATTGCCTCTTGGGCAGAGAAATGACAGTTTACTGATATTTTTACCTCTAGCTTTTGTTAAAATAATATGAGGCAAGTATTTTAAGTAGATTTTGGTACAGCACTAGCCCTTCCCTATTACCAACATGCCTCATTCAACCTGACTAATCAATTTGTACAGAGTGGATTCAATGTCATCAACTCACTGACAGTACAAAGAACTTCTTTGATTGCTTCCCATTCCAAAGTGCCATTCATTACACATGTACAGCACATTCTGCAATAGATTAGTGTGTAGCCAGTTGTTGGTGTTGCCCTGATCAAATTCCATGATTTCTCACCAAAAGAAGTTGTTGTTCTGCATGGTGGGTTCTGAATACTTTTCGTAGGAGTAGCAATCCAACTTAGATAACGAAAATAGGAAAACTGGCCTGTGCAACTTGCTTGATCTTCTTGGGACTTTTTTGTAATATATAGATGGAACTATAAATCAAATGTTTGTCAAAAGAAGAAGAAAACAAAACCAGCTTCCCCCAACTGTTCCCCAGCTGGGTTCCTTACAGAACGTGTATATATTGTTTAAGGACAAAGACTAGAGAATGATATAACATCAGAAAAGGGTAATTCAAGCTTTCTGTTTTGCTAAAGCCTAATGTGCCAAATGTACCCAAACGTGTGCAAATGAGGCTTCTATTCCTTCTTATGTTTTCTGTTGCATGTATCTAGTAAGTTCCATGTCTGTTAAAAAAACCCCAGAAAACAACCCACAAACATAATGGAAGTAAAGCTGAAAGATGAGTGAGGTTTCCACTTAAAAGGTTTGAATTTCCTTTTTTAGAAAGTAGCACTACTAATAATCTTAAATCCTCATATGCCACAAGCACTATAGCAAATGTGTTAAGCTTACGTAAGAAAATATATATCATAGACTTGACCTGGAATCTGAAAGTCAAGCCATGCTCTTTTCAGCTGGTGGGTGGTTCTTCCCAACTTCAATGAGTAACCGTATTTTTAATGCGCTTATTTCATAGTCCATCTATTTTTAAAGGAACTGTGGTTACTTGATGCTTAAAAATGATGTTTAAATATTGTGTGATTCACATGTAGTTGACAATTCTGTTGATATGCAGGAAGTGGAATCTAATACCACTCACTTTACTGCATCTATGTAGGCTCCAGAAGTTAGTGGTGGTGGTAATAATAATAATAATAACAGGTATTAAATTGCAATATCCTCTATATTAAAATGAACAGAAATGCCAGTTCAGTATGAAAATGATTGACTTACGTTTACTGACTATTAGAATAATAATATCTGCTTGGAATTGTGTGGTTTTTTTTAATTCAGATTTTTTTGTAATTTTAGCAAAATTATCTCCATCTTAAGATTTTTGCTTCCAATATTGTCTGTCTGGAATTCTTTTCAGCGCTTTATTTTTTTTTTAGTCAAACATATGCTTGCAAGTAATATTCCTGTGGAAAGCACACAGCACTTTCAGTCCTCCTTAACACAATATATTTTGCACCTAGGAAGAAGTTCTAAAAAACAGACAGGCATTTCATTTCTTATGCCTGCTGAGGTAATTAAGCACAACTAAATCCTGTTAAGAATAAGGGCCATTTTGAGATGGGGAGAGGAAATGGAAGGCTTAGAGATTTACCACCCAAGGCAGGTCTGTTTAATGTTTCTACAGTTGAGGTGCATGATGAAAACATAGGAAGGTACTTCATAGTTGGATCACTGTGATTAAAACAGTGAAGGAAACAACAGTGAAAAACATGTGTGAAAACACATGGAGTACTCCTTTGGAGTAACAATCTACTCTAAAGTAACTTGGCATATCTTCTGCCTGTTCTTATAGAAGGTCCTGTTTCCCATGGTATTCTGTGTCAGTCAATCTGTTTTGAAACATAACATTAGACAAGTAAGATTGTTTTTTCTGGCCCTTACTTGGAATTAAAAGTGTTTCTCTACAGTTTGCTTTTCCTCTTGCCATTCCACAGTTAGCCTCTCTGAAAGAACTGTTCTCTCCCACGCTAACAGTGGTGGGCAGTGAGCTTTTATTTTTTAATATCAAATAATCTATATTACATGTTATTAGTAATAGAGGTTTAATCCTTTCCTGCAAATCAGTCCTTCAATTTTAGTATGAAAGTTGTGCATTGTAAAATAGAAAGCTTTTTTTTTTTCCTCTTTTTTTTTTTTTTTGAAGGTCGTATAATGCTGAATGTTTCTTGGAACAACTGTTAGTAATATACATACTTAAAATCAGTGCTGAGGCTCATGGCTTGTATGTAATTATAGCTCGTATGAGCCATAATTAGGTATCTAATAGGTGAGATGAGGTTATAGCACACAACATTGTTAAAATAACAATCCTAGACAATAAGATGAATTTCATGTTCTTTGTCATCTAATCTTATTTCATGCATCAAGCAAAAGAAGACCCTACCATAACATTGCCATAAACTTATTTTACTTTGTCATAAAATTATCCAGGCTTGTCATAATTTTGAGGTGATTATTACTATGCAGTGAAGTCTGTGATAATGTTTCTTTCCCAGGTTCAAGGGAAAGACCGTGTGCCAAGAAGGAATATATTCTCCCCTAACAAGGTCAGATGAGATTAAACAAGCTACGTCCTGTTATTAAAATAAGTTTACACCTTAATTCTGAAATCAGTTAAAATGTCTGTATTCTCATTTACATTGTTAAATACATCTTGTCTATTACATTGCTTTTATCTAAAATATTATTTCAAACTACTTACTACTTACACCTGCCAGTTACGTAGAATAAAATCCTGTACGTTGTCTTCAGTTCCTCTCCAAGTAATGTTAATAGTGTAACATCTTTACAAATTGGTCTTTATTTCCCTGGCACGAAGCTACTTAGTCCCCCGTCAGTCTGAGGTCTCTACCCTTACTCAGCTGGTACCGCTGTCATCACCGTTCCAGACTGTACCCACTCCGGGTGATGGTCACCGTGAATCATGGTGCCAGTATTGTGTAGCTGTTCCTTATTTTTTTTCATGACCTGACTTAGCAAACCATGGTTTCGTTTTCCAGGTAGTGATGGTGTAAATCAGTCCCTCTGGTTCAGTTGCTATTTAGGAACAGGTCTTAATTAAGTTATTTGTGTCCTTGAATCAGTGAATTACCCAGCATATACGGTTGGGTATGTGCTGGTAACAGCCATCCTTAGAGCAGTACTTAGAGAGACCCTTTTTCCTGAGCTGGGAGAAAGTATAAATATACCTGCAATGCAACGACTTATCAAGTAATAGGGTTGATGTAAGAGAAACTATTGTTCCTCAAGACATTAAAAGTAGTGTGAAAATACATCAGGTGTTTTCCAATTAGTATTTCCCAAGAGGCATTAGAAGTAGAAGAATCCCAGTTCCAGCAGTGAGTCACAGAAGTAGGTGTGTGTAGAAAGCACTGGACAGATAAGCTTTCCTCCTAAATGGGGGTGTGGGGGTGGAGGGGCAGGGAGAGGCAGTGTATTTGGGTATTTGGAAAATATACTGAGCCATAGTTTTGAATGTAACTTTGGAATATCAGATATTTGGAATCTGTGAACTTCAGATATGTAACTTAGATAAAAATTGTGCTATTTCAGGAAACCTTTAAAGTGAACTATCTTCCTTCAAAATTAAACTGTGCAGGTTTTTTGTATCTGTTATACCTATGTCTGGCCTCCTACCTGGAGTCAACATCTTTGTATATGCAGATACACATCCTTTTGTGCGTTGCTCTTACCATGTCTGTCAGCAGCACTCTTCCCTCTGACTTAGCCTGTGAGCTGATCTAATGACATGAGCACTTGATTCCCAACCCTGTAAGTTCGGGGCTTACTGGCAAATAGCATTTAATTTGCGTAATAATACTCTTACAGACCAAGAATGATGGCTTCACATTCTTCAGATTTATTCAAATATCTCTGCAACCTTGTTCAACAACTACACCTTATCGTTTAGACACCAATAAATGAGCTTAACATTTTTCCAGAGGAAACTTTCTGTATGATTCGGCTGTTGTCTTTCTGCTGATTCACCCAGTATGTGTAAGGGTAGTTATTTTGATACAGTTGGACTGTGTACTGTGATGTACCCATATTTTCATGAAATCTGTAAAATGTCATTTTAAAGTCATTAAATGTGCTCTGCAACAAAGCAGGCAGAATTATAGAGCAGTATGCCTTTTGAGAACACTTGTTGTAAATGTGTCAGAATTCATTCTGGCTTTTGCACGTAGGCTTATCTTTGAATAGCATCCTGCTGTTATGATTAGCGATTGCTATCGTGAATAAAATCTCTTTGGTTTCAGCAATAAAATAAACCAGTTTATATATAGAACCCACTGTTGAATAGGACCTTAAATATTTATTTCCCACTCTTCTTGCCAAATAATCTTCAAGGTGAAGCCTTTCTTCTAATGAAACAATTCCAGCAGTAAAAGCCAGGTCTTCAGGCAGTCATGGTTTTAGAAATGAAAGTCAGCAGCAGAAAGCAAGCTGTTAATGTTAGTCAGCTAAATGAAACATCATTGAAATTCTGTGAGCTTGGAATTATGTAATTGTGTCTTACTACGATGAGCATTGTGGTGATCCCAGTGGCGATCAGCATCAACCGCTGTTTCAGGCTACTTGGAAACCCCATAGTAAGTAGTTTGACTTCATGTGTTACAAATGTACCGCTTGCTGTGGTTTCACATAAGTTTCAGTCTTGGCATTTTTAAAAACAGTAGTCTCAACTTTGAAGTTTTGGCATTGGTAGACCACTCACAAAAAAACAGTTTCTTCGCAGGATTTGGTAAACCATTATATAAAACACGAACGTCTAGTTGTACAGTTCACATTTTTACAAATGAAATTCAGCAAGAGAAAGCAAAGCTTTTTGCCTCTTAGGCTTACCATATGAAGACTTCTAGGCTTCTGGAGAATTGGAGTAGTTGCAGTTAAAGACTAAAAAGCCACAATTTAGAAATAGTTTGAATTAATCTTTGATGAGAGTGGGAAGAAACATTCTCTTAAAGAGAGTTCTTAAAGAATTGTTGTTTAGGTAAAAGTAGTATATAAGAAAGCAAAAACCTTTGAAAGTAAAATAAATTCACAGCTTTTCAGAAGTAGCCTCATAAGCACAGTAGAGAAGGTGTTGAGCAATGCATTAAAATTAAATACAGAGAAGCAGAAGACAGCTTTTACTTCATAAGTAGGTTTGCATAACATAGTGAGACTAGCGAAGGAAATAATGTTAACAGTCTTCATCTCCCGTTTTTATGACAGCCTGGATGTGTGGAATAAAACTCTAGGAGGAGACAGGAAGGAGGGAGAGGAAGGTTTCCTCTAAGTAGTTTAACGTAAAAATTGGAAGTTGTCTTAAATTGTGGGTCATCTTCCTTTTCAGGTTAATGTGGTATATTTTTGTGTGAGCCAAGAACATCTGTTTTGCTGCTGCAATTTGGCCATAAAGTTTCTTTGACGCCAAGTCTAATGTATTGCACTGTTCAGTTGTGCTTCAGGAGTTCTCCTAAGTTATTATAAATTTCTCTCATTCCATCCACATGAATAGATAGGACTGTACCAAGCCTGCTATTAATTTTTTAGGTTGTTTCATTCCAGATAAATAAAATATTTAAAGTGAGTATTTTTTCCAGCACCTGCAGCTGCTCAGAAACACAGCGCAGTATATGCAGCTGAGGTCAAGCCGTAAGAACTACTGGTAACTTAAAATATTTTTCAGTGCCAATGAGCTTTAGGAATTTTGTTGTTCTCTGAGAACAGGTAGTTTCTAAGTCACTGTTCTTTGAGTACTTCAGCTTCTGTGTATATATTGTAAAGGTGTACTTGTACCTCTTATGAGTAACTAAATAATTACCTATTTATATGAACTCGTTTGTCGTCTTGATTAGCCTGTTGCTCAGGCATCTAATTCAGCATACCTTACGGTTGCCTTAATGTCTGTACTTTCAGATAAGCTCTTAGCATGTATTGCTTGGCCACTACTTGCTCTTCAAAACTTTTAGCAGCAATTTTCCAGTGTTTTGGGGTGGTGGTTTCTTTTGCATTTTGGAATTCCAATGTTACAGTCCAGAACTAACAAAGCACATCTAGAAATCTGTACTTTCTTTGTAAGTGACGGAATCAAGGGAAGTGCCATATCTAGAGTAGCTGATAAACTTGTGGCTCCAACAGAAGGAGCACGCCCCTCCCACAGAGACTGGATCTTGTAATTTTGTGACTCTACAACTGCTCATATATAAATGCTTCTGAATAACAGTTTTAGTCCTTTTTATCAGCATGTCTTGATTAGTATGACTATGCAAATCTGTGGATACGTTTGGTGACTAAGTTTCATTATATGGGTTTACATGTGCAAAAAGACAAGTTCATTCCTGGCATAGTGGTGCCTTGATTGCCTGCAGCTGCTGAATTTGCACGTGCCTTGGATCGTGGTCACTTGTTAAAATGCAGAAGCATTTATTTATGCAAGGTTCATAAATAGCTTCTAATTTTCCATTTAATGGAAAATGATTTGAACATTAAACCATGAGAACTCATTTAACAAGTGTCCAAAGCAAGCTAAGACCCATGTCTTAGGCATTAAAGCATGTTTCGTTTGCCTCCGTTACAATATGGCTCTTGACAGCCCTTCACTCCGCTTACCAAGCTTGTAAAACAGTGTATGTTGTAGTGCTCCCTTTGATTAAGTTTGCAGAAAGGTGTCCGCAGGGAGAACAACTAGATTTAACTCATGATCCATCATGGAACTGGTTCTTTCTCCCTCCTTTATCACTATGTTACACTTTACAGACCATCATTTCACTACTGTTTTATACTATTATTTGCCCTCCCCATAACGTAAACTTTAATGTTTTTATATTCTGTAAATTACATTTTTTGAAACATTAAAACCTATAAAACTTTTCAACTGAGGACTATTTGTTTGGATTTTTGTGTGGAGATG
>NW_008824558.1:170728-207815 GCF_000699105.1 Pygoscelis adeliae
TTTTAGTGCTTAATATGGAACTGTTCAAAGTATTTTGAACTCTTGTTGAGAATCCATGTGTGATGTAAATCAGAATTGTTAACCTCATCTCATCATTGGGGAGGTTGACGTACACAGAGAAATTATTTGCCCAAGGATGCCCTCAGACCAGTGGCAGAGCTGAAAATAAAACCTGTGTTTGAGCCGAGTTCATTGCTCGGTCTATGACGCTATCTCACTGAAGAGAAAGGTATTTTGAACTCTTGTTGAGAATCCATGTGTGATGTAAATCAGAATTGTTAACCTCATCTCATCATTGGGGAGGTTGACGTACACAGAGAAATTATTTGCCCAAGGATGCCCTCAGACCAGTGGCAGAGCTGAAAATAAAACCTGTGTTTGAGCCGAGTTCATTGCTCGGTCTATGACGCTATCTCACTGAAGAGAAAGCGTGTAAATGGAAAATACTAACGTAAAGCTAGTAGTCATACAGTGATGTAGTCTGTGATACACAGCTCTCTTCAACTCCCAGAGATACATTGCTAGCTTTCCATATAAAATAATTTGCCTACAATGTTAAAAGATTAAAGCTATTGAGGAAAGTTGTTGCAACTCAATGGTCAATAAACCAGCATCTGTTTAAACTTTAAAATAATAAGACTAATTCTACTTTCTAGCACATCTGAACATTTGAGTGCACTTCCAAGAATTGGTCAAAATTCCCCTTTCCTAGTGATGAGTTGTACATGAGAAGAGCAACGTAGGGCTCAGAAAGAGAAGAAACATGCCAGTTTTTGACAACCTGCACTGACAAGCATGTGAGCATACCACTGCTAAGAATCTTGCAGATCAAGAACCTTTTACTGCAGCTCAGCCAGGCACACTTACTAGGGCAATGCCGTAAGTCCAATGCTGATGTTTCTGAAGCTGACTTCTTGGAGTTGAATGTGGAAGTTGGTGTTTTATACAAAAGAGTTGTTCTTATTTGCATCACATTTGGAAGTATTTTACTGTTAATACGAGACAGTTCATTACCCACGTAAATGGGAATCTCATTCCACTGTGTACATTGCATCAGCAGCATTATGTATTTCAAGTGAAAATGTTTCTTAATCTGATATATGACAGACTTCCCAATGATATTTAATTATTGAGCTATTTAAGTATCAAAATTTGTTATTTGGGATAAACTCCTGGTACATGTGTTTACTTTCTGCTTTCTTCTTCCCCATTTATTTAGATTTTTCCAGTGGAAAAAAACAAAAGAAACGGAAAATCTTGTGCCTGATTCATCAAAGAACTTAAATACGTATCTAAAATTATGCCTAGTTAATTAGTTCCATTTAAAGATTTTCTACTCAAATGCATAAACTTCTTAGCATACTGCTGTTATATACTAGATCAGGGCTTTGAGAAGAGAGAGATCCATATGGAAATTACTTAACTGCAAAAAATTTCAGTCTGTAATTCAAAAGCCGCCTGCTATGTTCAAAGCCCAAACAACAAAGCTTTTTTTCAAATAATTAGTTGGTATATACATATTCCTGAAGGATTTTGAGATGTTTAATCTAGCAGAAAATTGCTATCTGGTGGACAACAGGGAAAAAGCATGACAAAATTTTACTATTATTATTTTTTAAAATGTAGGCAATTATAACTAGACAAGAATAAAGCAATATAGTGAAGTAATGAGAGGAACAGAGCTACTCAAAGCTTAGTGTGCAGCTAGTACTAATGTCATTATCGAAAACATAGTATTTCTCCTGTTAGATTTAGGCAGTAAAATAATTTCTTTAAATGGTAGTCTCTATCATTTTATTCTTATTGTATTCTTACTGTAAGTAGTCAATGAAGTGGCATTGCTTGGTTATGAGGTGGTGGGCAAGTTCCTAAAGCTGGCAGTGATCTGCGAAGTGGGTCTGTAGCAGTTTCCTGGACTTGCACAGAGTTTGCTGCTAGTGCTCTCTCTCTCATGGTCCTGGAAGATGGCAACTAGACAGTAAAGATTCTAGTACAGACTCCACAAGAGAATTCCCTCCCAGTTTAATATTACTGTTTGTACCATAATACGTTCAGGTTGTGCCCGTGTGTGTCTGTGTGTACACATGCATCAGGAGAGTGAGGAAGCCTTCCAGATGGAGATTACTTCAGGCCACTGTATGGCCCAGAAAATCAAAACAAGCACTACAGTTACATAACAGTTCTTTGACCTAACGTCATTTCGTTGTTGCAGTGGTCTAGAAAGGGTGAGGTGTGTGGATTTCTGTGTTTTGTCTGTGGATTTTTTTTTCCCATTTGGATGAAAGGACAATGCTAGAGCAGTAAAAAAACATAGAAAAATCTAAGAATGGTAACAACATAAAGATTTCAGCAGCATTGTCTGCAGAATAAAGTGTCTGTCTAAAGGGGAGAAAAATAATTAAAATTAATTAAAGTGTCTGGTGGGAGAGTTTAATGCTATTAATCTAATGAGGATGTAATTGCAGTGTTTTCCCCAATTTGGTTTATTAAAAAAAGGAGATATAGGTCAACTATTTACAGGTATTTAAAATTTAGTAGTCAGGATGACTGTATGTCCAGCCTGTTTCACAAGTTAAGTGCACAGGCTGATGCTGGAAATGCGCAGCTTTCCCATCAGAATGAAGGTGACAGTGGGAAGGAGTAGGAGGCAGGGTTACAGAAGTCTGGCTCTGAATTTAGAGCTGAGAAAGACAGTGTTTACTGTCAGATAACAATTCCATGTTAGCTATCCTTCAGTAAAATTCTTGTGGGGCTTAATCTGAATGGAAATGCAAAATTCTTCCCAGAATAGGGCAAACACATGTAGCATTATTCAAGATTGGTTTCTGACATTCCACCTGAGCTATCTGCCAAAAGATAAGTAAGAGCTGCTTGATCAGATGTCCCTCTTACAAAGAGCAGTCTCCCCTCCACATACGACTTTCATGGATGTGATATAGTGGAAAGGTGTATCTGTATTGTGCTACACTGGCCCACGTGAATCTATCACCTTGGATGTCAGCGTTATGTTCCAATGACTGGTATATATGTGTCTGTGGGACACCTGGATCTGACCCAATGTGACATAGAATTATATCCTTGGAACCCGTGTAATTTTTGCTGACAAAACCCTAGCAGAAATCTGGATGTCTGATTGTGCAGCACACATGCATCAAGTGTGACACATTAGACTTCTTATTATCCTCCTCGCATATAAATCTGTGTCATACAAAGCAATTGGCAGGCAGCAGAGGACATTGTGGAAACACGAGCAAAACTATGAGCTCTAAAGCAGGACTTTTCCCGGCAGACACTGTGAACAGTTCTAACCTGGAATCGTTATCAGTGTTAACCTTGAAAATAATTCCGATAGTGGGGAGAGCTGCTGAAAAAGACCCTGACAGAAATTATTTGCTTCCCACGTGGACATTGTAAATACACGTGCATAGATAAAGTAACCTTAAATGAAGGGTAAAATTCTGGCTCACTGTAAGTCAGTGATAAAACTTCCAGCTTGGAATCTCACCAAATAAGCCTTTAGAGCATTGCATAGAAATGATATTATGAAGAAAATGTTAAAAAATATTTTTAAAATTCTGGAGTAGTTGATGAAAAGTGTTGCAAAATAAATGCTGTGACCTTGAGATATGAAATAGTTAAACATCCCACTTCTAGAAGTGTTTGTAGAAGTAAATCTTAGACTGTAGGAATATAGGCCATGTCCTCTATTCTAGAAGGCATGGCATTATTGTATATTGGATTTGGCAAATTGGTGAGATGTAAGGCTACAGCATAGCAAGTAAAGAATTGAATCCACGTACATGTCGATGTAGGTATTGCAACACAATCTTAGGCAGCAATGCAGAGATGTCTGATGAGCCTACCCTGTTCACCATATGGTGATAGGGTAGCCGGGGTCCTCATTGGAAAGAGGGAAGAACTGGTGTTAACCAGCTTTATTCACAGGCATCATTTGAATAACGGCTAGAGATAATTTTTCTTCAGGTGGCACAACCTTTTGGCAATCTACAGGAAGATATCCCCCCCATTCAGTTAGGTTAGCAAGATAGCAAACAAATTACTAGTTTGTAAATAATGTTACCTGTGGAGCTGTTGAACTGCAATTTAACTTTGTGCTTTTTTGCACTGCTGGCAAATTTACAAGCCTTCTGGGGATAACTTACTTTAGCTTTTTGGTAAGTTACTTGTAATGAGGACATTTCCCTGCATGCCATTCAAACACACAATGACAATCACCAGTGTAAGTGAAGCATTCATTGTTGCTGTGGTATGGCCCATGCCAATAAAATCTGGTGCTTGTGTTAATCAGCCTTGCATATTACGCAGATAGTATCCCCTGCCTCTTCCTGATTAGTGTTCAGGTCAGCTGTAAAAACATGCAAGAAACAAATCCTAATTACAAGGTATTTAGAAAGCTAGGAAGATGGATTGGTATTTGTTGTTCTTTGAACCTTAGAATTATTCTGATAATCAGTATATTGTGTCTTTTTTAAGGTTAGAGAAAGTTCAGACTCTGCAGATGCATCTGGAGTGCAATACCTAGCCCACATAGTGCCAGCACCCTTAGTGAGACTTGGTGTACTCTACTAAATGCTTTGAAACCTGCTGAAGAGCACTATAAAAGAGCCAGGTGGTTCTTTTTGCATGAGGGTTCTATTTACATGATATCTTTTCATTACATTTGAGGAAGGATTTGTGTCCTTTTCAGAATGGTAAAGCCAAAGTATGTGTCAGCAGTTCCTGATCTCCACAGTGCTGCTACATCAAGCTCTTATTTTGAATGGCCTTTCCTTTACTTATTTAGGATTAATGTAATATAATCTTCATTATTTTTCCTTGTTGATTTGCATTTATCTTCCTTTTCATGAACCACGAATTTCTGCTGGGGTTCCAGAATTGTAATTTTAGATAATCTGTGTTAGACTATATATAAATACTAGGACTATAGGGACCATGAATGATCATTTAGTCCACCTTGCCATGCAAACGAGGATAAGGTAAACCTAGACTAATCTCCTTCCTAGCAGCTGGTACAGTGCTGTGTTTTGGATTTAGGATGGGAACAAAATTGATAAGGCATTTGCTGGAGAGAAGGCAGCCTATCTGAACGCTGCAGTTACTAACATCTTAAATCATAGCCTTTAGCTTGAAGGGTGACTCCCAGATGTTGCTTCACAAGAGGTGTGCTCGCTTGCTCACGTATAGGACGCTGTATAATGCATGCAGTGCGGCAGAATTCACTGGGCATGCTATGAGCACAAACAGGCAGCAGCACATATGATGTCCCAGATTTCCTTGAATCTTAAAGTATCCCTAGCTCTGCTTATGTCATGGTTAGCAGGTAGGGAAGAGTGGTGGGTTTTTCTGGCTTTGGAGGGTTTTTTTTTGCCTAGTATTCAACTTGCATTTGCTCTTCTACAATTTAAAGCTGACTTCTTGCATTCTCCTCCGTTGTCATGTAGAACAATCAATATTGTCTTTACTACAATGCTTGGAAGACTGACTTTCTTGTTCTTCTCTCTTCTAGCATAAACAAGCCTATTTCCTTTGGTTAAGATTCTAAGCAGTGCATGTTTTCTACCACATTTATCACTCCCTTTCTAATCTTTACTTACTTTCAAAGCGTGCAGCCAAAAAATATATATAGCACTCCAAATGACATCTTACCTCCACAAAGTAAACATGGAATAATTACTTCCTATTTCTTGTGTACAGATCTTCTCTTAGCACAGTCTACCGTCAGATGCTTTACCCTGAGCTGCCAGAAACTCCAGATATAATTTTCCCTCACAGTATTCTGTGAACACTTACTCATAATTTGGTATTTTCCATTTGCAGTATTTTTCATTCTTCTGTGGAGAGTTTTATTAGCATTAAAATATCTATAATAGATGAAATAAAATGTAGTTATCTCATTAATATCTCAGTAAAGGTCTAGAAAGGAAAGTGATGAGAGTAGTTGACTAGAAATCAAGGGGTTTCTCAGGCAGGAAGAGCAGATTTATTTCAGACATCAGTGAGGGAATTCCTCAGCAACGTGGAACTGCCAAGCCCTGAGCTTTGCTCTTGTGCTCTGTCCTACCACTATGCTCACACAGCTCAGGCAGAAGCTTGAAAGAGCTGGGTTTTCTTTCTGTGTAGCACCCTCATTCTTTGCTCTAAATTCGTTAATTAAATGGCAGTACATTTATTAACCTGGAACCGGTACCTGCTTTTGATTAGGAAACAGAACTGTGGTTTCATTTCAGTGAGTTTCTTCTTTCCCTGCAGACTGCAGTTCAAAGTGCTACAATGATGATAAACCTTCCACACATTCTAATTCTTGCAGAATGTGTCCCCTGCCATCTTAGCGAAGAGAGTGAAGAAAATAAATGTATTTAGCTGAGAGCCAGTCTTACTAACAGTTTATTCTTATCTGTCCCTGTAGTTTCCCTTTTGTTCTAACCATTTAAAACAGCCACAGGTTGGAAACAAAGCTAATGAGTAGAGCTGGAGAGGCTTACTTTATAACACTCTGCTGTTGTTTCAGCAGCCTATTTCTCCAGCGTGATCTGGAAGAATCACCGAGTAATTTGCTTCCTTTATAGCACTATAACTCTGGAGTTACAGCTCCAAGACCTGAACCCAGGAATTCTTTTCTGCTTTGTATTTGGAAACATAGTCAAAACACAATTAAGCAAAACCCAGATAAACAAACAAACAAATAAAACCTTAATGGCACACAGAAAGAGCTAAAGGCCTCTTTAGAAAAGCTGCAAGAAGATAGGGGACAAAGGGAAGAACAACTGCAAACCTGGCCCAAAACTGTGACACACAAGTTTTCCATGTCTGTTTTGCAATATGAATAGACAATGTATTTGTAGGATCTGAGTGTGTATATATACACATATATATTTATATGTATAAACGTATATATGTTTGTCACACCTTTTGTGGTCTAGGACTAGAAGGTACCTCTGGGGTCACTGCACCAACAATATTTCATATAATCCCTTTTCAGAAGGGAACATGAAACAAATGTAAGGGGCTGTAAGAAAGCAGTTGCCAGTTGTCGTAACAAATAGGTTATTATTCCAGTAACTTAATCAACTATAAAATACTGCTGCTTAGGATTTGAGTATTTCTTTATATCAAGACAATCAAAAGTCATAGATACCAGTAATAATTCTTACTGCATGTACATACATTTTTTTCTTCCTTTAAATTTCTCTGATAATGTAAGTGATGAAATCATAGCAAGTCTAGAAGCAAAAGTGTTAATGCTAAGGGATCTTTTTGGGATAGGAAAATTCTAGAAGATAATACAGGGCTACAGGTAGTGTCTGTTTCTTTTGATATCAAAAATAACAATAGCTAAGTGACAGTGCTTGGGTGCTTAAAGTCATCAGCAGTCTATTGGATGATTTTTGTTTCCACAGGTCTAAAGAATGTGTTTTATGATATATAATCTCTAAGGTAGCAATGCCATCTGATAATTCTTCTCTTATTTGAGGAGAAAAACGAAATTTATGGCAGGGATCTAGAAGATGACATGTTTAAGTATTAAATATGGAGCTGAGAGTCAAATCCCGGTTCTGCTCCTCTTTTCCATGGACTTCCAGAATGATATGTGGACAGCTGCAAAATGGTTAAGACTTTTACCAGTATTTAGAATAGGAATTAAAGTTTCCAGCTGCATACTCCTTTTCCTTTTTCTCTTTTCCCATCTCTTTTCTTTGTTTCTGAAATTTGGTAAAGGTAAAAGGTGTCGTCTTAACACTAAGAAAACCAAGGAGAGCTGAGTCCCGAACTGCTTCTTTTAATGTCCAGTTATTAATGTTGTTGCCTTCTCAGAATTTCCATTATGTTGGATTTCTTTTTTTTTTTCCTTTTGCTGTGCATCCCTACTGTTTTCAGTCACCACTGAAGTGTTTTGTTCATGGTTCTAACTTCCATCCTTCAGAAAACTCCCTTCGCATTATAATTTTATTGTAGTTAATAATAGCACATCACTGACATTTCCTTAACAGCAATGTCATGTCACATAAAAAAAACAGTGACTCTGAAAATCCTGGATGCCGCCTTCTTTCAGGTACAATAAGGATAAACACTGGTCATACACTGAGACATTTCATATAAATTATTAAACTTTCACGGCTCTTACCTTTCTGTTTTTAGAGCATAGTGTTTGTGAGCTTTGGAACCAAGGGCCTGGAATTTGTTTTTACGGTTGAGATTTAGAAATTGAAAGAGCCACACTTTCTTGCTCACTGTGCCCTCTAGAAGTAGAACAAAACAGTTTTTCTGAGCTGGAAGTGGGTTTCATGTTCTGATATGCACGCTGATATTGAATATATCATTATAGCTAGTGATATATATGAAATGCGCAGCTTTCCCATCAGAATGAAGGTGACAGTGGGAAGGAGTAGGAGGCAGGGTTACAGAAGTCTGGCTCTGAATTTAGAGCTGAGAAAGACAGTGTTTACTGTCAGATAACAATTCCATGTTAGCTATCCTTCAGTAAAATTCTTGTGGGGCTTAATCTGAATGGAAATGCAAAATTCTTCCCAGAATAGGGCAAACACATGTAGCATTATTCAAGATTGGTTTCTGACATTCCACCTGAGCTATCTGCCAAAAGATAAGTAAGAGCTGCTTGATCAGATGTCCCTCTTACAAAGAGCAGTCTCCCCTCCACATACGACTTTCATGGATGTGATATTGTGGAAAGGTGTATCTGAATTATGCTACACTGGCCCACGTGAATCTATCACCTTGGATGTCAGCGTTATGTTCCAATGACTGGTATATATGTGTCTGTGGGACACCTGGATCTGACCCAATGTGACATAGAATTATATCCTTGGAACCCGTGTAATTTTTGCTGACAAATCCCTAGCAGAAATCTGGATGTCTGATTGTGCAGCACACATGCATCAAGTGTGACACATTAGACTTCTTATTATCCTCCTCGCATATAAATCTGTGTCATACAAAGCAATTGGCAGGCAGCAGAGGACATTGTGGAAACACGAGCAAAACTATGAGCTCTAAAGCAGGACTTTTCCCGGCAGACACTGTGAACAGTTCTAACCTGGAATCATTATCAGTGTTAACCTTGAAAATAATTCCGATAGTGGGGAGAGCTGCTGAAAAAGACCCTGACAGAAATTATTTGCTTCCCACGCGGACATTGTAAATACACGTGCACAGATAAAGTAACCTTAAATGAAGGGTAAAATTCTGGCTCACTGTAAGTCAGTGATAAAACTTCCAGCTTGGAATCTCACCAAATAAGCCTTTAGAGCATTGCATAGAAATGATATTATGAAGAAAATGTTAAAAAATATTTTTAAAATTCTGGAGTAGTTGATGAAAAGTGTTGCAAAATAAATGCTGTGACCTTGAGATATGAAATAGTTAAACATCCCACTTATAGAAGTGTTTGTAGAAGTAAATCTTAGACTGTAGGAATATAGGCCATGTCCTCTATTCTAGAAGGCATGGCATTATTGTATATTGGATTTGGCAAATTGGTGAGATGTAAGGCTACAGCATAGCAAGTAAAGAATTGAATCCACGTACATGTCGATGTAGGTATTGCAACACAATCTTAGGCAGCAATGCAGAGATGTCTGATGAGCCTACCCTGTTCACCATATGGTGATAGGGTAGCCGGGGTCCTCATTGGAAAGAGGGAAGAACTGGTGTTAACCAGCTTTATTCACAGGCATCATTTGAATAACGGCTAGAGATAATTTTTCTTCAGGTGGCACAACCTTTTGGCAATCTACAGGAAGATATCCCCCCCATTCAGTTAGGTTAGCAAGATAGCAAACAAATTACTAGTTTGTAAATAATGTTACCTGTGGAGCTGTTGAACTGCAATTTAACTTTGTGCTTTTTTGCACTGCTGGCAAATTTACAAGCCTTCTGGGGATAACTTACTTTAGCTTTTTGGTAAGTTACTTGTAATGAGGACATTTCCCTGCATGCCATTCAAACACACAATGACAATCACCAGTGTAAGTGAAGCATTCATTGTTGCTGTGGTATGGCCCATGCCAATAAAATCTGGTGCTTGTGTTAATCAGCCTTGCATATTACGCAGATAGTATCCCCTGCCTCTTCCTGATTAGTGTTCAGGTCAGCTGTAAAAACATGCAAGAAACAAATCCTAATTACAAGGTATTTAGAAAGCTAGGAAGATGGATTGGTATTTGTTGTTCTTTGAACCTTAGAATTATTCTGATAATCAGTATATTGTGTCTTTTTTAAGGTTAGAGAAAGTTCAGACTCTGCAGATGCATCTGGAGTGCAATACCTAGCCCACATAGTGCCAGCACCCTTAGTGAGACTTGGTGTACTCTACTAAACGCTTTGAAACCTGGTGAAGAGCACTATAAAAGAGCCAGGTGGTTCTTTTTGCATGAGGGTTCTATTTACATGATATCTTTTCATTACATTTGAGGAAGGATTTGTGTCCTTTTCAGAATGGTAAAGCCAAAGTATGTGTCAGCAGTTCCTGATCTCCACAGTGCTGCTACATCAAGCTCTTATTTTGAATGGCCTTTCCTTTACTTATTTAGGATTAATGTAATATAATCTTCATTATTTTTCCTTGTTGATTTGCATTTATCTTCCTTTTCATGAACCACGAATTTCTGCTGGGGTTCCAGAATTGTAATTTTAGATAATCTGTTAGACTATATATAAATACTAGGACTACAGGGACCATGAATGATCATTTAGTCCACCTTGCCATGCAAATGAGGATAAGGTAAACCTAGACTGTTCTTGATAGATGTTTTATTTAAACTTAAACTCTCCAGAGAAGGAGTGTCTGCAGTCTCCTCTGATTACCCATTTGCTGGAGAACTCTGAAGGCAGCCTATCTGAACGCTGCAGTTACTAACATCTTAAATCATAGCCTTTAGTTTGAAGGGTGACTCCCAGACGTTGCTTCACAAGTGGTGCGCTCGCTTGCTCACGTATAGGACGCTGTGTAATGCATGCAGTGCGACAGAATTCACTGGGCATGCTATGAGCACAAACAGGCAGCAGCACATATGATGTCCCAGATTTCCTTGAATCTTAAAGTATCCCTAGCTCTGCTTATGTCATGGTTAGCAGGTAGGGAAGAGTGGTGGGTTTTTCTGGCTTTGGAGGGTTTTTTTTTGCCTAGTATTCAACTTGCATTTGCTCTTCTACAATTTAAAGCTGACTTCTTGCATTCTCCTCCGTTGTCATGTAGAACAATCAATATTGTCTTTACTACAATGCTTGGAAGACTGACTTTCTTGTTCTTCTCTCTTCTAGCATAAACAAGCCTATTTCCTTTGGTTAAGATTCTAAGCAGTGCATGTTTTCTACCACATTTATCACTCCCTTTCTAATCTTTACTTACTTTCAAAGCGTGCAGCCAAAAAATATATATAGCACTCCAAATGACATCTTACCTCCACAAAGTAAACATGGAATAATTACTTCCTATTTCTTGTGTACAGATCTTCTCTTAGCACAGTCTACCGTCAGATGCTTTACCCTGAGCTGCCAGAAACTCCAGATATAATTTTCCCTCACAGTATTCTGTGAACACTTACTCATAATTTGGTATTTTCCATTTGCAGTATTTTTCATTCTTCTGTGGAGAGTTTTATTTTATTAGCATTAAAATATCTATAATAAATAAAATAAAATGTAGTTATCTCATTAATATCTCAGTAAAGGGCTAGAAAGGAAAGTGATGAGAGTAGTTGACTAGAAATCAAGGGGTTTCTCAGGCAGGAAGAGCAGATTTATTTCAGACATCAGTGAGGGAATTCCTCAGCAACGTGGAACTGCCAAGCCTTGAGCTTTGCTCTTGTGCTCTGTCCTACCACTATGCTCACACAGCTCAGGCAGAAGCTTGAAAGAGCTGGGTTTTCTTTCTGTGTAGCACCCTCATTCTTTGCTCTAAATTCGTTAATTAAATGGCAGTACATTTATTAACCTGGAACCGGTACCTGCTTTTGATTAGGAAACAGAACTGTGGTTTCATTTCAGTGAGTTTCTTCTTTCCCTGCAGACTGCAGTTCAAAGTGCTACAATGATGATAAACCTTCCACACATTCTAATTCTTGCAGAATGTGTCCCCTGCCATCTTAGCGAAGAGAGTGAAGAAAATAAATGTATTTAGCTGAGAGCCAGTCTTACTAACAGTTTATTCTTATCTGTCCCTGTAGTTTCCCTTTTGTTCTAACCATTTAAAACAGCCACAGGTTGGAAACAAAGCTAATGAGTAGAGCTGGAGAGGCTTACTTTATAACACTCTGCTGTTGTTTCAGCAGCCTATTTCTCCAGCGTGATCTGGAAGAATCACCGAGTAATTTGCTTCCTTTATAGCACTATAACTCTGGAGTTACAGCTCCAAGACCTGAACCCAGGAATTCTTTTCTGCTTTGTATTTGGAAACATAGTCAAAACACAATTAAGCAAAACCCAGATAAACAAACAAACAAATAAAACCTTAATGGCACACAGAAAGAGCTAAAGGCCTCTTTAGAAAAGCTGCAAGAAGATAGGGGACAAAGGGAAGAACAACTGCAAACCTGGCCCAAAACTGTGACACACAAGTTTTCCATGTCTGTTTTGCAATATGAATAGACAATGTATTTGTAGGATCTGAGTGTGTATATATACACATATATATTTATATGTATAAACATATATATGTTTGTCACACCTTTTGTGGTCTAGGACTAGAAGGTACCTCTGGGGTCACTGCACCAACAATATTTCATATAATCCCTTTTCAGAAGGGAACATGAAACAAATGTAAGGGGCTGTAAGAAAGCAGTTGCCAGTTGTCGTAACAAATAGGTTATTATTCCAGTAACTTAATCAACTATAAAATACTGCTGCTTAGGATTTGAGTATTTCTTTATATCAAGACAATCAAAAGTCATAGATACCAGTAATAATTCTTACTGCATGTACATACATTTTTTTCTTCCTTTAAATTTCTCTGATAATGTAAGTGATGAAATCATAGCAAGTCTAGAAGCAAAAGTGTTAATGCTAAGGGATCTTTTTGGGATAGGAAAATTCTAGAAGATAATACAGGGCTACAGGTAGTGTCTGTTTCTTTTGATATCAAAAATAACAATAGCTGAGTGACAGTGCTTGGGTGCTTAAAGTCATCAGCAGTCTATTGGATGATTTTTGTTTCCACAGGCCTAAAGAATGTGTTTTATGATATATAATCTCTAAGGTAGCAATGCCATCTGATAATTCTCTTATTTGAGGAGAAAAATGAAATTTATGGCAGGGATCTCGAAGATGACATGTTTACGTATTAAATATGGAGCTGAGAGTCAAATCCCAGTTCTGCTCCTCTTTTCCATGGACTTCCAGAATGATATGTGGACAGCTGCAAAATGGTTAAGACTTTTACCAGTATTTAGAATAGGAATTAAAGTTTCCAGCTGCATACTCCTTTTCCTTTTTCTCTTTTCCCATCTCTTTTCTTTGTTTCTGAAATTTGGTAAAGGTAAAAGGTGTCGTCTTAACACTAAGAAAACCAAGGAGAGCTGAGTCCCGAACTGCTTCTTTTAATGTCCAGTTATTAATGTTGTTGCCTTCTCAGAATTTCCATTATGTTGGATTTCTTTTTTTTTTTCCTTTTGCTGTGCATCCCTACTGTTTTCAGTCACCACTGAAGTGTTTTGTTCATGGTTCTAACTTCCATCCTTCAGAAAACTCCCTTCGCATTATAATTTTATTGTAGTTAATAATAGCACATCACTGACATTTCCTTAACAGCAATGTCTTGTCACATAAAAAAACCAGTGACTCTGAAAATCCTGGATGCCGCCTTCTTTCAGGTACAATAAGGATAAACACTGGTCATACACTGAGACATTTCATATAAATTATTAAACTTTCACGGCTCTTACCTTTCTGTTTTTAGAGCATAGTGTTTGTGAGCTTTGGAACCAAGGGCCTGGAATTTGTTTTTACGGTTGAGATTTAGAAATTGAAAGAGCCACACTTTCTTGCTCACTGTGCCCTCTAGAAGTAGAACAAAACAGTTTTTCTGAGCTGGAAGTGGGTTTCATGTTCTGATATGCACGCTGATATTGAATATATCATTATAGCTAGTGATATATATATTGCATATACATATGGTAATAATATTTTTGTAATACATAATTATACATATGATAATAATATTTTTGTAATACATAATTCTATATGCTTCAGTAAAGAACATTAACCAATTCGCCTGAATTATCTGTAGTCCTTTCCAAAGTTGCTGGAGTTCTAATTCAATTCTCACTGAAATCAACGGAAATGTTTTCATTGATTCAGATTTAGTCACTTTAAATGAAAGTATAATCCTGTCCATGCTCATTTGCAGATGTTTACCCAGACATTTCCTTAACATAGTTTTGTGGAGTCTTATATTTCCTATGTTTTGATTTTGGGTGTAAATGTTGTGTTCTTTGGTTTTGATTAATTTTTGTGTGTGTGTCAGGATTGTGGAAGTTTCTTACCAATCTCACCTTCCTAATGATAAACATTGGAAGGAGATCAAAACAGCACCGTATCTTTTGAAATGTATGGCTTGCCCTGATAGCAGCCTATCAGAGAATGTCAAGAATATAAAAAATTACAACACTGTTCTTTTGCATGTCAAACAACTTACTGTGAAATAAATAGCCAAAAGGAATTTAAATAAAATTCTTCAATGCAGCAGTTAAGATGGAAAATATTGAGAGGAAGGGAAATCCAGTTTGACTGGTAGAATCCTCCTTAATCAAAATTACTGATTCACATTCAGTGAGCAGAGCGCTGCGAAGATTTAAGACATTAAATCTCACCAGCTGTTAATCACTCTTCAGCTGGCACTCATTGCCGGTGGAGTAGATAAAGCTGGCAAAATGTCGTATATGCCTAGGCTTCAGAGGCTCACAGGCTGACTTTTTCAAGCAAATCCACCACTGTCGGTGGTTCGAATGAATATTCAGTACATAGATGAGTATACCTTCTAGTCTGTTGGGAGAAATCAGCACTAGCAAAAGCAGGACAGATAAGCAGGGCTCAGTAGTATCTTAAAGTGCTGCACCAACATCAGTTAAAACTCATTTCTGGATTGGCTTTTTTTAAACAAAAGTGACTACATCTAAACTGGGGAGCCTGGGGCCTCAATCCCAAGAGTGGTGGTGTTCTCCTGCCATGGTGTTCTCCTGTTCTCTCTCCATCCCCAACTCCAATGTTGGGGATGACGCCCAAGTACACATTATTTTTCACTTCCACTTTTGCTATAAATAGGTCAAAAGTCAATGCTGGATGCCAGGAGGGAACTTCTGTGTTCTTTGGCTATTTAATGTATTTTGGGCTTAAAATTCAACACAAACACTCCATGGAGACTTTTACTTTTTTATTTGATGCCATAACTCTTAGTTTTACTTTAGAAGCAGAAGTAAAAAGATAGGGCACACCCACCCACCCCACCCCCCAAAGGGTCATTTTGAGTATTGGATCTCAAATGAGAGTCAGTCATACACTGAAGAAAAGGTAAGAAGATGGTCAAGTAGTATTTCAAAGCAAGGGCCAAAACCCACAGCTGTTGCAAACTTGTAGTCCATTTAAACTCTTTCAATGATGCTGTGCCTCTTGCTAGCTGGTAATCTGTTTCCTTTCACAGCAGACTGACTTCACTTAGAGAGCGAGCTTAATGTTCATGCTAATTAACAAGCTGTACTGGGAAATGTCCGTAATATTTGTTTTGCATCCTTCCTAAATTCAGTGAGGCTTTTAATATAGCCCTATAGTGTAGAAGAATAGATGATACGCTTTCCAAAAACACCAAACAGGATCTTGAGCCAAAGGTCAGGTTTTTCAAACGACTTACTCGTATCAGAAATATCCAATCCCAAAGAGCAAGCATCAGTGAGTGTAGGGTTATGACAGTGAAATCAAGGTGGCAAGCAGGATCTTTCAAACCACTGTAAGCAGAAATGGAATAACTAAGAAAGGTATTAAATTGTTATGCCTTCAAATGGGAGTTTTCGTAGAAGTTTTAATAAAACAAGTTTACCATGAGCCACTCAAGTTCTTTAGGCACTGAGTCTTGAAGAGCAAATTGAAGAAAAGATTCCTGTTACAAAGGAGAATATACAGAGAAGGCTATATTAGAGGGAAATAGAGCATATAGCCTTTCTGACCTGCTCTGCAGCCCTGCTAACATCAGAAGGTCCAAGGATACTTGAAAATGATGGTATAAACTATAAATATTCTACCTGCTTCACTGAGTATTCTAAAACAACAGTTCCTGTCTTAGGCTGCTCATTTGCTAGTAGCTTCAGAAAATAGGAGTCAGTAGCAAACACCAGTCACTTGCCAAAAAACATCTTGAATGGCGTAGGAACAAATTGTAAAAATGAGGACAAAACAGATACCTAAATTTTAACAACCATCGTCTCTGGTTTTTTGTGTCCATGACTATGACACCTGAGGGGCAGTTTGGGAGCTTTGCCGTGATGACAAAAGTCTGCCCATAACAAGGAAGAGTTCAGAGTTTTTCGTATGTTCTCCGCTGAAAGAACTGGCAGCTGGCCACGCTGCTCTCTTACTGTAAAGAGGCAAGACAGAAAGCTGAAATTATGTCAGTTCCTGTTTTTGTTTTGTGTTGGTCCGTCCCCCGTCCCCCCCCCGCAAGTGCTGTGCTAAGCTCATTTTAAGCTATCTTTTGTATTGTATTAAAAATATGCTGGAGTTAGGGAGATTATTCTAAACACCTGTTTCTGAGCACCAGATTTCAGTATAGTCATGTTTTATGTAGAAAAGATCCAAAGCATTTTACAAGCTGCAAAGCTGGCCCCAAATCCTCAATCACATGAGTGTTCAGTGTGGAACCTGCTCTTCGCCGTTCCCTGAGACTTGCTCTGTGTTGCACGCTTGCTAGGGCAAGTCTTCCTTCAATGGAATCCCTTCACTCATGCCTAACAAAAACAACATACAGTGCAGAGAAAAGCCAGCCGCACTACAGGATAGTTCACGAGACTGCAGATATGACAGAGAAAAGAGATTAAATTGGGCTGAGGTTTCTGTTTGTACTGAATGAGAACAAACATATGTTCACGTAGGATGCCCTTGTACCCTATGAGAAGATGAAATCATGTTTAAAATGTGCCATCTTTATGCTCCTTCGCTTGCTTCAGAGTGAGATTTTTCAACCACGGAATGATTCAGTACCTTTCTATTATTGTGGGCCAAGTAGAAAACTCTCAGTTTCAGAGGGGTTTGCCCCTGTTTTACATGCTGCTTCTCTGAAAATAACACTGCTGTGTTTTCAAAGAGCTGCATATGCTGATACTAGTTCAGATTTGAGGTAAATAATGAAGTACTGTAGAGGAAAATATGCATTCTATATATATGCTATATATTGGCCCTTTGTGGAAGTTGTGGCAAGGTAGACAGAGACTTAGTATTTTGGGGGTCAAATTGCAGGAACGGTTTTTCAGAGCTTTATTGAGAATTACTTCTCCAACCACTACCGCCTTAAGAATTTTTTAGAAGTGTTCATACTTCTGATATAGTACTCTATCAAGGGATTGCAGAAGTGGAAGGCATGAAATAGGGATTTCAAACAATGTCGCTTCATCTTTCAAATCTAGTTTTTGCAGAGGTTACAATGCCTGTAACCAGTCTGCATTGCACTGATGTGATTGCTAGCTTTGATAGAGCGGTGTCAGGGGAGAATTGTTTTTTTTTAAAAATACTGTAAGTAACAACTGGAGCTACAAATGGATCCAGGCATTGTGATACTCCATGTTGCACTGTCAAATTCCTATTTGGCTCCACAAACCAAAATGTTAGCAGTTCTGTTTCTCGTATGGGGACAGCTGTGCCTCACAGTAAATGGTATGGTGAGTGGGAGATGTCTCAGCTAAACAACAAGCAATAATGTCAAATCCTGCGTATCACTAGGATTTAGTGTCAAAATTTTCTGTGTCCATCCAGGTTTCACAGGCCTTCCCCTCTCAAAAGGAAAGAGGCCTGATTGTAACACAATAGGCAGTAGACAGCTAGGAAATAGATAGGAAAATTCAGGCTGAAAGGGGCCTCAGCAGGCCATCTAGTCGAAGACAGAGGAAAACATAACCTTTCTGGACAACCTCATCCAATCCTTGACTGTCCTCGTGGTGAGAAAGTTTTTTCTTATGTCCAGTCTGAACCTCTCTTGCTTTAGCTTGTGCCCATTGCCTGTTGTCTTCCCACCGAGCGCTGCTGTGAAGAGTCTGGCTCCATCTTCTCAATAACTTCCTCATAGGTAATGGAAAGCTGCTCTTAATTTCCCCAAATCCTATCTTCTTCAGGCTGAGCGAGTCCAATTCCCTCATCCTCTTATTAGAGGGGCAAGTGCTTCAGCTCCCAACCATCTTAGTTGGCCCCCTGCTTAACTCGCTCCCATTTTGAATCTCTTTCCTATATTGCAAAGCCCCAAACTGGAGGCATTGTTCTAGGTGTGGTCTAAAGAATGGTGAATAGAGGTGAATAATCATTTCCTTCAATCTACCGGCTTTGCGCCTGTCAGTACAGCCCAGGATGCTGTCCTCCTCTGCTGCCAGGGCGTGCTGCTGGCCCCTGTTCAGCTTGCTGTTCAACTGAACATCCAGGGCCTTTTCTGCAGAGCTGCTCCCCAGCCAGTTGGTCGCCAGCCTGTGTGTTTCAGGGGATTCTTCCTTCCCTGATGCGGGACTTCACATTTTTAATTAATGAATTTTGTAAAGTTCCTAAAGCTCATTATTTCAGCCTATCTAGATTCCTATGAATGACAATCCCGCCCTTGTGCATATCGGCAGGTTTTCCCCTATTTGGTGTCATCTGCAAACCTGACGAGAGTGCACCCCATCACCTCTCTCGTATCTTGATAAAAATGTTAAACAGGAGGGATGTTAACACAGACCCCTGAGGAACTCCACTTGTAATAGGTCTGCAGGTAGAATATGACCTGTTAACCACTATCTTAGCCTGATCATCCGAACAGTTTTTTATTCATCTAGTTGTCCATCCATCCAGTCCTTATTGTCCCAACTTGGAAACAAGAATATTGTGGGTGGCAGTGTTGAAAGCTTTGCTAAAGCCAAGATAAATGACATCTACTGTTCTTCTCTTGTCCATTAAATACTTATTAAGCAAAATAAAAAAGTAATTATTTTACAGAATTACAATTTTATTGTTTGTAATTACAAATATTTTAATGAATCACTGATAGCTCCTGACAGGCAGGTTTTGGCTACACTTGTCAGTGGGCACTAACCAAAGAAAGGGAGAAAGTGGTCAATAAAAAAAAAAAAAAAAAAAGGCAGTCATTTCATAGATGATCATTTAGAATATTATGAACCATAACATAAGTAATAATGCTCACACTTAGGACTTGATTCGAGAGAGTCTAAGAGGCAGGAAGGTCTATTTTGAGACAAACTTAGCTTTTTGCTCTGTCATCTGTTTATAGAAATGCCACTCTTCCATAAAGGAATTCAAGTTCAATGAGCTGAAGAAGAGGATGATGTTGAATCACTGGTGTAAGGATCAGGCCAGTGACTTGGATTCTGGTCCCTGCTTCGAGGACTGATTTAAACAGCTGTTGAATATAATGCAATACTCAGTTTCTGTGAGTTGTGCAATAGACATTTGAGTTGTACAGTACTGTCAAATTAGGATATTTCTGGGTCTGCAGTGGAGGCAGAATTTTGACATTATGTTACTGTCAAAAAGCAAAAGAATAGTTGTCTGGGTGAGACAAAGTTTGAGGATCATATTCTTGGAATTATGCATTTAAATTAAGCCTAAACCCTTTTTTTTTTTTCTAGACCAAAGACTTTATGGCCTAGAGACAAAGTTAATTCCTGAAGCTGTCATCCCTTTGGACTTTTCCCAGGGATGGGAAAAAGCAGAACCTAGACAAGAAATTATGATGAGGAATCTGGATCTACAGGAGCTGTGTAATTGCATAGTGCCTTGTGGAGCCTACAGAAGGTTAAGCTGTATAAAGAGAACATAGGCAGAAACTCTGTTGTCTTGTGTTTTGACTCGTTATGGAAAGACGGCAGGATGGAAATGAGAGACCAAAAAGCCTTGCCTGACACTCACGTTGGATTTCCAACATTTTCCTATGTTGACCGTAAGCACACCTTTGAACACTGACATCTGTTCTCCTTTTCCACACTGAGTTTTGATCGGATAGCAGCTCTGCTTGCATTGTCTAACACGGTATATTACAAGTGAAAAACAAGCTACCTTGTCATGTGGCCTTATGGCTACTTGTTAATGTTCAATTCTAATTAGCGAATTTCCATTTCTACCTGGCTTTAATATAGTCTTTACACTAACGTGTAAAGCTCTCTGCCTATTCTTTTCTCTGGTAACTACTTCACAGTTCTTAAATATGCAACTGTGAAACAGAGAACCCTTGTAAGTCCTATCAGCAATTAATCAACTTATACGCAACAACAAGCCATAGTTGTTGCAATTCCATAGCAAAATACCTTCAAAATCTTTATTTTAATAAGAGTATAGGAATCCATTTGTGCTCAGGATGTATAAGCATAAATTCATTTAGTATCAATGACTATATAGGAAATGGAGGATAGCTTAACTATTTTAAAATTCAGGATGTTGTTAAATAGAGGAAAAGGAAAGTTCCCTCCTCCCTTTGGAGTTTTTATTTCATGTGGTGGAAGGACAACAGTGTAAATACAGATTTGATTTTACACAGACTTTCTAGACAAGTGCTTTGTGTTAAACTAAATTGCATTTAATAACTTCAGGTATATAAAGGAATTTAAAATTTATATGAGAAATTAATTTAACAGGCTTTTGCCACCAGAGGCCATAAAAAGTGCAAAGGTTAATGGCATGAGAAACAAAAGTCTTCACATCCTGATTAAACCAAATCCTCTCCCCGTCTGTTTCCTGTTCTCCATGGGGCATCATCACTTTTACTGTGATCTGCCAAGGTTACTTTCATTGTTCTTTATTACCCTTTGTGATAAAAATTTTACACTATTCTTGCATATGCAAAGCTTCTGATAAATGCTCTGTGATTGTTTGGTGCATGAGGAATGGAGAATTAAGGTTTCAGTCCTAAAAGTTGCAGATAGGGACACCTGGCATTTTTACCAAAGGAAATGTGCTACTATTACCTTTAGTATGGATCATGCATGTTAATGTCATAATCTGTTATAAAAATCTTTAGAAAGAGAGGTGTGTTGGATCATTTTACCACTGTAAATCGCAAAATATGAAGACTTGCTCTGCGCTTCCTGATCCCAGTTAGAGTGGGATGATTTTTTTGCTCTGCATTCAGTTTGATGACAAACTGTAACCAGTGTATAATAACAGCAGGTTTTACACCGTACTCTCCTCACCCCATTGCAATACATTGATAATATGATCTACTTCTACTTCTTCCACTATTGCTTATTTTCAAGTCCTAATTTAGTTGTTCACTGTATTCTTTTAAAGAGGAATTAAAATCCAAAATATCTGAAGCAAACTATAGTGGACTCATACCACAAGTGGTCAGGAATCATGAATTAAAAAAACATAATAGAATTGGTAACAGCAGGCTAAGCACGCCGGATGATTCAACTGTTTTTTTTTTTAATCAACATGTTCTTGAGGAGGTTCAACTTGACTGCAAAAGCAGGGAGACTAGCCTAACATGGTCAGAGAAGGACTTATTTGACTACATGAATTTCTTTATTGGCATTCTTACATGAACGAAGACTGGATAATATAAGTAACTGGTGGTAAAAATGTATTCTGAGCCAGCTTCTTCTTGCTTTTCTGCTGTAATTCATTAAATAATGTAATAAATACATGTAAAAATCTGAAGGCATCTGCTTTATGTCTTAAGAATGAAAAGTTTCCAAACTCTCTTCAGAAAGTGGTGGAAACTAAGGGTACTTTTATGAAGTAATAATTAGCTTTTGTAGAGCACTTTCTGTCAAAGAATTTACAATTTCCCAGAAGAAATTGAGTCAGGGAAATGAAGCATGTCAGAATTCTTAATCATTGAATGACAAATTCAAAACATCTATGAGCATGTAATAGATGAAAGTAGGACTGCGGATGACTACACTGATGTGTTTTAAAATGACCTTTTAACTATTACACATGACCATTCAAGTGTATTTTATTAATCCTTTATAAACCAGGAATGAAATGGATCCTTCTTTACTACTTCTTCAAGGTATCCCAGTTCTTTAAAGTATCCTTGGATTTCTGAAGTGCCTATCACTGCTGTCGGTAATCCTTTCATCCGCCCGAGAGAAGATCTGAATGCTGGTAAGTGTTCATGTGCTAGAGCGCCACATGTATTGGGAGATCGCTCAAAGTAAAGGGTTCTGTGTTTGTACTTTTGAAAGCCTTTCCAAATTAGTTTCTGATGCAGTGATGAATGAACACGTTCTCAGTGTTTTTCTGCATTAAAAAAATCACTTGTCAGTTTTTCATGATCTTATATATGAAGCGTACAGGGACAGGTACGAAACACCGCGTGTTAAGTGTTTCCATAAGATGACAATGAGAGAAACAGAAAGAGGATTACTTTTCTTATTGGATCAAAACATCCTCAGTGTCTGCAGCTACTTGACCCAAAAGAAAGGATTTGAGATTACTTTCCTACCAACCCTCCCCCTCCAAGGTTTGCATACTCTTTAACTGTGTTTTTTTGAATTTGCAGTAATGTTCTCTGCCAGATTTCTTTCTAGAGGGCATCACTCTGTCTCTTTAGTTTTATTTGAGCTTATTGCAGTTCTCTATGACAGAAAGTCTTCACTTTGTTCTGTTTGTACAGCACGTTGCACAGTGGTACCTGGTCTGCAAGGAGGATTCCTAGGCGTGTGGTAATGTGAATAAGGAAAAATAACTGGGAGTAATGCGGTCTGAATTGAATAAAGATAGCTGCCACTGCCCAGCTGCTGGTATCTTTGCCACTATCCTGGGATAAGACCTAAGGACTCATGCTCAGCAAACAGGTGATACAAGGCAGCAGGCATTAGTCCACAAAGGCATGCAGTCAGTAGCACATACAACTAGGAAGATGTCTATGAAATGCTGCCCATAATTGCAAACAGATCTTTGAAAAGTTATTTCAAAGCTTTCAGAATAGGAAGAAGATATACTGGGATGACAGGTGTAAGAGATGCTTGTTGCAAGTACAAACTGGGGCAGCACTGGACACATATAAGAGAGCTCCACCAGCATAAATAATTTCCCACCGTACCTCTGTATCATTTCACCTTCCTTATACTGCTCTGTAAAATTTGCGGTTTTCTTTGATAACAAATAATACATAGAGCAACAGAAAATCTGCCAACCATGGCAGAGACTCTAAGTTATTACTAACAGGGGCAGTTTATCAGTGACAAGTTATGAAGAGAATTAAACACAACTACTGTGGCCCACCACAAGTAAACTCAAAACTTGATAGACATCTAAGCCCCACCTAATTCATAAAGATTGAAAGCGATGTATTAAAAACAGCAACAATAAAAAATGATTCATTCCAGGCCTTATTCTAATGCAGGGCACAAGAGAGAATGAACCAGAATGGACCAGGTGCAAACAACTCAGGGGTATTGCTTCTGTATTTTGTATAAATATTTCACAGTGCTTGTCAATACCTCATTTTATGTCATTAGAACTACGCTTTCTTTGCATATAATGAAGAGTAATGGATACCAGATAACATGTTTGTGAGAAGGAAGCTTATGAAATGAGAAGAGCAAAAGACATTTTTCATTAAGAATTTGTGCTGGTGTTGGCTGAGGTAGAGTTAATTTTCTTCCTAGTAGCTAGGATGGGGCTGTGTTTTGGATTTGGGCTGGAAACAGTGTTGAGAACACAGGGATGTTCTCGTTACTGCTGAGCAGGGCTGACACAGAGTCAAGGCCTTTTCTGCCTCTCACACCACCCCACCAGCGAGCAGGCTGGGGGTGCACAAGAAGTTGGGAGGGGACAGAGCCGGGACAGCTGACCCCAACTGACCAAAGGGATATCCCACACCATATGGCGTCATGCTCAGCATGGAAAGCCGGGGGAAGAAGGAGGAAGGGGGGACGTTCGGAGTGATGGCGTTTGTCACCTTTACATGTGATGGAGCCCTGCTTTCCTGGAGATGGCTGAACACCTGCCTGCCCATGGGAAGTAGCGAATGAATTCCTTGTTTCGCTTTGCTTGCGTGCGCAGCTTTTGCTTTACCTATGAAACTGCCTTTATCTCACTTTTCCGATTCTCTCCCCCATCCCACCGGGAGGGAGGGAGCGAGCGGCTGTGTGGTGCTGAGTTGCTGGCTGGGGTTAAACCACGACAGAATTCCACTCCTAAAGAGCATACTTAACTCAGGGGATGGGAATGGCTAAATGGCTAAATGCGGGGAAACAGTTCTGTTGATAGTGTGCTGTTTAGAAAAAAACCTTTATTTCACAAGACACTTGTTCAAGAAAGTGAAGTACAGCTTCTGTAAGAGTGCTAAGAAACCTGCACCAGGATTAAGGTACAGCATCCAAAATCTTGACCCACAGCATCAATAGCAAAAATGTAAATGTATAAATATGTTGAATATGAGTTGTGCTTCACAGAGAACGTGCACTGAATGCTATTTGTTGTTCTCTGGTGCAAATCCCTTTTTAGTTGTAACTGTTCCATAACAGTTATGACTGGTACAGAGAGTACTGGGAAATGTAGGTCATGGCCATAAGGGATATCTCATCAACCATGAAGGAGAGGACCCAAGCTTAGAGGGATTGGGAGTAAAGCAGTAAAGGTGTCACAATGAAAGAATTTTAGAAGAATGCATTGGAAACATTGATCCCTATTTCCATTTGTCCTTGCTGATCCTCTCTACAGGTGGTAGGAGCCTAATTTGCCTTTACCCATTGATATCTATCCAACCAGCTTGAAGCCTATAATTGTTGTTTCAGTGTACACATATTTGCACAAATTGTTCCACTCATCTGTTGTTGCTACTGAATATGATTATACTGCATTTTAGTAAAATTTCAGTAATGGGGTGCCTCTAATTGCTTGCCACGGAAGAAGGAGCCTCTGATACAGAGGAAGGGAAATAATGTGTATACCAGGATGAAAAGCTGCAGCAGCATCACTTTTTGGTGCTTTGGTCAGTAAGGTTATTTAAAGTCCTAGGAAGAAACTCCTTAAACCTAAAGTCCAGCATTGGCAAGGGTACCATTGTGAATGTCTTGACTCTGCCTTGCAGCCAGTAGAAGAGTTGTCTGGTTACTGGTGTTTAAAACATAGCACTGATATCAGAATGTAGATGCTGCATTAGACCCATTTATAGTGAGTCACTAGACAGTTCTTTAAGTTGGAAAGACTTGAAATTAATACTTCCTTTGGCTTTATCTGGAAGCGTAACGTATTTCATTCTTTCCCAGTACCTGACCACGCGGTCAGTAATTACACTAATAGTGTTATCTCCGTTATTAAACAGTGTCTCATCTCACTAATATTATTAATTTATATGCATCTGGTATAATTTGTGCTTTCAGGACTTTTTATGATTATATATACAGTTTTGTCTTTCCTTGGATTCTCTCTGACTCCTTAGACATAAAGTCTGTCTTGGTAGGCAAAATGCCATTTTTGTCTCTAGGCTTAAATTGTTTCACTGTTTTTTAGCAACAATGGCAAGTTATAATTCTAACCCATAATGCGAGTCTGTGCAGTCCTGAACCTCCCACTGCTCTCTGCTCGCAGGAGTGAGGCTGCTCTAGCTGTAAAACATCACATTACACGGTGCTCCCAATAGTCCACTTGAGGCATATAAGCAAGCAGTGGTTTTACTATAATCTATTCCAAGCTTTCTTGGAATCTTCATATTTTTGAGATTTTTTTTTTAATAAAGAAACTGTTATGATAGACAGCTTGTTATTAAACTATTGCGAAACTATTAAACTAGCTACAAAATCTATTTCCCTTTCACTTGAGTTTTCATGGATTTTCTTGTCTTGCCAATTTGTTACATGCTTGGGTTTAATGATGATACTTAGCATGAACTTGTCACCTTTTGTCCAAGAGTTTTTCCTTTGTAGCTATCCAAGCTTTTTTGAAAGCATTTGCTGAAATCTGAGATTGAAATTCAAATTACTTCAATGCCTTTTGTAGCCCCTGTAAGTACTAATTATGTTTCTTAATTGTCTTTTTCAGTACTTAGGCATTTCATAGAGTAAGAAACAGATATTTCAAAAAGTATGTCTTGTTTATACCATACAGTTGGTTGAGAGATGGAGAAGTTTCTTTCTTCATAGGAATTTAATTTTTATTGAAGTCATTAAAAACATTAATTTTTTTATTGAAAAAGCTACACCTAGACATTTCCATTCTGAAATGCTATCACCATGTCTCATGGGAATCATAGATCACACCTCTCAGTTGCCTATTCTCCCATAGGGGCTGGCTCCCCTTTGGGTACCAGGAGACACTGTCCCACTGTAATCCCAATGCCCTTTCTTTTAAGTTGATTACTATAAAAAATGCCCGTATCCATTAAAAATTCCTCTTATTCCAGCCTGTTTCTCTACATGAGTGAAGCTATGTAGTCAAAATGCTATGATATATCTCCATTTCCATGGCAGCCAGCATGCTTTCTGTCTTGATTATTATTTACGTATTACTTTTAGAAAAGTGTGTTACAGCTGAGCAAATACTTTCCAAGTTCAACTTCTACAGTCAGACTAGTAACATTTTCTTCTTGCAGACTGTGGTTTGAGTGTATTCAACATTGTCCTACAAACTGACTGTATTTATTCCAAGTAGAAATTGTTTCTTCTAGTAAATCTCATGTTTTCCAACTGAAAGAAAGAACAAACATTTTGGTCTCAACAATGAAATTCTCTTGCTTTCTGGGCTTTCATTTCTATGAAGAGTTGTGCTAGTAAATAAGACTCTTCATTCAGATTCAAGTAGTCCTTTTCAGAGATCTCAGTAGAAGGTGGTCTCAAGGGCCATCAGTGACTCCTCTAAGTCTATAACACTTAGATGATGCTACAGGAGCAAAGATTAAGGAATCAGGGTTATGCTTCCCAGAGACCAAAGAGCTAGATCAGGATTTTAGTGAATACAATTATCTAACTCAGTCTTCAGTACAGCAGGGATCTTCTCAAATATTACCCAGAAAGGAAGTAAAAACAATAATCAGGAGAAACAAAATATCAAAATATGGATCACTAAAAACAATAGGGAAGGGGAAGAATCCAAGATCTTATTAAAGTTTCTGATTCTGAATTAAACAATTTTAGAATTATAGATCTAATTGTTGAACAATGAGGTAGGGGTCTGGTGATATGCACATTTATTTATTGCATGCATATTGTATGCATAATAAGGCACCTTGACTTAAGCAATATACGTAGATATTGGCTGCTTCTTTTGTTGCAAGTGTTGGTCTTGTGAATATTCAAGTTTCCTACCCCATTCCTGGCAAATGTAAGTTTATGCATCTGGCAACAAATAACATTTATACGGTGGGAATGTCTGAGTATAATACTCCCTACCCTCAATATTCTGCTAGTTTCAGATCCATGAAAATGCACACAAGTACTTCTAATTAAAAAGCTTTTATGGATGAATACAGCCTTTCATACTGCTGTATGAAAGAAATATATTTTTCAAGGCAGTATGCCTGCTTGTCATCTTTTCTGTGCTCTTGAATGGACCTAAAGGACCAAATCACAAATCCTGTGACATGTACAAATGTTGATCTGAGAACAGTGTGTTATACTTGTTACAATATTTTCTTATTATTTTTTCACACTAGTAGCATGATTTCAAAGATCCTGCTGTTATTTGGGTGTTCTATGTGATAAAGTAGCAAACCTAATTTTTATTGAAAATAAATGATAGCAAGGGAGTGAAAATATCACTAGCAGGAAGTTTTGGATTTGTTTGTTCCAAAACTAAATATGTCAAATGAAATCTGCTGGATTGTGAAGAACCAGCTAGAGCTTTAAATTCAATACCTCAGCAACTCCTGGTAGTAGGAAAGAATACTACCTGTAGCACTAATATTAATCTGACAAAAGCAATGTTATGCAGTGTGTAGTTATGTTCACAGATAAAGAGAAGTCAGACTTTAAATTACCGTTACTGTAATTATTCCTTTTTTTCACCCTTTGTGTTCCCCATCCTTCTTCAATTCTGAGATCCCTCACTGCCTACTTTCTCTTTGAGCTACAGCTGAAAAATGGTGGTAGATACTGTTTGAGGCATTTCAGAATATTGGTTCTCATAGGCTTTGAAAATATTTTGTCCTGAACTCAGGAGGGCTGAGCACTAGCACCTTCATTTAAACTTCTTGGGAGAAACAGGTGTTTAGAAAAAATTGGTACCTTATGAGAACTCATCAGCTAAATTCCTGGCCAACGTGAAGAGAAAGAAAAGTGAGATGTCATTGAGAATCAGAATATGGAGGCTTTCATCTGCAATGATTTGTGACAGAAAAGACCCAACCCATAGCTGTGAATTCATACCAGAGATGTAAACACAGTGTGCTCACATCCCATATAAGCACTCTAATATCATATATTCAGTTCTCAAGTGATTATCGGTCTTTCACTATGAGAATTTAGATAAACGTTCACTGTGTAATGAAATATCCACAATTTTCACTGGAGCAGAGGGACTACATTTAGACATAAATATGCTATACTTACGGCCATGTGCAAGATCCTGATTCAACTCAGAGTGTAAGTTAAAGTTGAATCTTTTTTCTTTAAAAAGAATGACCCAAATTCCATGACATTCCTTGGGAATGCCCCCTTTCCCTCCCACACCATTCACCATGAAAATATCAAAGTCTCAGCTTCATTCTGTTGTGAAGAAGGAAAATATTTTGGATCGGGGAAAAGTAATGGATTTGGAGCCAGGGTAGGGGGGACATTTGCCATCAGCTCTACGTGAAATTCAGATAGGAATTGCTTAAGTAAAAAGTTTAAGTAACCTTCGGGGAAAGCCAAGACCAGGAATCGGTGACCAGGGCAGCAAGTATAGTACCATAGATCTGGTATGTTTTCGGAATTTCTAATCGTGTCTTTGTCCAAATAGTTTTTATGAAAAACTTCGATGTGGAGCCCCCCAGAGACAGCTATCCAGGAACTTCATTCTTGTGCATCAGGGAGCATGACACAGATTGGCATTAAAGCAGCCATGGAGACATCATGAAGACTTGACCCTACCAGGTGATCTCTAGTTAGCTAGAACTTCCATGTCTCCAAGTGCCGCACTCCAGAAAGGAAATAACAATTTTATTCATTTACTCATCATTCAGGAAGCTGTGGGGACTTGAACCCAGATGCCCTGAGTCTCAGAACATCCTTCCTCTCCAGATACTGTAGTTCAAATGTGGTGCCGAAGACGGGAGAAAGCAAAATTCCATCTTCTTCTTTAAAAAACAGGAAAAGTGCGCTTCCCTATGTCATACTGTGTGTTTCTTGCCTTGCTGGAGAGTGAATTAGCTTTTCTGTGTTGGTTTGACTTTGCCTCTTCATATTACAACTGGAAATCCTGGAAAGGCTGACCTAAATCTATAGAGAAAGAACTGATAAACACGTGGTTTTACTTTTAACAGATACGAGTAGTTTCATTATTTCATGGGATGCTGATAGCCTGTCAGTGGAAAATGTATGCTTTGACAGTCTGGATATGATTTATCTTCGTATAGAACCTGGCATGAATTTCCGAAACACTTTTAGTTTATGATAACACATTTTTTATTTTGCTTCCTTCCATTGTTATATAGAAAACATCACATCATGAGTGGCTACAAAACGCAGCGTTAAAAGTTCTCAAAAGTAACTCTTATTATGCACAAGTGAAAAAAAAGTTTTATGAGTTGCCACATGTTGGAAATGCTCGTTTTACATATGTTCATATTCATGAAATAAATTGCAGTGAAACCACAAACTATGCACTGTTCGCTTCAGCCATGAAGTGCACATTTATTAGTGCACTTTATTAGTGAAATCACCAAGTGTTCTTTCAGTTTCTTGCTGTGATAGCCGAAGAGTTTTAAACAAGAGAATAATAAAAGTTGAAGTTGAAGAATTAATTAATTCAGTTTACATTAATTAAGAGAACAATACTATATTTAAAAAAACCCAACCAACCAAGTATCTGAATTCTTAGCATTTTAATTGCCACAGGGATGATTATGATGACCCAGAAGCTTTCAACTTCTGAGGACAGAGCAGTACGGTGTTCTTAAAAACCACTTCCTCTTTGCTGTGTGGTGGTAGTCACCTCAGAACTGCAGAAAAAAGTCCTCAGAAAACAAACAAACAAAAAAAGAGTATAAGTGAGTATGTATAAATGGCTTTCTAATGAAAAGAAATTAAGTAATGCCTCATCCATCCCAAGTTCTTGGGTGTAACAGAAAACTTTTCCCACATTTGCAGCACTCAAAACTTTTTTTATTGATCTTACTTTTTTTCAGCCAAGCATAAAAGTTGGGATGACAGAAGAAAATAAAGTGTACAAGCAACCTGGAAGCCAGGCATTCTCCATGCTAACAGTTTTGACGTTTTGACTGAAATGGACGGCAGAACCAGGATATGTCACTATCTTAGCAAAGGAAGTTGATTTTGGCAGCAGCCTTTTAACTATGTGGAGGCTGATGATGATATTCTGCTCTTGAATAGGAAAAAACATACAGAATCAGTAGGTCAAATTGCCACATTTCTGTTAAAAGGAAGGTTATAGAAATATTCCTGTTACAGCATTTCCACTGGACACCTCTGAAATAAGGAGACAAAGCTAGCTTTACAGTTAATAGATAAAAAGAGCTGAGGAAACAATCGCAGCTCTAACATCTGACTGTGAAAAATTAAAAGAAATATAAAATCCAACCACTGAGACCTATCTCAAGCAAAATTCTTTTTGAAGCCATGGGCATTGGTGTTTGGTAAAAATGGATAATTGTGATGCCAGGTCCAATAGCACTCATTATATTATCTACTACATGAAGTCCCTGCCAATATTTAATGGGATTAAATCTGTCTTCTGCTCTAGATTTATATAGCACTGTGAGGGCATAAACTTTATTAAAGCTCCATGTAATAGATATTTGAATCCTGACTAGAAAATCTCATTTTAAAACATCACATCAGTTTTACATTCTCTATTTTATTCCTATTCGATCACCACTTCCCAAAATACGTTCCCGTTAATTTATTATTTTTATTCGCTTCCCTTAGCTTCAGCCACTTCTAAGGTACTCATTTCAGCAACTCTACACTCACATTCAAATCACACGCTTTATACAGATTTTCACAGAAATTATCCTATGCCTAGCAAGGAGCTGTACTCCTTCAATAGCTGTTAAAAATCAATGAGACTTGACATATTTGGTGCAAAAGGGGGACTCTGTTTCTTACAGGCTTATATTCATATAACAACTCCTCTCTGTGTATGAGTTTATGTATGGGTAAGTACAGATACAGATTTTCCTGTAAAAATCAGAAATAGGAAGGAAAACTTATCTCCACTTATTTTCTGCTTTAGTCAGCAAAATACAGTATTCATTTATGAAAAGACACATCTCCTTCCTCTTTATTTTGTCCTACAGAATTAATACATGGATCTATTATGATTCTTGTCTAACTGCAAGGCATCTTCTCTCCCTTAGGCCACTCTGTAACCAAATGTACTTTGCAGAGTACAGTATGATTGCATGGCCTTTTGCAAGCAGATGTTAACTTCTCTGCCCATGCTCCAAGCCAAAAAGAAACAAATGAGCTTGGATGTAAATATTCAACAGATGCTTTAGAACTCGGGGACCAAATTCACAGTTGTGCACTCTTTGAGCAAACATGCATGGTAAAATCAATGTATAATTAATTGATTTGCTGACTCAAAACTTCAGTGCTGATTTGAACAGCCCACAGTTATGTAGATTTTTCGCTACCAGCTGTGGCCGTAAATGAAATTAGTTTGGCACATATTAATATATGTTATTTATAATCAGGTCAGGTGCTGTACTGTGCACTCATCTTCTGTAAACTATTAATAACCTTTGTACTGTTTTCACTTCTGAACTAAAAGAGAGGGTAAGTTTTTCTTTCTCTCACACAGCCCTCTCTCAGCTCCTTTTAAGTATCTCTTTACTGTCGTGCTTACCTGTAGATAAATTCTTTGCTGGTTCTCTTTCAGTGGATGGAACTTATACCAGCGCTGTAGATAGTATAAGCATAGTAGAAACTTCAATGATCACACTGAACTATGGCCATATAGGAAACCACTGTATAACTACTCTATAATCTCTATAACTACCTGTATCAACAGATGAATATGACATTGCCATCTTTTTCCATGGTTCACAGGAGCTTTTTTTTAATTTAAATGCAGAGCATAAGCTTCAAATGCACCGGGCTCACAGCATTTGTAATAATGCTGTCAAACCACCCTCTAAACTATTTTATGAACCATGAGAACATTTTAATCTGTTGGCATTTCCTTAATTAAGTCAGTATTACTGCTGCCTGAAACAGAGGTGTTACATTAGCCGAGTATCTTTGCGATGTATAAATTATGGCATCTGTCTTGTAAATAGAAGTTTGCATTATGCACTGATGAATGAACTTGTGTGCATTTAATTTAAATGGATGATCAGAATTTTTTGAAAATTAATATCTACCTTTCTAGGAAATTTCCATTACGTTAAATTACATTTTAAAAAGCATGCAGATGAGTAATGTTAGTGTGTATCAATTCGTAAAATTAGCATTTCCTGTCATAATCGAGCCCTTGAAAACATCAACTGAAAAAACATAGATTGTTTAGATTTTCTGTTTTGTTGAAATTCTAAGAAAGGCTGTTCAGGTGAAAATATTTTTTACCTTACTGTATCAAACTGCACAACGCAACAAATTCTTTTGCTGTGATTGTGCCAGTGGTGAGAGAGATCCAATTACTCATACATATCATACGTACAAAATGTAATGACTTTCAGAACCTTGCATTTTTTCCCTACTAACACACATAAACAGTACATATTCCCACCCCAAGACATTTACTGCTTACAGCAGGTAGAGGCACTATTCTGCAGAAAGTCAAGGTTTCATGCTTTTAAAAAGGTGTAAGAGCTCTTACACAGGTGGTTTTAAAATAAGAATTAAGAGCTAATTTAAAACGCACTTTCAATAGCTATGGACATAGCAATTTATCCTTACAGCGCGTATGGAGGGTGGAAGGTAAGGTCAGCCTTCAAACTATTTATAGCAGAACTGAGAAATTATACTTTGGCCTATTAGTTGAAAGGCAGTTTATAAAGGCAGTTGCTGCTTACAGAGCAACAGTTACAGCCTGAAGTCAAGCGAAAAGACTGATAGTATGTTATTTTAATACTGATATAAGTGTATAGATGTCGTGAAGCAACTACTGCCTGACAAGATCACTGACTGTTTTTGGGATCAACAGCTTCAGGGTCTGAAGTTACAAGAGCACAACATCGTAATAAAAACAAGCTCCGTTCCATTACAGTAAAGATCAGTGTTGTTTTGTGAGAGTCTGAAGATTTTAAGATACTGAAGATAAACAGAGGCAGCAGAAGGGAAAGTAACGTAGATCCTTAGACTTTAATCAGTCTTAAATGTGCTCTGGAGGTACCTAAACAGATGTGGTTGTGAAGCGCTCTGTATCAACAGTTCTGCTCAGTAGTTAAAATACTCCCAGGGAACTACTTCAGAGTTAATTGATGTGGTGTCCCTCCTAATAGTAGACAAGAGCTGGAAAACAATAGCAAATGTGAGTTCTTTACTCAGGCGCTGGAAGGAGACAGCTCTTTAGTTCCCTGCTCTCAGGCATCAGGAATGGGTTTAGGCTGCCCACGTCTCCACGCCAGGTTTGTCCAAGTTCTAACCCATGCTCTGTGGCGCGTGTAGCCTTGGGCTCTTGGCGTGCTCCCCAAAGACCTGCCCAAGTGCTTCAGTGGTTACTGCTAAACAAACTCAATGGCAATTATTTGCCTATAAGAAGCTCCAGGGCACAGTGTATAGGCAAGAATCCCAATTGTGTCCTTGTGTCTGAACGGAAAATGAACAAAGATGGAGCAGCCAGTGAACTCTCTTTCCAGAAGGATAGGTTCACGCCTCAGTGATCTGGTAGGATTTCAGATCTGAAGCTCCCAATTCTTATCTGGGGAAAACTTTCAAAACTTTTGAGTTTATGGAGAAAACCTCAATGGACTGTGCTGGAATTTCCTTGTGTTGTCCTAATGCTTGTATCTTACTCTTTTCTCTGGCATGGAGATTTCACCCCTTCCTGCTCTCTATCCCTCAATATTATTGCTGTTGCTTATTGTTAGTAGGCGTTCTCATTAGTACAGTGCAAATACTGTATTTCCTGTTTGCACTGCAGCTTTTTTACTTTCTTAGCTGTAATGCTTAGAAAATCAGTACAATATTGCAAACAAACTATTGCTTTACCTCATTATTACTAAACTAGAAAACCAAAATGTTGGAGAAATGGGAGAACTAGATGAATTAATTGTTCCCTCCAGGTTTTTTTTTCCTTTTTTTCTTTTATTCTTCATTTAATTTTTGAATCTAAACTTGGGTTCATTTTGTAAAGTATTTTGCTAAATGCTACTGACTATAGTTTTATTGTATTGGTATCCTGCATGGAAAACATGTTTGTTACTTTGACTGCCAGGGAGACGTTTGTGCAGCTACGCCATTAAAAGCTCTCTGTCAGCTTTCTGTTCCATGATACTGTTTTCTTCTCACAGCACAACAGACTTTTCTACCCGGGCCCATATCATAGAAATACAGACAGTGATGGGAGTCTTTGTGGTTGTTTCCTCATCCTACCAAAGTAATTAGTGGGACAGTGCTTTTCCACCTTTTTAATGCTTCCCTTTCAAATTCTTTCCACTTCTCTCTTGAATCATTTTCTTCAGTGACCAAGTGGAAAAGCTAGCATCGCTAGCCAGTCAAGGGAGGTGACTGTCCCACTCTACACTGCACTGGTGCGGCCCCACCTCAAGTACTGTGTGCAGTTTTGGGCCCCTCAATATAAGAAGGACATCAAACTGTTAGAGTGTGTCCAGAGGAGGGAAACCGAGATGGTGAAAGGCCTCAAGGGCAAGACTTATGAGGAGCGGCTGAGGTCACTTGGCTTGTTCAGCTTGGAGAAGAGAAGGCTGAGGGGGGACCTCATCACAGTCTACACCTTCCTCAAGGGGGGCAGGGGAGGGAAAGGTGCTGATCTCCTCTCTCTGGTGACCAGCAATGGGACCTGAGGAAATGGAGCGAAGCTGCACTGGGGGAAGTTCAGATTGGACATTAGGAAAAGGTTCTTCACTGAGAGGGTGGTCGGTCACTGGAACAGGCTCCCCAGGGAAGTGGTCACGGCACCAAGCCCATCAGAGTTCAAGGAGTGTCTGGACGACACTCTTAGTCATATGGTTTTCTTAGTCATATGGTTTAGTGTCAGGTAGTCCTGTGAGGAGCAGGGAGTTGGGCTCAGTGATCCTTATGGGTCCCTTCCAACTCGAGATATTCTGTGATTCTATGAAAAGGCTCCGTGTGCCACTGGTGACTCCTGGATCACATTTTCAGAACCATGGTTGCACGCAGCCAATTTTACCATGCCCAAACCTGCTTCCATGCCATCCTCCTCAGCCTCAACCCCCATGTGAGTGATTACACATGGTAAAGTTACATGGCTATAAAAATGACGGCATTAGGATTCGAGTCGGCGAAGCTGTAGCCAGGCACCAAGACTGTTAAAGCTTCATAGGTGCAGCAGTCAGAGTGTGATGGATTACAGTGCCACATGTCACCTCTCCATGCCCTCCCTGACGCAGACTGCATTTTTAGCAGTCGGATGGTAGCCTCTGAGTAGATCATTTGACAGCCTGACTGCCCTCTAACAGTTTGCCCTGTTTGACTAAGTCAGTGGTGCCAAGTGACGGTGAGTTGAGCTGAGAAGGCTGCTGGATGTTTTCTGCATTGGGTATTCTACAAAACCCTCCTCAAAAACAGCGCTGCTATATGGTTGACTCATGTTCTTTCAGCTTGACAGTACCTGTTGACACTTACGTATGTGAATGATTCAACTAAATGGGCTCTCCTCCCTCTCACTTATTGCTGCATTGAAATTGGACATTCTGCATATGAAAATTACAGGTTACTGTGAGCTGTGTTCAAAAGGGTGATTCACAGAACAGCATAACAAGCAATTGTTGCTGGCATCTAGTGATGACTTCATCCCTTGCTGTTGTTTCAGCAACAGAAAGAAGCTTTATCTAGGATGGGTTTCTGACCCTTCACATCATAGATGATTTTTTTTATCCTTTACTTCATACTTGTCCACGATTAATCCTTTTTTGGTTGTTTTGAATCCTTAAAAGCATGAGAGTAAGAAATAGTTTGCACGCTCAGTTTTGCACCAAATGCTGGAGGTGACTTTTCTCTTATTTCCTTTGATGTCCTTGGGCCAGACGTCAGTGTACTGAGCCACTTTTGCAGACAGCTTTGTATCACGCTGTGGAAAGTCAGGAGATAATATCACCTAGGAATGGGGTCAGCCACACAGCTGAAAGACAGTGTATACAAGCTGCACGTTGTCTTAAGTAGTCAGCAACCAGAGAGAGGCGAACAGCATTGACAAATCGATGGGGTGGGATGATTCTCTCTGTTGTGGCACAATAGCAGAAAAAGTTGCACACGTTTAGTCAGCACTGGAAACATAGATCATTTAAGAGGACCAACCACTTGGCTTTCACCCATATTCAATGCAGGGATAGAAACATGCTAGATACACACAGCTAGGTGTGACCACCAGCAGCCACTTTTCCTGAAAAAAATTGCTTCATGAAATATGCTTAATGGTGATTCTTAAGACTGAAATGTTTCCAGCTAGAATAGGCGTTTTTAAATTCAAAATCAGGTTATCGTCTTCTTCGTGGGGCATTAATTAGTGACCTGAAGTTACATCCTTTGCGGGGATTATTTGTATGGGTGTTTAGAATAGAATAGAATAGATAGACTAGACTAGACTAGACTAGACTAGACTAGACTAGACTAGACTAGAC
>NW_008824558.1:208046-221735 GCF_000699105.1 Pygoscelis adeliae
TCATCTAGTCCAACTGCCTGACCACTTCAGGGCTGACCAAAAGCTAAAGCATGTTATTAAGGGCATTGCCCAAATGCCTCTTAAACACTGACAGGCTTGGGGCATCGACCACCTCTCTAGGAAGCCTGTTCCAGTGTTTGACTACCCTCTTGGTAAAGAAATGCTTCCTCATGTCCAGTCTAAACCTCCCCTGGTGCAGCTTTGAGCCATTCCCACGCGTCCTGTCCCTGGATCCCAGGGAGAAGAGATCGGCACCTCCCTCTCCACGTCCCCTCCTCAGGAAGCTGTAGAGAGCGATGAGGTCGCCCCTCAGCCTCCTCCTCTCCAAACTAGACCAGCCCAAAGTCCTCAGCCGCTTCCCATAGGACATTCCTTCCATCCCTTTCACCAGTTTTGTTGCCCTCCTCTGGACGCGTTCAAGGACCTTCACATCCTTAAATTGCGGGGCCCAGAACTGCACACAGCACTCAAGGTGATGCCGCACCAACGTTAAGTACAGCGCGATAACCACCTCTTTTGACTGGCTGGTTACACTGTGTTTGATGCAGCCCAGGATGCGGTTTGCATGTTTATATACCAAATGAGTTTTTCATAGGCATTCAGACAGCTCCTTTTGAGAACTGTAACCCAACACCAAACACTGTTTCTTAGTCAGCAACTCTGCTTCCAGAACTGACATCTAGAAACAAGGATAGAAAGCAAATCCACCTTATTAGTCAGTTCTCTCTTCTCAAAAGGATTTCGTAACAGATGTAAAACTGCCACACAGCATATGTCTTCTCAAGTCTGAACATTTCCTTGCATACTAAGAAAAGAACATGGAACCTGTGTTTAAGATCCTTATGGGTGACACTGGCCAAAACATACATCGCTGTAGAAAACTGTATTTCCAGATACGCATATACTTACGACAGAGGCCAAAATACCGCAAGCAAACCTTCCCACTAAAAGACATCCCTAATTTTACCTTGAGAGGATGAATCTCAAATAGTTCTCCCAAAGATTTTTCACCTTTTCATAAATGTCATAGTAATAATAGTTCAAGCATGAAATCTATTAAAGTCTTGAAATCTATTAAAGTCTTGGCTACAAAACCTAAAGGTTTGGGATATCTGTAATAAGTTATGTATACCAAAATAGACTGTATACAGAAATGAACGGTTGCAATGCAGTAGTGTGTATTTTTACACATTTTTACTGTATTTTTGAGTAGTTTTCCCTTTAGCAAGGAAAAAATGTTTCTCCCTAAAAGAAGGCATTGACTAGTCCATTAGTGAAAATTCCTGAACAGGAGCAGCTGAGGTACATGGACAGGAAATGAAACAAGTTTAATCTTTTTTTTTTCTTTTTTTTTTTTTGAGATCAAATTGGCAATTATTACACTCTAATATCTGTACTAAGATGACATTTATCTTGGTATGACAATCAGTCATGGACCAAGTTCTATTTTCACTCCAAGTTGTCCTGTCTTTGTGGGAATTTTTCAAACCTAGTGACCCATGTGTTGTAACACAGACTCAGTAGCACGTATCTCCTCATGAGAATTGCATGGTTAAATCCCTTTGCATTCTGCTGGAAATTTACCCCTTAATAATTCCATAAAACATTTTGTGCAGATTTAATTTACTTCTGCCACCAGATGGCACTTGTAGTGGGTTTACGTTGAGAAAATAAGTGTATAAGCTCTCTAAGGCAAAGCATTAAAATCAATTTAAAGGCAGAACATTGTTTACAGACAAGGATTTTGCATAACAAGGGACTGCTTTCTTTGCCAGTTGGATTCTGTAAGAACTGATATACAGTGTTTCATCAAGCAGCATATTTGCTTTCTTTATTTTAGAAGGAATGATATATATGTGCAGACCTTGTCAAGAATTCTTCATAATTTTGCACTGAAACAGTGTAAGATGAAGAGTAGAGCGTCTGAATTACAGTTTTGCTGACCTTGAGTTCACAATGTGATGCTGTAACTGCTCTGAAGTGGAACCTGGTTGATGAATAATGTCATCAGCACCTTTCTGATGAAAAATAAAAAGGAAAATGAGAAATGAAAAAGGGGAAGGGGAAGGGGAAGGGAAAGGAGAAGAGGAAAAGGAAGGGGAAGGGGAGGGGCAGGAGGGAGCAGAAGGAGGGGAAGAGGGAAAAAAAGGAAGCAAAAAGGAAAAAAAAGGAAGAAAAAAGTCCCTTGCCAGATTACAGCTGTGGTTGGAGCAAGCAGAACAAGGGCTTTGCCTGCTTCACTTTTTGAGTTTGAATATTATAGAGACAAATCCCTTTTTGTCAGGTATTCTCTGAAATGATAACGAATAACAAAGCAAAGGCCTGCATGATTTCGTAAGCTGTGCTTTTGCTTTCGGTGGGACCTAGCTTCAAGGGGAACGTTTACATTAGGTAAATGCTCCACGCCTGTCCTTCTAGCATATATGGCAGATGTAGTGGCAGAGATTCTGGGAGTTTAAAGGGGAAAAAAACCTAACAGACCATAACAGCACAGAAGCCAAAAAGAATGGGTTGAAACCTGCTCGCAGTTGTAGCTACACCTTTTTGAAAGTCCTTTTTGTTCCCAAGGACTGAATTTATTTCATTCTACCTCAAAAATTCCTGGAGATCTACTTTAAATGTCAATTTATAGCTAGCATCAAACAAAGAAATGACACAACGATGGCTTTTTGACAACCAGTTTTTGAAAAAGCTTAGCTGGAAAATGAATTTTTTGCAATGTGAAAGAGAAAGGCAGAATCTTCCCAAGCCATACATTAAAGTAATGGAAGAACGATGTTCCTCAACAGATCTGAGTAATACAAACACAACTATGGGATATTTTCTTTACATTGCTTTTTGGAAAATACCTTTTTCAGGTGAAAGGTAGACCCAAACATTAATAATACATCTTTTTCCTGGAGTAATTCAGCAACTAAATGCAGTAAGAGACTTCTAAATGCCTGGATCACTGACAGGCAAAACAAAGCTCACAGTTAACAGTCCTGTTACAGTATTCCTCAAAGACAGGTTTCAAGATCACTCACCCCAAAGTATTTGATTAGTGCCACTTCTGCACTTCAGTAAAGAGCTACTCACATGAATTAATTCAAGATACAGAGAATAGTTCTTGATTACATGGGGCTATGAAATCTAAAACTCAGTACAATAAAAAGCTTTGTATGCAGATCAGGATTAGTTTTTCCATGTGGGAAATGGATCAGATTTATCACATAATATAAACTGCACCTTCTCTGCTAAGAAGGTAGCAGCATTTCCAAAGATAGAAATGCACTTATTTATCAATACAGAGAAAAAGTCTCCTGAACAGGTTGAGGATCAAAACACTTATGAAGGAAATTGAATTCATTCCTGTGCCCATTCCGGAAGAGTGGGGGAAGAGGTTTAAAGAGCTAACACACTTCTTCAGTCCAAGTTCTTCCTTTGCGATTGAACCCTGAAGCGTGCACAAACACTGAGGCCCCAGAGATAAAGGGAAGAATCTACCACGTGCCAGATCCTACAGGTTTTGCTGGGGTTTGGCCCCGGCTACATACATAGATTAGATACCATTTTCTTCCTTCCTGTTATTTGGGTCTTTATAAACTTTTGCAACTATGTTAGCTGTCTTGGATTTTGTAAACAAACGTTTTCATTTGTTTATAGCTTTTGCCTGACTTGAATGAAGGACGATTTCAAGGACACTCACTAACACCCAGGCATTGCATTTCTATGTATTGTTCTCACTGTGTGGCATGTCAGTAAATCAATCCAAGGCTGCCGAAGAGTAAAAAGAGGGCACGTGCACAGCCCACACAAGCCTCACAGAACCTGGTAGCTGAGGAGCCTGAGCACAGCAACTTATCTTTGTGTGATTGCTATTCTTTAGGAAATCTCATGAAGCAGGTTACTTCAGAGCGTTCCTGAGTTCAGAAGAACCCACAGCAGTTTGTCCCAAGCTCCCAGTTCATTCCATATTTTTAAAAGTCTAAGATCTCAAGTCCTGTTGAGGGACGGGGAATAAACTGAATTTGTCATTTGTACTAAGAACTTCTTTTGATATGGTGTTTCTCCTTGCGTCCTAAGAGCCTAGCCAAGGGGAAACCTCTAAACACCTGATTAACACTTTGTTGGAGATCTCAAAGATGATTCGGATCATTATTCTCCTCTGGATAAATGACCCAGTTTAATTTTGACAAAGTAAGATGCACAAAGCAAACTTATGAAAAAAACGTAGCTAGTTTTTTTTTTTAATTGCATTTCCAGAATTGACATCACCATCTCTTCTTTGTAGAAGCAACACATTCCTTTTTTTACTTTTCCTTTCACGTAGAATTCCAATTAATCTTTAGAGTGAATCAAGTTACTTTCGCGTTCAGATAGTCATTGACAGGGTCAGTTGTCGAAGTTCCTTTGTCTTAGAAAAACTCTTCCCTCTGACAGTCTGTAATCGCCCACAGAAGTGCTCACTGAACATTTTGCTGCCACAATATTTTGTCATTCCGTATGACAGATTTTCAGTCTGTGATAGAGCCTCCTCTTGCGAGATGGTTCAGTTGTGTGTGTGTGTGGGGGAAATCCCTTCCAAAAGAAAGTACATCTCTTTTTTTTTAAATTTCAACTGGAAAGAACCTAGCTGGAAAAGCTTCCAGAAATTACTGCATTTTTCTCAGATCTCTAAAAAGAGAGCAGGATCAATGCTTTCTAGGAGTACTGATCCAAGTGAAGCCTTTACTCTGATCATTCATACTCACCAGCACGTAAAGAGCCCTGTTTGTATGACCAACTACTAAGAGACTGGGGATGCGCTATGTTCATATGAAGCATTTTAATTGTGAGTTTTTAATAGTAACAGGAAACGTGCAACAAAAGCCACATACTCTGTAAGGACAACATACCCTTGAGACTAGAGCGCCCCGAGTATTCACAGTGCTTCATAGCCCTTGCTTATGAAAGACTAGGTTCCGATTGCCAGAGTAGAAAAAAGGAAATAATACATAAAAATGCTTTTTTGCCACTATTTGGCAATTATGAAGCAGCAAATATATTTTTTTCATGTTAGCTTTGACAGAAATAACTCCCTTATCTTTAAACCTCCATAGAGTTCAATGGAGCTTAACTACATTGCTCTAGGGCTTCTCAATGCAGTTGCAGTACAAATGCTCATAAAATGGAGAGAGGCTGACGAGTTACAAACACTAGTTTGAAGATCGAGTGATAAAGTACTTTCCAAGGTTTTTAGGCTGAAATTGTAAATAACATGCTGTTACTAATGATACAGTCCAGCATCAAAACATTTCATCCCCTCCTATGTACTTCTCAACAGTATGAAAGAGAAGGGATAAGAAAAGGTTGATCCTGTCTGACCTTAGCATTTTATTGTTCAGTTTTTCATTTCCTGATTTTGAATCCTTACCTAAGACATCTTGAGGTTTAGCACTGTTTATTTGGACAAGAAGCAATGAAATTGATGTGTCCATATTGGGATTTTTTTTTTTTTTTAAAGAAGAGTTTGCAGTCTGAATTTGCAAATCTATTTTTAAGTATTGCTGCAAATAAAATGAAAGAACTTAAATGTCCCTCAGCTGTTGTCAGCGGTAAAGCTGGGGTATGATTTGTATTCCTTGTTTACAAACGAAAGGTTATTTCTCCTTCTCTTCACATATATATATACACACACACAGTCTTGAACAGCGATACATTACTAGTTTCTCCCTGGAAAAAAGTAAATGGTACAAAAATCTTAACAACTGCAGACCAATAAGAGTGAAAATACGGCAAGTCAGAGCAAACATAGACTCTTCTAATTGCATTAGTACAAATACATCTTAATGACCACAGGATCAAAAATTTACTAATTTTCTCATAGCATAAAAACAACTGTCAGGCAGATATAGAGTTTCTCATTTTCAACTTTTTACATGTTTCTTCACCAATCTTCGTCACCTTTTCATTCAGGGTGGGGACAAAGAGTAATGTACGCTGTAAATAGACATACTGTAGTCACGGTAAATAATATACCTCCACCCTTCAGGTAAAATTGCCACTTCTCTTGCCCCCATTAATATTTAACGATGAAAAGCTATCCTATGTTTGCTATCGGTCCGGATTTTAAAGACACCCTTTCTTCCCTAGCGGGTACACAGCTAATTTTTGTCATGGAAGCTCATGTTAAATCTCACTACGCAGGACAACGTCGAGATCTGTGAACTAGCTGTGCCTTAGGTTGCTCCGGAGTTGCAAGTACTGCAGTTGTCAGCACAGTGCTGTACCTGAGCTAGTTAGCAGTACTGACCACCGGGCTCTAGCTCGAGCAAAGTACACTGCTGCCGACACCTCACTGCTGGGACCGGAGCCAGTTCTCCACAGAACGTTTCACTGTCTAAACATAATGGTGTTCTTTGGGATCTTTGCCTTGTGCCGTTTTGTTAGTGGAAAAGCATTTGTAACCTCGAGATACGCTTCAGAGGCATATGCCTTACAGCATCCATTTTGCAGATACGAAGATGGAAAGTTGTTGACTGTTATGACAGAGTTTGGAGATGGACTTGAGATTAGCGGTTCTCAGTAGCAACCTATAATTATACGCTAGTGACCTGTTTTAGTTAATGACTGCCTGAATTAACATTGCCTGTTTCTAGCTGCTAACATACATTAGAGTAAAATGTTATATTTATGTATGTCAGTCTTGACAGCAGACAGTGTAGCTGTCCTAGGGATGCTGTACAATGGGAAAAAGCAGGTGAAATGGTCCAGATCACTCTTAAAACCGGTCAGATGTACGTAACAGTATACTCAATTAAAAGGTGGTCTGGACTGAATGAAAGGATCGGGAACCCAAGCCTCGATGATTTATATGTTGTTGCAATTCATATGAAATGAGTAAATAGGTTTTCTCCCTCCGAGTTTTGTTGATGGCAAGGATTCACTAAACCATCCAAACACACAAACAAAAAAAACATTATAGATGGCAGTAACAGATTAAGCCTCTGTCGTAACCTTCATTTCAGACACGTAAGTGCTTCCTGAGTGCTCTGCAGATCTTACTTTGAATACTAGCTGGTTTGAACCATTTATAAGGATACAGGATTTCAAATGAGTTTGAACATATAAAGGCTAGGCAGTATGGAGATGTATACGACCTAAAAGGATAGGCAAGGCTGAATTTTCGAGCATTCAGAAGTTATTAAATGCTGTAATTAGGATTAGCCATGCAACAAATCCTTCTCTTTGATCATATATATACCCATTGTGGTATGCCCTGCTTTCAAATTATTTGCGATTTTATCCATTGGATTCAGACGGAGTGGACAGAATACATATCGGAAATACCATTTCATACTGATTTTTCAGGATGTTTCCCCATTTTTAGATTTTTTTTTTTTTACTATTTCAGCTTCTCTTTGAAAGCAGAATTATCTTCCTAGTGTAAAAAATATTACTGTGCCATCTAAGTGAGTTTCTGTTCATAGCATCCTAGTAAGCAACATGCCAATTACAGATGTGAAATGAGAACAAAAAATTAGTTATAAAAATCATTAGTTTTCATCAATTTAGGTCTCCAATTTAAAACACCTGTGGCAAAAGAAATACGTATTTCTGAGGACTTCATATTTTATCACAGTTGCTTCTTCTAACTTTTCCCTAATTTCTGTTTCCATGGATGTTTAAAAAAAGAAAAGAATACTATCCGATTTTCATGTTTTCTCATAATCTTATTCTGAAAAGCAGTGTTTGCTGAAATTTGCCAAGATAATTCAGTCTGAAGAATACGGTAAGCACAGAAAAATTGACTCCAACCAATTAAAGTATAGAAAAATATTAGAACGGAAATGTATGGAATCAAAACGGAATACAACATCTTAAAATGAAAGACAGTAGGTGAATTTAACTCTGGCAGCATAGGTAATTATTTCTTTAAGTAATGTTTTTTTAAAAAAACACATAGAAACCTCCAGCACTTTTACATGAGTGAGTTTGCTTATTAAGTTTTTGTCCAGAACAGACTTCAAGAAAACTCTGGTTTGGGGTTTTTTATATTGAAATGCTGGTATTCGATATTGTATATGATATTTTATTGCTTCATAAGCTTGAAAAAGAAGCATGTTGCAATGAAATCACGTAATCACAGGAAATGGTGATGAAACATTGAAATGGATATTTTAGCATTTGATATTTCTCCTTGCTTTCAGTGAATTAATGAAGTTGTAATTTCGGGAGGGTTGTATTTGTTTACTTTCCTCTTCTAGTATTCAGCTTCCTAATCTGATGTCTAAGGGTTTTTGTCCCTGCCAATAAGCCTGTGCTGTTCACCTTTAACATGAGGTATTTTCTTCAGGCACTTATCTGCTCTTGACACTAGGTATTTGATATTGTAGCATATATTTTTCTGCTTCAGTCACAGTTTATCCTACAACTTAAAATATTATGTTTTAATGAAAGGTGTCCTTCATTCCAACTCTGATTTGGCTTGAATCTCAGCTTAAGTACTGAGAAATTATTTTCTGCACCATTTAGAAAATAACTTGTTTAATTAACAGAGGAACAATTACAGCTGTACTAAAAATTTCATTATATTTATTGCTAAATTAGAGTTATAAGTTCAATTTAGTCCCCTTTTTAAAATCATTTACCACTTTCACAGCAAAATTCTTTCTGAATTGAAATTGTCTTGTTTGGTTTCACTCTGAAAGACTACTTTGAGTAGAAAACAGAGTCGCACAACTATTCCAAAGCTGTTCTTAAGCCCCATTCTCAGTATGAACTATCATAAATTGAATTTTAAACAACCTTCTTCTGAGCTTGTTTGTTCTTATAACTGGTCACGAAAATCCCTGTGATCACCATAACCAGGAAGCTTAAGTAGCTCAAGGTAAATTTACAGTCCATATACCCTCAGGAAACGTAACACAATTAGAAATCATGTTTGTCTGACCACATATCAGAAGTAAATCTATACGTGTAAGTTCCTATCTCTCCCCAGCTTAACTGATAAGCACTCATCTCTTGCCACCGTGCACAGAGCAGTAAAGATAACGACATATACTTTCATAGACGTTTAGCAGAAGCATGCATGCTTTTTTTCGTGTGGTGATCCTCCGCTACAGTACTTCCCGAGGCCCTTGCACTGCTGATGTCCAAGGGCTTATGAAGTGGTTTGCAGCTCCTCTACAGATCACACTGGGTGCTGCATTTGCAAGGGCTCCACGGGATTTTATTCCCCTTCCTCCCACAGTGCTAGCATGAAGCATCTGTCCCACAACCCAGAGTATCAGCACATGCCCCACAGCACACAGTAAGCCTTGCACTCAGTGCCGCTGCCACGTCGCCACATCATACTCCCCCAAAAACCTGTGAACCATCTCTTGAAACAGCATACTCTTTCCTTTATAGGCCCATCACTGATTTTTCCTCTTTCCCCAAAGAAGCAAAACATTCCTTGCTAATTCATCCCACACTTTTATATTAGAGTTGATACCTTACATTGACAGTGCTTTTTATTTTACAGGACACAAAGACAGACATAGGCCTTTCCCAAGGAGCTTGCACAAGAGGACACAATTTTTTTTTTGCCTACTAACATTCCCTGATATTGCTTACCAAAACAAGATAAATAGAGAGAATTCACAGAAACTAACAAAAACACAAAGGGAATAAATACTTTTATGAAAGGCTCAGTAGACTTAAAGACTTGGTTAAAGTTAGGTACTCAGATGGATTAGCTCTGGACCAAACTCTGCAGGCAAACCTCCAGATTAAGCTACATACCCTGGAAGAGCCAATTTATCATTTCTTTCATAAATCAAAAGGCAATTCATACAAACAGTAATGACTGGTACACTCAGAATCAGAACTCAAAATTAAAATTGAACTTTCTACTGCCTTCTGTATTGGCCTTCAAATACGGTCTGTAATTTTGTCATGCTCACTTGTGATATTTCAAATAGTTTATAAGCTGGTCAGGGTAAACACACAGCCTGATTGTTCAAGTGCCAGAAAAGCTATACAGATACCATGTGGTGATGCAAGCAGTACTCAAGAATAAAGTGCAGAGAACTCCAGGGTTGACCTTATAGCTGGTCAAGTGTTCTCCCTCTTTAGAAGGGGGTTTGAGGTGCATAGAGTGAGTCTCAATACATTCCATTTATCTAAGAAAAAGTTAAATGGTATGATGATCATATGTTACAAGAGATTATTGTGAAAAAGTTTTGTGGTAGGAAAAGGCATAAGGAAGTTTCATGCTTCTAAGTAGAAATCAGATATACCGGTCAGAGAAATAAGATGTCAGGTTTTAAAAGTTGGTTATAGGTAACCAGGAGAGGGGAAAGAACAAGCCAGAAACACCACAGTTTCTAAAAGATTTCAGGTCTTTAAGGTTGGGCTGCCCCCCCTTTTTTTTTTTTTAATACCTCAGAGTCAGGTATCAGTCTCATGGGCAGTATATGGCCTACCGGGGCAACGGTCCGGGTCAGCAGGGTGATTTCTATTGTCTTCTTTCTCCTGGGAACCTCAAAAGCGTGCAGGAAACAGGCTACAAAGAATGTTGATTTTTCTGGTATTACTCAGCTGATTCCCCACCATCAGCCCCCTGGATGTGAACAAGCACTTCTGGGTGCATGGTGAGTACACAGTTACGTGACGAGGAACATCATGTCATGTATTGGGACACATGAAAAGGGGTACATATGTGTTAGGCACATTGTGTGAAAGAGGTTGGTACCTACATATAAACTCTAACAGGATAAACTCTCAATAGCAGGATAAAATTACTTAATGTCTAAACACAATGCAGAAAAACCAAGGAGAGAGGGAAAAAATTAAAGGGGGGGGGAAGAGTAAGAGAAGAGAAGTGCAAGCAAGAAAGAAGTGGTTTCCAATAGAATTTAAGAAAGAGATGGAGGGCAGAGTTAAGATTGAGCACAAATCACTGCATGACTTCTGGGTCCTTGTTTTTTGTATTACACTGACCTAATTAATTTTACATGGAAAATATGCATCAGAGGCTTTTCCCTGGACTTATCTTACTTTGAAAAAATTACTTCAGCTGTTCGCTCACTCGTGGCATTATTAGCCACACCAAACCACTTTTGAAATAGTAACATTATATGCTTAGTTTTTATGTGGTACCATAAACTTAAAACTGACAAAACATCCAAGTTAGACAGGCATGTAGCAAGCACGAGAGCCAGGTTTTCAGAACTGGACAGGCAAACATGACTGATCTCTGCTGGGCGTCTAACGGCACACGGAGTCCTGCAAGTAAGAGAGATGTCTCTTTGAGCCCCAATGGGAATTTGGACCAGACGTCGGAACTAATACCCCTACGCTCACAAATGGTACTGTGCAGGGTATCAGTTTGCCAGGAAATGCCAAGACTTGAGACAGTCTAAAATTAAGGCCATCCTAAGGCTTTTCCAAAGTGTGATGGGATATTTATGAATTGCTAATAATAAATGAGTAAGAGAATCCTATTTACTGAATGAGCAACGTTTCCTTTCATAATATTCAAATCTTCCTTGGCACTTTCCCAGGCAAGAATTAGCCATGTGCTGCTTGGCTTATAAAAACGGACAGTCTGTGGTGAGATGTTAGCAAGCAATAAGAATGCTATTTTGGTAATTTTCGTATTTAAAAAGGTCAGGCTTGATGTCACTTAATTTTCTAACTGAGCAAACCTGAACAAGCTGGATCTGCTTTTACAATCTGTGTCTTACACGCAGATAGACATTGAATATATTACTGATTCCATGAATATGCTTATCTTCAAAGTTTATCTCTTCTTGTTAATTTACAGAGCATGAGGAAGCATACAGGCCTTTTGAGGCTCACAGAAACAATCCCCTCAGACACAGAGTACTCCTTCCTAAGCGCTGAGTGCCAGCAACATACAAACCACACCAGTAACACGGTCCAGGAAGCCAGGTGCCAACCCGAGGGCATTTCTGAGGGTTTACTGTATTTTTCAGCCTAATTTATGGTTTCCTGGGAAGAGCACAGTAGTTTGATTTTCTCCATGTCATCTATGGAAACGTACAAGCAGCCGAGGTTCTGACGGGCAGGTCAAGTTCATGATCTTGCTACTGGTATCCTCTCAAAAAAAACCTCAAAATCAACCAAAGAAGAGAAGGCAGCCCCTTCACAAGCTATTATTCCTGAGTTAGCTTATCTGAACAAGATACAACTTTGCCGTTTAGGAACTGCGGCGTTTTCTTGTAACCTGTAAAAGAAAGAAGGAAAGTAATCACACTTCAAATGGCTCATGACTCTTTAGGGTGTTGCATGGGTCCCACAAACTCAGTTATTGCTACCTAAAGAGACGTCTTTCAAACAGATTAGTTAGTTCTACCAACTGCTGCTGCTCCGCTTCAGCTGTCCTTCCTGTGAAATGCTTAATAAGCTTTTATTGTCTGCAGATACATTAATGAGTTTTGAGTGCCTTACTTTGCGTTTTATTTTGCATATAAGAAGCAAGTTCACTGCTTTATTTATCAATTTAACCCCTGACAAATACTCTGGCTGCCTCAAATACTACTGTGCAGGTTGCCTCAGTGAGATATTGTGGCAAGCATTTCTTTCCACAAAGAGCAAACTGCTCTTCAGCAAACATATTCTGAACAAATAGTATTTTGAAAAGAAATTATTTTCAACAGTTCTAACGAAAAATACCGATCAAGTTATTGGAAAAGAAGCTTGGCCTCTTCAAAGAGCAGCTAAAGACTCTTCTGTGAATTCATGATCCCCACTAGGACTGGAAATCAGTCCTTCGTGCTTCAGTCGCTTCGATAGTCACAACAGCCCTTTGCTGCACATATGTCCAGAGCAAAAGTAACAGTTTTGCCGATACCTTATTTCTACTTAAAATCAGAACACATATGAAAATTGCCAGATGAATCTCTGCATTTCCAGGCTTTTTCCTCCCCTCACGCCCCTTTTCTCCATATTGACAAGTAAGCAGCAAGAGGCCGAGGGGGAGAAGTTGGGACATCCACCCTCCGCTTCGGAGCTCCATTCCAAAAGCTTCAGCCCCTGATGCCAAGGACAGATGGGGAGAGCCCAGAGACTCCAACCCCTCCAGCAGCCACGGCTGCCGTCAGTCCCCCCCTTCCTCACTCTGCTGAATCAGCCATACTCCAAAGGCAACGCATCCTGGCAAACGCTAATAAGAGCTGACTCCACAAGAAAGGGCTTGTGCTTTAGTGACAGCAGAAACAACTGCTGCAAGAAGATTTTGCTAACTGAAAACTTGCAAAGTTTAAAGGTGGAGAGAAGAGGTAGAAAAGTGAGGAAAAAAAATCAAGGAGACATTGAGAGGAAGGGAGGAGAAAAGCATGTCTTCACCTTCCTATCTTCTTCCTGCAGCCTCTCCCTCTGTTTCCCTTTCCTATTCCCGGTTTTCACAAGCATTCCCAAGAGGCATTCACTTGGGATGATACAGGACCCAAATCTCAGCAACTGTTCTTGGCTTGATGCAACCTTAACGGGAAGCAGCGTTTCACCAACAGAGGTTTTAAACGTCAAGGCTGCCGATGGGAAAGGCAGAGGTCTCTGCTACCAGCAGTTAGCACGAGTCTGACTTGGGGCATGCTGCTAGAGCTCCCACCTCCGAGGGAGCCAACACCCTGGTGCTAGTCAAACAATAAATAATCGTTCCCCAGATGTGCCAGGGAAAAGCTTTGCTCTCCCACCAGGTCTCGCAGACCGGCTTCCCTG
>NW_008824558.1:224452-248031 GCF_000699105.1 Pygoscelis adeliae
TGGCCGCGCCTCGCTTTTCTCAAGGCCCTGACGTTAGCCGGGGCGAGGACCTGCGGGGAGGGATGCCTCCGAGGGAACCCGGAGGAACTGCCTCAGGTCCCCGGCTCTCCTGCTGACTACGCGTGTGCCCTCAGCGGGACGATTACGGTAGGGTAGGAAGTGCTGCTGCTGCGCAGGGAGTCCTGAAATTGTGGTGCTCTGGAATAGTGTTTTCTTAGCGTACTGTTGTGGAGGTCGAAGGAGACGTGGAAAGGGTCGTTGGCCGCTCGGTGCCCCCTTTGCCTGCTCCTGTTTCCAAATGCCTTGCACCTGTCCGGTGCAGCGGCGCGGAAAGGGAAGCGGCTCTTCCTCCCCCGCTCCCTTCTTGCTGTCGGAGTGTAAATGCATAGGGTTTTTCTCTGGCGATGCTGGGATAATCATTTTAGGCTTTTTTATAAGCAGAGATGTCTCTATGAAAACTAAACAAATAGCTCCTTACACAGACTGGAGAGCGTATGCTGTCATTTAACAATCAGTCCCATAAGGAGAAAGAGCTATTTCCAGAAAGCACGGAATATTTACACAAATCCTACCCCATGCGTCCATATCCAGTACCCGAGGATTTTTTGTGGCTGTGCTTCCAGTACAAGACGTCAACTCAGCTATCTTGTCTCATTTGTCTCTTGCAAATGACATTACTAAAAATTGTACAAATGGCTTGCCTCGTTTGATAATATTTCTCTTCTCCAGGCCAAGACTCGTTTGCAGAGCCCTCTTTGGGCAGGCAGCTCTGGGGACTCAGAGGCTTTTAAGTCTCTTAAGTGGATTTGATGCTGGGATCAGAATTAATCCAGGATATTTATGGCAGAGTTGTATCGCTCTGAGGCATAGCCTGCAGGGCTTAGTGGGGGAGCTGGGAAACAGCCCTCGCTGTGAGACTGTTCCTGGGCTGGGCCCTTTGCCCACGCACGTGTCTGTGGGGAATCGGGTTGTCAGGGCCACCTTCATCTGAGGAATACTGCCCCGACGAATCATCCCGTATCCGTCAGTGTCGTCCCCCCTCCCTTTGTAGGGAGCAAGCCTGTTCTCTTCCCCAGGAGACCCTGCCTCACTGGGTGGGTGGATCTCACTTGTGGGCTCCCCAGCTGCACGGGCTGGGGGCTGTGGCAGCGGCTGGGGAAAGGGGTGTGTGGAGCCGCCTGCTGGGGCTCCAGCTGCCTGGGAGCTGAGGCAACAGGGCAGCCACAGGATCAGTTTACTCTCTGGCTGGACACAAAAGATGGAGGAAGTCTCCAACTTGGAAAATAGAAAATATCCTTGTTTTAAAGTCTTCTCCCAGTCCTGCAGTTACTTTGGCTTTATGAAAGCCTAACCTGCAGACTCTGGGTGTCTGCAGACTCTGGGTGTCTGCAGCTTCCTGTTCAGAAGCTCAGTCTCGGTTTCCCCAGAATTAAATGTCACACGCACCTTGCGTATGTTTGGGTGGGGAATAAGGATCCCTTGCTTGCTGAAGTTCAGCATCGGATGTCAACGATGCTTGCTTTGGGCATCTCTGGTGTTAGGAGAGAGGCAGCGTGTGAGGTGGTGCGTCCAGCTTGTTCCCGCTTGCCCTCAGTGCACAGACCTCCTCCCCCTGTCTCCCTCCTTCCAGAGGCAGCAGAACTGCTCCGTGCCCAAGTACCGGTGGTGAGCATTGCTCTTCCTTACCCTCCAGTACTTCAAAGCTAAAATGACCGGAATCCTTTTTTTAAAGGAAACAGGGCTTCTCTTAGTCAAATACATCGAGAAATCGGTACTTTTAGGAAGTCATCTATAGTGCTTGTACCTTGAGACTTGAATAGGTTTTTTTCTACACTGCTTAGACTCCTGCCTCTGCAGCAGTTCCACCTGTGTGAAGTGGATGTGGATCACTGAGGCTGTAGTGTCAAGACAGCTGTTTCGTATTACCAGATGGTGGTTGACTTGTGCGATACAAAAGGAAGCACGGAAATGTTACACAAGACAATATGCTTATGACTAGTTCTTATACTTAAGAAAAGATATTTAAAAAAAAAAAACCCGCAACAAACAACACCACAAGTCCTGAAACTTTTCAGTTCTTACAATGGGAAGAATATACAGCTGAAGACTGCTTAAATAATTTGGAAAAGCTGGCGCATTTGTAGAAATTCTTTAGCTTGATCTCTTGTGGGGTGGGGAACTGTTAAGGAGCCCTGTGATAGACTTCTGCAAGAAAAAAAAACACCAGTCCAGTAAGGCAAAAATAAGGTTTGTGTCCTTCCAAAAAAGGACCAGAGTAGAAAGCAAGCTGCTTTTGTGTCGGTTGCTATCTGAGGGAGGGAGGAGCGGAGGCGTGGATTAGCAGGTGCAGATGTGCTCGTTATCTCGCAAGGAGGATATACCAGAAAAGGTTTGTGTGCCGTTTCCCTGAATTTTGTAGTGATTTGCTGAGTGCAAATCAACCTTAAAATCCGCAAGTGGAATTGAGGATAATTAGTTGATTACAAGGCTTTGTTAGACATAATGAATCAGCAGGTTAAAGATAACAATAGGTATTTAACTCATTAAGTTGCATAAGACTAATTTTCATCCATCATTAATCCATCTCATTTAACATTTGAGAAAACAGCAAGAACTTCTAAAACTTGGATCCTCAGTGTAAGGAAGACGTGTTCAACACATCCGTTTTGGTAATGCACTTTTTAGTGTAAATATGTAAAACCAGAGGTACTGGATCTTCTCAAATCTAGACAAGTACAGTTCTTCCAGGTCTGAAAATTCAACACTGGTATGTTACCAGCTTAGGGAGTGATATTTGTACTTAACCTAATCAAGTTAAAAACTGTGCTGCTTTTCCACTGAGAAAGTGCCTGGTAGGAGTTTGAGCAGGAGGTAGAGAGTGACTGTCTGCTAAGACAGGACGGTCTTAGAGGGCTGTTATTTGCAACTCAGTCTAAATTCTGCACCTGGCCTGACTGATTTATTTTTAAATGAATCTAGGACTGGCTTTGTTCTCTGGGGAAAAACAGTCGCAATCCAGAGCTTTAAGCAATCATCGCTGTGTTTGGGAGATGCTCTCAGTCTCAGCTGAGGTGTACTTAGCGCAATCTAGGAAGTGGAGGTTGTTGCTCTGGTGACAGTCACATGTGAAGGCTGCTTTATGGCCTACATAAAATGAGCTTGTAGCTTTGCATCTCGCTGTTGGCACTGAATGCAAAAAAGCCAAAGATTGCATCAGTGTAGAGACCAGCCTGACTTTTTTTTCTCCCGCCCCTCCAGAGATGTCCGTTACGGAGACAGACTGTTCATATGACGCAAATCCTATTTCATTGCCTGGGCTGCACTTGAACAGCAGCTTATTTTTGTTTGCTTTGGTGAGGTAGAGGTATCCAGCATCTGTTAAAGTATGCTCACGTTTGGGCAAGATTTCGCTTTCTCTGCCTTCTTGTCAACAAGGATGTAGACGAGGTGCTTTTGTTAGGTCCTCTTTCTCAATCAGCTGTGTGGGAAAGGGTGATTTGTGACCGATAGTCTTGCTGGAAGAAGTCCGCAGTACAAGTGCGGTTATTACTAAAAGATGCACCTCCATCTATTTAGCTTATTTTGGTCACGGAGAATATATTTATGTGGAAAGCATAGTTTGTGTCCAAAATAAACACTTTACTACCACAGCGTACTATGTATTCTATCAGTCCTATTACAGCATATAGGGATAGTGTGATTTTGAGGCTGGGCAGAATCTAAACTTGCATCTTCAAATAACTTAATTCTGCTTGTTTTATTTTCAATACGTAACAGGAGCAGTATGACTACTGAGCTATGAGGATAAGGATTCGACACTGAAGGGAGTGCTTTTGCTTTTGAAGCACTCGTTTCAGAATCACTAGTGTGATTTGTACATCAGCAGATGAATGAGCATCTCTTTACAGGCGTGTTTTTTTTCTGGCCGACTGTAGGAAATCAATAGTGGGAAGATGTAGACTAAGACCTGAACTTGCTAACTAAACTCAACTAAATTATTTTGGATCTCTGTTGAAATATTGGCAAATTCTTGTACTTAACATCTGCTAAATGATAACATGTAAAGACAAATTAATTTGAAAATTGATGTGTACTGTGTAACTAATAAAACAAGTATTAAAAAAAAAAAAGGGAGGGGTGTGCAAAAATCACAGCGATGACAAAATAGCGTGCTGGTATCAAGAAAGTTCCTGGAAATCAGAGGAGGGAGAGAAAATACGGTCCATAAAGAAAACAGCAAAAATACATGCTATTTTGGGAGAGGAAAACAAATGCAGCAGAAAGTAACCCTTCCTATAACATAATGAGTTTAAAGATGGTTTCAAAACCTGAAATGAAGTAAACCTGTTCCATTTAAAGGAGACCAGACCTAAAGAATTATTAGTACTCAGTGGATCTGAAATGCTGCTCCAATGAAGCCTTTTATTCTGCTAACACAGAACACAACTTTTGAGCTTCCTAACTTTTGAGTTCTTGTGTTCTGAACTTTAAGAACAAAGTACGTTTTCATGCTAGCTAGTGCTTTGACGTTTTTCCTTGTGGATTCACCATCAAGGAAATTGAAATGCACTTCCACAGATCTGCTTGTGGAAAATATTTGGCAATGTTTGTGGATCCTAGGTCCTCAGTGAGCAAATGAGAGCCGCTGTAATTACCGTGGGTCAAGTGTATGTCTGAAGACCCCCTTCCCTCTCCTCCAAAAAACCTCACTCCAAAACAAGCCTGTATATGATGCTCTGTATGCATATATGCATGTATTTCACCACCAGCATACTGATTGCTCTCCGTTTCTCACGCGAGGCATGTAATGGAAGACCTGAGTCTTAGTCTGCTAGTTATTACCAGAAAACATAGCTGTGAGTTCAGTATGATGGTCTGCGTGAAGTAGAGGCGCTCAAACTCGAGCAACTGTGTCCTGAACTTCTGACAAGCCAGTAAGTTTGGATACTGTTGTCATAAGGCAGCGGCTCTTGGGTCAGTCCTAAAAATTAGTGTAATCTCCAATGTAGTAATTCCCACTTGTCAACAAAGTACATTTTTACATTTTAAAATTATATTAGAGGGAAGGCACTGAACAACTCCGTAGAAACATGGGGTTAGGGGGAGCGGGAGCCGACCTGTTCTTCACAAGTGTGCCAAGCGCAGTGCTCTTGAAGAACTGAGCTTCCTGTTGAGTGGGGGATGCTAAACTTTGTCCTTATCCACTTAAAGTAACGAATTTTTGGGAGAATGTGAAGTAAAGACGTACACATTTCTGAGTCTGATCTGCAGTCTTGTTGGCCTGGTTATTTGCATAGGAAGACAAGTCTCCATCCGTCCTTAGGGAAGGTGTCTTCTGGCAAAAAAGAAGTTGCAGCTTTTTTGAAAACCTGAAGCAAAATACATCGCATTCAGAGACGTACCTGTAGGAAGAGCTTATTCAATGGCAGATCACAGAAGCTATGAGGAAAAAAGAACAAGGTATTTAAAGGTGTTTTCTTACAGCATACTGATGGGGGAGTAAATTATTAAAATTAAAATAGTAAATTATAAAATGCTTCTTGCACGTAGCATCTCAAAAAGCTTAATTTAATTTTTTACACCCAGTAAAGCTAGGTGGCTCTTATTCTTGTGCTGGTCAGTGACGCTAAACTGGAATTGGTGTGCTGCATTCGGTGTTGCATGCCAGACCACGGCCTTTAGATGCTGAGTTTCTGCATAGAGTGGTTGCAGAAGTACCGTGGGTTCCTCCAGGACTTTCTTAAGGGTATGAGGCTGGTTAGGAACAGCCACAGTTGCTGCCTCTGCACTTCCAATGTTGACACTATTTAATTTTGTGGGCCCCTGTACGGTACAGCTGTGCAAACCTGCAAAGCATTGCGGTACACTGAATTGAAACCCTGAGTTTGTGGCTCATCTGGGGTTACAATTGCTGATACGGGAAGAGTTGCCTGTAAAGTAGGCAGCTGATACCCAGATGAGTTAAGTGTTTGTTACTTTGAGCCGCCTTCTGTCTGAGGGTTCTGCCTTCTGCATGCGGGTGGCAAGGAGGTCATCTCATGCTATTCAGCGAGGGGGGGGGTGGGAAGCTTCTTAGGTAAGTGGATTTTGCAGGCCAGAAGTACTGCCTGATACGCAGCCCACACTTGCATTATTCTAATTTGATCCTATCATTCCTACTTATACCCTCTATTATGTTAATTCCACCTTTTTTGTGTTTTTTCAGCCTGCAGATACTCTTAGGCTATTCTTGCCAGCGCTCCTGTCTTTCATCTTAGCTCAGTGAGCCTGTGAATGAGGTTGTCATCGTTTCATTCTGCCTGTATCCTTGCCTAATTGTATTATTTTTTTCTAGGCAGAATTGTTGAATTAGAAATTTGGACAGTGAGCGGGCTTTGGTACAGTAGGGCAGTGTGATTTGAAGAGGGAGTATATGATTGTGCATTCCGCTGGATTTTAGGTCTTTGGTAGCTGTCCCTGATGTGGGCTGCTTTTTTTTCCACCCCCTTTGCTAGGGGGCTCCTCTGCAGATGCTTCACGGTATTTCTTTCAAATGCTAGAATTCTTAGTTGCTGTAGCTCACTGTGTTACTGGGGAAGAAAGGCTGGTTTGTGCTGGCTAGAAGTCTGGCTACGAATTGTTACCCTGTTCTGGTCATTACCGTGGCATTGTGATTAAGGACAGGAGTAGGAGTAAGAGGTGTTTCTTTAGTCCCATCTGGTGACCTGTTGTTTGCCCTTGGCAAAACTAAGCGCTGATAACGATTGCTATTTTACAGATGGGCAAGTCAAGGTTAAAGTTAGCAATCATCTCTTAATAGGTTGTTCAGAGATTTAGGGGAAAAATGGTTGCATTAGATATCACGCTTGAGACAAACAAGCTTTTTTTAAATCCTGGGTTCCCCTTCATGGTTATGTACCAACTTGCTTGTTTTTAATGATGTTATTTGTATGGTTAGTGTAAGGAAAAACTAATAATGTTGCTGCAAAGTGGCCAAAATATTTCAACAGGGTGAACGCTGTAAAGCAGAACAGCTTTCGCAACAGAATGTGAAGCCCCGAGTCGTACGTTCTTCAAACAGCTAGGTACATAAATGCATCTTTTTGTTTACCAAACTCTGTAATTCTGGATGGAGTCTTCCCCCCCCCCCGATCCCAGCCGAGCAGCGGGTCCCTCCCAGTGACTTTTGCTCCCTCTGCTGGCTTCTTTTTAAACTGCTTACCGGGTTCCTGCCTCTGTGTGTGTGTGTGTGTTCATATATACACGTACAGTGTGGAATCTGCTTTGGAATGGCAGCGTCTGTACCGCCTTCGCATCTCTTCAAAGCCTTAGAAAGACTACTACGAACGTGGCTGAGGATTTCTCATGAGTTAAGTTTTTTCTTCTAGCGTCTTAAAGTGCAGCGGTAAACTTCCCTTTCAAATAGCACCGCTTTAAAATATCCACAGAAAAGAAATGACTCTGCTGTAAGGCACCTGTGTAGACTGAATGAGTCTTACTGCTGTGCCAGGTAAGAAAAATACTGCTACGGAGCAGCTCTCTATAGCAATCGATTGAAACATAATTTACATTATTTGCACGCTAGTGAGATTTCTAGTCAGGCTTCCCTGACGAACATGAATAGAGACAGAGACACACATGAAATACATCTGTTACCGCACCACAGTAATTCAGATTTACTAAGTGTAAATAGCCTTTTATTCCAAATAATTGGACAAATAAAGCAGAGGAAGGAAGGTGGGGAAACAATCCTCCTGTCCTTTTTCAGAGTCTAAGATGCAGCTGGGAGTTGAGGTCTGTCAGGGTTTCTCCATCTTTGCTGGATTTCTGCTAGCTGAAAAGTAACTGCAGGTGGTGTGGACCACTCATATTAAGAGCTTTTAATTACTCTTTTTGGGTGTCGGAACATGTAGCTATAGGGTGAACAGACTGAAGTTTTGTTAACGAGCCAAGCTTGCCAAACAGTAGGCGCTTGTCCCAGGCTGTGGGAACTGGTTGTGCCCATCTCTGCAAACTCATTTCTGCCCTCGGAGTTTTTTAACTGAGAAGTTGGACTGTCGAATGGTACTTGATAATAATGCTAGGAGGGACAGGCTCTGAGCTGTGGAGGGTCTTGGCCTGGAAGACCTATGAAAAACTTGAGGCTAATGAAGCCCTTTCCCTTCCCTACAGAATGTGAACCGCCGTCTTGTGGACATAGTTTCACAAGTGTGTTTTCAAGGAAGAGAAGAACTTGACCTTTTAATGTGTTCTTTTTGTTTTTCCTAGCCCCCCCTACCAGTTTTCTGTCCAGTTGAACAACGGTTTTCTCCACTGTGAAGACGGCTTATTAGTTCTGCAACTTAGTTTCTACAACTTTTGCATTCTTTTGATTGGGTATATCTAAAATTCAGGTGTAAACTTGAGTAGCGTGAGGTCTATGTGTGTTGAAATGACTATTGATCAAGGGGAGATAATGACCCACTTCCTGAACTTTGTACTAATGTGCATTTGCACTAGCACTTAAAACTATCCTTTCAGGATCATATTTGGAGTCTCTAAAATACTATATTTTGATGTTGGCAGCCTCTGTTTGGAATTTGCTGTACTATTTTTGCTGAGTGGATGGAGCCGTGTAGCACTTCCAACAACCATCAACCAGTTCTCCTAAAGTAATGCTGCCATAGTAAACAGATCCCTACCAAATTTCCAGGCTGCCAGTGTTGAAGCAGTATGCACCAAGCTGTATATTTGATGAAGTTTGAGTTACTGGCAAACTGAGTTGTGGTTTTTATTAACCTTTCTGTTTATTGAGAATGACGCTAAAACTACTATTTGTGCCACCCTCCGTTAATTTCTCCCACCTCTAATTTTCAAGCAGTTTGAGTTCTGTGAAATAGATCTTTCGTTTTGCTGCGTTCAGACCTCTGCCACCTTATGATCAAATTCCAGCTCCTGGGAGGACTTTAGTTTTCTCCTGTATTTTTTCCATCGTGGAGTAGTGAACAGATAGATCTGAGCAGTGCAGGGATATTTGGCCTGTACCGCTCTGCAGTGTGGCTCTGAAGGGAATGCCTGCCAAAAGAGGAGCCTAAGGGGCACAGTCTGAAGTGCTCTGTGTACAGTTGGGTGTGTTAGAGTGCCCCGGAGGTCATTGCAGAGTCCAGGGTGTGTGAAAGCTGTGTCGTGAAGCTAATTGCAGATGACACTTAGTTTGGCAGTTGCTGGATTCGTTCAAAGTTGAATTAGAGAATGGAACGGTCTCTACTGCTTTTGCGTAATCAGCTGGTGACTTGAGGGGCCCAACACGCTGCCTTTCCTCAAAGGCTTCAATGGCTCTTGTGTGCTCTCTCAAAGCTGGGAAAGCCGGAGGAGGAATCCAGCTTGGGTCTCCTACACAGTATAGGAGGGTTTTTTTAGTCCTTAAGATTAGTATCTCGGTCAACTTACTGTTGAAGTAGTCTTCAAAACCGACAGCAAGCAAATTTCGTCAGCCTTCAGTGAATACTGTAAGGATCCCTGTGTAACAACACTGAGTTGTTTTGGAGCTTGGCTTCTGCTACAGTGACAATGGAGTGTCTCCAGGTTAGAGTTACTCAGAGATGATTATTTGTCATGCTTAGGAAACTCTACCGTAACCAAAGAAGAATCTCTTTGAAATTCTGACTGCATTTAAATTAGGAGAGCGGTGACTGGTTATTATTGAAATAAGACGACAAGGCATGCTGGAATGGTAACTTCTTTATGAAGGTGTAAAGGGAGAGTATCAGCCTGAATGTCTGCAATTCTTCTGTCACAGTGGTCCCCAGCAGTCACAGGGAGAAGCTGAAGGGGAATCCTTGCCCGCTGCCAGGTGTGACCCTCCTGCTTGGGAGAAATACTGGAGTGTGACAGTTCTTAGCAGTGGACTGCACACTCGCGGATCAGTAGACCTCAATATTGAGTTGGGGCTGGTTACAGAGAAGAAATGGGATGTCTTAATAAGATGAGGTGAACATGACCTCTGTTCACTTGACTGGTCTAAGTTGCCTCTATTTCAGAGGTTCACTGCAGCAACACTTTGTTTCTCATTATCTTTCTACGGATGTAATGGTTCTCCGATCATGCTTGGGGAATATAAAATCTCTTCTGTTTGGTTGTCTTCTGCGCACTGTTAGCGATCCTGCAGATAACAACAAATGTCAAGGATGTGTGTGAGAGATTATAGATAAATGATTGTCTTCCAGTTTAGGTTCAAGCATGTCACATCGTTCTGCAGCTTTGATCTCTCAGTATGGCTTTTTTGAATTTAGAAACTTGTATTTCACAAGAATGAAGAATTTTTGACAAACCAAAAGCAAGTAAAATCACTTCTAATGTACTGTAATATATAACAGTATTCTTTTAACATGGTTTCTTGGTAGGATGGACACATACAGCATTGAACCTTAAGGGCTTCTAGGAATTTCACGTGCACTCAAGCCTGTAGGAGGTAACTATTATGTCTATTCTGTGGACACACTCTTTGCTATAGTGTTAACAGCTAAACTGTGTAGGTGCCACTTGTGCTCTATGCGTATACCTTGAAGTAAAAGGTCCGAGTCTTTGGTGCTTGTGACTGCTCCAGGTCATGTACAGTTGCCATGCATCGTGTGTCCAGGGAAGGTTGCAAACAGGCATTAATCTCCCACCCTGCAATGCAGCTGGGATGTTGTAATTGTGCTAAATTCAGAGGGACTTCTTAGCCATTCTGGTCACGATGGCTGCAGTGAGGGATTGCAGAGAGCCGAGCTATCGTTCTTCATTCTTGCTGCTTACCTTGCTACATTCACTTCATCTTCCTTTCACCAATCATCTCAAAGTAGAAACTGGTTCAGACTACATTCTGCTTGATAGTCTTTTGTTCCCTTAATAGCTTCCTTAGAAATACGAGGCAGATGTATTTCTCCAGAAATGAAATTTAAACATCATTATTCAAATCCAAAACATCTTGATATATCGTAATTTTAAATTTTTGCCGTCAGTGTCAGGATCCACTGGCATCACGGACCCCAAGGTGCATGTGTGTGGTGTGCTGTATGCACAGCATTTTAGACTGGCTTTCTTTATCTTCAGATTATGCAGTGGTGTCCTTTGTTCATGAGTAGATAGGGCTATTTATGTTAAAGGTCCTCATGGTGACAGCATGAATTTGCAGTAGTAGGAATATCCCTTTGAGTCTTTACTCGCTACTAGGAGTTACGACTGATGGTTCCTTGTTGTGGAGAGTAGGTGTGTATTGACTTTTTTCTTGTATTCCAGCTTTATATATAGACCCGTAGCAGAAATGTTTGACTAATGTTGCTTTCCAGTTGGGGAAAGTGTGTACGCTTCGAAGAACATCTGCTTTAACCTGTTGTTCTTTCTATTTAGCTTTCTGCTTGACCTAGGCAGGACTGTGGATGGTGATTCTTAAACCGTAAGTGTAACTTTGTTAGTAAAATTTACTGCTAAAACCAAACATTTTTGATGTTTAAAAAGACCAAAATGGCCCATAAAATGTTGTGTCTTAATTCATGCACATAACTTAGATAGCTGCATAGTGCCATGAAGTTATCAGGCTCTAGCTACAGAAAAGTAAAATGGTTATGTCTGACCCTTCCTGTTGCTGGCATATTTACCTTTATGAAGTAAACAGTCGGGAGGATTTCCCTTTTCGTGTAGTGTAGTCTTTCCTTGTGTTGATCTCCCCTGTTTAGAGACCTGAAGAGTTGAGCTAGTCATGCGCAGAGGGTAGGGCTGTGATCTAATGCAAATGAACTAGCTAGATTTGAATAAGGTAAAATCTATATTCAGCTTTCAGGCTTGATTCTATTTTGAGCTTTTAATTGAGTCCACCACTTCTTGAGTGCTTGAGGTTTTCATGTGTTGAGAGAATGACTTTGTCTTGCAGCAGAGGAGAAAACCAACTTTTTTCTAGTTTGACTAAGGTTGTAACACTAGTGCTAGTACAATGTCAGCACTGACACGGAACGCTCATGCTGCCCTGGGCGCTTGTATTTGTGGGATTAGTGGCTGTGCTAATCAAGCATTTGGAGATGTGAGTACCAGTGGGGGAAGGGAGGAGAGTTAGTACCACAGAATGATAATCCGAGTGCAAGAACTTGTTATCTGTGAACTTTTTCCCAAACGGCTCGGGAAGAAAACTTTCAAGGCAGTGATCTGAGGCTCTTCTGAGACTGCAGGGGTAATTCAATAGCTACTTCTGGCTTGCATTTCAAAGAAAACTGTAAAAGGGTAGTAAAAACCACCTCACATTAGGTATGTGAGACTTCTTAAATATGAGCAATAAACTAGTGACCTTTGATTTAATTCCAGTGACGTGAAACTTGATGGGCCAGTACTAGGCTCTCGTGAAAATCTCATCCGCTGTAGCTTTAGATGGAGTACGCCTCAGTGTGCTTGCTCAATATTTAATCAGAGGGTTATGTGCAGGCAACTGTAAGCTCTGATACCTGGAGAAGGGGAGGCGGGGAAATAATTGCTGCTCCTGCTTTCCCGAATTGCTGACGTTACTTCCTGTAAGTTTCCTGGTCTTTGCCGCTTAAAAAAAGGAATAGTTGGACTTGAATCTGGATTCTCTGTTAAGCAGCAGAGGCTGCTTTTAATCCTAAAAAGGTCATTTCCATGCTGAAATCTCTTCATAGCGATATGGTTAAAGGGGGTTTTGGTTGTACACAAGTGTTCAAGCAGTACAATCTTTTGTCTAGTATTAACTTGGGTAATAGATGAAATCTCATGCCAACATGAAGCAATTCGTAATTATAAGCTGTACTCTACAATGAAGCCCCACAGTACTCTGCGTTTTCCCCTTCAACCTATACATACCCCTAGGGCAGAAATGTTGTCCTCTGGGAGTTGAGGCTTAGATTGTCTATATGAAGTCAGGTAGCAGTCCGAATGTGTGTGAACACATACTTTTCTTCGTTGGATTTGTTGTGTTGAAATCTGATCTAGGCAGTAGACTGTCTAAGAGGCTAAATGACAGGTCAGTATCTTCAGTGCTTCAGTTGGACCTCACACCTTGAAGGAAGCTAAGAACCTTTATAAAAGCAGAAAAAATCTCATGTTTCTTTTCCCCCACCCTCTCTGCTGTCTTTCTCAATATAGTGACAACTTCGAGATAGTATAAATTTGCCTGTCTCAGAACTTATCAGTGAGAAACTGGTGCTGATACTGGTGCTCAAAAAGAGGTATCAGGCTTTCATCTCGTAGGGTTTTATGTGCTAGGTAGTGACTTTTCCCCACCTGCATTTTTTTCAACCATTGTATGACTTCCTACAGCAGTCTTACCTTTATCCAAATGTATCTGATAAGAGTCGCTCTTAACTGGGAGGTGGAGGGTTGTCTGTCCTCTTGCCTGCTCCCTCTGAAAGCAAGAAAGTATAACTTCTTTTTAAATGCATTGGAGAGTTGGGTAACTTTTCTTTAGGAAAGTGCTTTCTAGCACTGAGCTTTACTTACTATGTAGCGCGATATATCCCCAGAACTTGCTGACATAAGCCGTGATCTTCACCTCTAGCTGTTCACGAAAAACATTATTTCCTTGGCCTTACTTACCTCTAAGGACTATGTGCAGTGTTAGAAACTTGTTTGAGTATTTTACTCCAGAGTAAGGAAAACTGCTGGTAAATCAGGTACCAGTCTGGTTTGTCTACTGAGTGAGTAGTGCATAGTCTGAGTCTCCTACCTTTACTCCTGGGAGAAGGTCATTGTTTTAAGCAGCTCTTTGCTATGTGAGCATCTTTAAAAAGGAGGTGCTTCCCAGATTTTTAAGGACTGATCAGAAGTGATTTTTTGTAAATGTGACATGGCCTGACCCTCTTAAGCTGTTCTGTGAGTCATCTTGCTGTGAGTGAAGGAAGTAAAACCTCTTTAAGCTAGATGAAGAGTCCCTTTTAGATAATGTTATTTAACTGAGAATATTCTTTGCTTATGATAAACTATGCAATGAACCTTGGTATTACCAGCACATTTAACTAACTTTACAAAGGTAACTGATTTTGACAAAGGTCACCGGAGCGTTGTTTAATATTATAGTTTGTCCAGGTTTGTAATTTTGTCAATCTTCATGCATTATATTCATGTACGCTCTTGTATTCTGGCTAAACAAATCCATTGTGTAGAAGTGACTGTTCAGCAGCCTGCTATTGTGATAATAAATCTTAACTAAAACTAGTCTGATCTGCTTTGTAATTTTGGGGGTGAATCTAGGATCCATAGGAGACTGGCCGGTAATCACAACTGAAGGGCAAGTTCTCCTGTCTGTTTCCTCTGATGAACTGTCACCAGCTCAATACTAAATACTTTTTGAACCAAGCCCTAGAAATACACTTCTGGATTTGTTGGGTTTATCATTTAATTTAGAATCCAGAAAACTTTATGAAATGTTCACTCCTGTTTTGATAGATCTGGTTGCCATGCTGAGTGCAAAATGTGAAAGTTAGTGGCTTTCCTTTTAAAACTATTTTATGGAAGGAACTAAAAAGGCCATTTAGAGACAAATAGCCAATTTGTAAGTCGTCATGCTCCTTGGTAGCTGAAATGCCAACAAAATACCTCAAATCTATGTCACCTGCTCAACTAAGCACAGGTTTTTCACTTTACTGCTTGTGCTCAGCTGAATAGGTGTTTCTATTGGTGGGAAGTTAACTGGGCAAAATTCTCATTCAGGCAGAAATGATTGCTAGTAGTGACCTCTTAACTGTGACAGATCTGCTCCTTTTCCAAATAATGGGATTCTTTCAAGAATTCTGTCTTAATTGATGTCCAATATATGATGTTATCTTCACCAATTAAAATCCTTCTTTATTTGAAGAAGGGGAAGGTAACAGAAAAGACTCAAGTGTGCTGCCTGTGGCTTTCCGCCAGCTTATCAGATAGTGAATTTAGTTGAACAGGAATTCTTTGTCAGCAACAAACATTATTTTTTTTTTTTTTTTTTTTACTTGAGCAGGTTGCTTCTCTTTCCAAAGAGTAATGACAATATAGGGTATGTTGATCTCCACATATTAGGTAGATTCCTGGGAGATGGAAAAACTTAAATCTCTAATTAGAAGTCTGACTTAGTTGAAATAGAAGGCTAAGTTCTAATAAGCAGTAATGCCTGGGGTGCGGTGATAATAGCTAAGATGAACTGCAGGGCCTTGGGGATTGTGAAGCTTGTGATGCTGTCAAAGCAGATAAGTTGTTCTCTTCTCCCGTGGCGAATTTTGTATTTAATATGATGATCAGAGGTACTATTGCTCTCCCCAGTACACTTGAGAAAATGTAGTGAATGAAGAATGGTTGAACACACTAGCTGCAGCTTTGCAGTTTGAGACCTCCTATATGATAGTTGTTCTTCGAATTGAAAAAATCTTTTAAAGTTGATAAATTCCATTGTTATTTTCCAGACACAGATGAGTGAATTGAGCTTAAGTATCTTTGCAAGGACGTGTTTAATGTCAGAGGTCCTGGCTCCTAGTCTAGACTAAGTGTGTCTGAAAAACAGCATCCTTTTCTCAAACTGGGAAGCATGGCAGCAGGATGACCTCTCGTCATTGTGGGCTCAGATCCTGGTTAGCGTACAGCAGGCGGGCAGGGAGACTTCACAGAGTGGGTTTGAAACCAACAAAAGAGAAGGAGGTGAAATACAAGAGAATTAAAACTAGAAGAATCACTCTGATGTACCTTTGATAGAAATTCTGATCCCAGTACAGGAGCATCAAAGTAGATGCAGCATTGAAGAGTTTCACTGACTCTACTAAAATAAATAGCTCTTGTTGACTTACTTGAGCATGCAAACTAAGGGATAGCAACTCCAAGGTCACTCCAAATGCATGTTTTGTTCTTACGCTACTTGCATGCTAGCAAAGGGAAGCTAAGTAGAGGTCAGGGCTTCTACTGGAGATAGTTGTGTTTTACCACATTATCTAGCACTGTCTTTACCTGACATCCCAGGTATGGATTCAGTCCATACGAAGCATGTGAATATCCTTGCACACCAGGTAAGATGTCTTATACTTGAGGACTTAGTGGGTGCTAGCTTGTTGTCCTGGTGACTGTAAGAAGGAAGAAAAACGTCCCCCTTTCCAGGTCAGCGGTGCTTAGTTTTGGAGTTTCCTGCTTGACCTTTTCTAGGTCTCCTACTGAGGCTATTCTTTAGTATGTTAGTGAGGAGGATGTTCTGTATGTCTGATGCAATTCAGTAAACGTTTGACTGCTAATCAAGTCCTATAATTTTGTTTATAATATTCTTGTAGGAATGGGAGGGAGCGGGCAAGCAAGCTGGCTTTTGTGGTGCTGATCCCCTGCCATGTGTCTATCTGGATGTTGACAAGAAGGAGGTGTTAGGTACTTGCTTGTATAGCAATTGAACATCCTTGACATATGTATATGCAGCAAAAGTATGTTGTTCTGATATTCCTCAGCATGTAAAAAAAAACCTGTCTCAAAGTATCACGTTCCCAAACAACGCAGGTAGGAGACTGAATTATTTGTCAGCTTAATTCATTCTCTCTCCTGTGACTGCTATATTTAGACAGCAAGTGACTTTATTCTTGTTTTGCATTTTTCTTTCTACTAGCCAATCTCCTTCTCTCTTTGAAAGGCGAATGCTCTTTCTGTAAATCCTGGTGCTTTTGAGGCGTGTTTCCTCATTCAAGAGGGAGCTCATTTTTTCGTGTTCTGTTGTATTTGGAAAGCCGTGCTTCGAGGAAGCTTGCTTCTGTGCTTACTCTGCTTAGCTCTTCTGAAACCACTACAGGTATCCCCTCTCAGATTTAACTTTCTGCATTTGCTTAGCTTTCCTAAACTCCCAGGAATTTATATTTGGGGTCCATCTGTTACCTGCCTCGCGTGACAATTTTATGTGGGCTTGTTTCTTCTCACTTCCTTCATGTGGATGTGAGTTGTTTGGGTTTATTTTCAAACTTAACACCAATATCTAATGCTTTGATGTTGTACTACCCACAGAGCTGCAGATATTTTTATTTGGATGTGGCCAGTAATCCACTATTAAGCATCAAAGTTAGTGTTGAAGGCTTCCTGTTGGTAAAACAGGATTATAAACATCAAAAGGTAGCTACACAGCACAAACTTATTAACTATTGATTACGTTATTCCTGTGTACAGTAGTTGCTTTTGGATTTGCTCTTTAAGTAGCTCTGGGAAAAGAGCTGTTACTGAGGTGGCTGGGTTATCTTCTGCACTTTGGACAACGTGATTCTTCATAATGGAGACTTTGAACTGAATTAATACATCACTGCAGTAAGAAGGCAGACTGAAAAACCTAGCCCTGCTCACTAACTTGCTTTGGTAGTGTTGTGGTTTAACCTCAGTCGGCAACTAAGCACCACGCAGCCGCTCGCTCACTCCCCCCGACCCGGTGGGATGGGGGAGAGAATTGGAAGAGCACAAGTGAGAAAAACTCGTGGGTAGAGATAAAAACAGTTTAATAATTGAAATCAAATGATAATAATAATAATATGATAATAATAATAATAATACACAAAGCAAGTGATGCACAATGCAATTGCTCACCACCCGCCGACTGATGCCCAGCCAGTCCCCGAGCAGCGGCCCCCCCGGCCAGCTTCCCCCAGTTTATGTACTGAGCATGACGGCACATGGTATGGAATGTCCCTTTGGCCAGTTTGGCTGTGCCCCCTCCCAGCTTCTTGTGCACCCCCAGCCTTCTCAGTCAGTAGAGCATGGGAAACTAGAAAGTCCTTGGCTAGTGTAAGCACTACCTAGCAACAACTAAAACATGGGTGCCTTATCAACTTTGTTCTCATCCTAAATCCAAAACACAGCACTGTACCAGCTACTAGGAAGGAAATTAACTCTATCCCTGCCGAAACCAGGACAGATAGCAAGAAAAAAAATTGTTTCCCTCCATAAAAGTAATGTGAACAATAACTTACCCGTTAGAAAACTTCCTTCCCATTTACCTGCTAGGTTTTCTTTAAGGAAAAACAAACAAAAAAACCAAACAACTCTTTCCGAGTCCAGTGGATTTCACAACATACGCTTTATTTTACCTTGGTCAGGCAAACATAGCAAAACAGCCACTGATACCCTTTTGTCCTTCCTCATCCAACAAAATATTCTGTGGTTGTCGCACAGCTGGAGTACTAAATATAGCACAGAGAGTACTGAAGGCAAAAATAAGGTATCTCTGTGTTACACCTCTCCCTCCTCCCTATTTTCAGGTAGCATTACTGTTTCCCATCTTACCACTCTCCGGACGTATTGCTGATATAACTTATCTGCTTGCTGAAGAAGCAGCTCGTTCAAGGAAACTGTTGGGTGGCTAAGAAGAGGTGGAGAAATTAGTCTTAGTCTTCTTACTGCATCTTACAGTGAGCCTAGAATGCATCAGTATTCCAATTCTTGATTTTTCTCACTATGCAGAACAAAAAGATGTCATTTCTATCCTGCCTTCATGTGCTATGAAATGTTGCCTGACTTGATAAGCGGTGATCGCGTAGCTGCTGCTAAATATAGCAGCCATAGGGGGTGGAGAGAGACTGACTTTCCCGTCTGCTGTCTGAAATGGCAGTAATTTTCCCTCCTTGAAAATATATTTTTAGAGCTTTACAAATAAGAGTGATGTGGCACAACTTGTAGCTGGAGGCAGTGAAAATGAGGCATGGTGAGATTTTTATGCTGAGATCTGTATTTTTATTTAAAAAAGTCTTTTAATGTACTATCTACAATGTATTTGACTAAGCGATCCATAATACCTTGTACCTTGGTTTTTTCAGTGGTTATGTTACTAATGCATGAAACATCCAAATAGTTTCACCTCAGAAAGCCCTTAAATGGACCCCTTGTATAGGAGCCAGATCCTTTTTATAAGTTGAATTTTCTTCTGGTTTTGGACTTTAAAGTATTTAAAGTTGAAGGCAGCTTTTTTTGCTGCTTTCTTGGAGAACTTTTCTACAACTGGTATTTATAATGATTTTGGGTACACTGGCATTCTAGTATGTGTTCTTAGAACCAGGTTTTCTTGATTTTATTTTAATAATTTTTTTTTTTAATCTGGTAAGAAATAACAAGTGGGCAGACTTTCTTTAGTTGAAGCTACCTGCAGGTGTGGGTAACCATGAAACAATGTCCTAGTTCAGAAGTGTTTTGCTACCGTACAGCACTTTAAGCACATGATGAACTTAAATTCACAGCTAGATTATGCTAAAGAAGAAATCCTAGCACTGCAGTAGAAAAGGGCAGAAGAAATCATGGCGTTGCGGTAGAAAAGGGCATAGTAAGAAGTTTGCTGTTACTTGGACTTAATCATTAAAAAAAAAAAAAGCATCAAAGCCCCCCCGCCAACCCCAAAACAAAGCCCTACTTCCAAAGCAAAATGAATTGCTGTCTGACCTTTTGTTTATAGTTAAGTAAATGGATCAGGCAGAAGTGCTAATAAGTGTGGCAGTTTTACCCTAGGACAGTAGCTTGTGCTGCTGATAACGCAACAGTATATTTATTAAAATTGTTGAGTCTATATTTTGTTTATTGCTTGGGCTGCCAGTAGAAGTGGATTACTGAGTAGCCGAGAATGGCGTCCGACAAGAGGCTTGTTTGACTACTGCTTTCTATGCCGTACACTCTACCACCTTTTTTAAGTGTGTGTGTGTGTTGGAGATCCAAGCATCAGGTGGTAAGGGATTAAATCATGAATGCATGTAAATACAGCTACTAGGGTCTTCGACACCGTTTCAGATGGAGATTTGCCATTCACATGTCAAGAGTGTTGGCGAAATCCGAGTTTTGTGAAAGTAGGTGTGGCAAACCTAGCTATAGTGAAACCATCTGGTGTTGGATCTTTGGCATTAATGAAAAACTTGATCTTTATGTGAGAAAGGAAGGAAAATCCTTCCAGAACAATCAACCTAGAAAACATGACTTCCCCCTCCTCCCTCCCTCCAGAAAAGGAATTCAGAGAACCTAACCACCAATACTACATGAAATGCAATTAAAAGGCATCTATGACTATGTCTCATCTTGCTTAGAAAACATTCACTGGTATGTTTAATCCAAAGTCAGAAATTACTACTGTGTTCCTCTTGTCAATACTGAAAAGTGTGTTTCAGGAAGAGGATCTGAAGATCAGATGGTCTGTCTCCAGTTATTTAAGGAGTAGACTCCCAACCTTTATAGATTCTGAGGGTTGCAGATCTTGTTTTGTATCCACCTCAGTAAATGCTGAGGGTGTTGAAAAACTTGTTGAATTTCAGGAGGGATGGGGTCAGCTTGTCTGAAAATGCTTTTATTTTCTGGCCAGCTGGTATAGCAAGCTTACCCGTAGTGGTAATCTTACGTCAGTATAACGTGTAACAAAGAGTCTCGAGATGAATACTTAAAATTAAAAAACCAGTTTAGTGCTTATAAATTGAAAGGATGGGCTCGGTAAGTAAGAGAATTTAAGACTTCTTTCCCAAATGATTTAAAAGATCACATTACTGGGAGGGAAGTTCAGGCCAGAGATCATGATAAAGTAACGAGACAGTAAGCCTTGAAGAGCAAGGAGCAGCCTGCATAAGAATGTGTTTGTATCTCCATTATCGTGGAAACCTTCAGTGATGGAAAATGGGTGCAGCAGAACTGAGCAAACATAGGCATTGTGTCTCAAAACTTTGAAGTATGTGTAGTTCTTTGTCCCTTCCTGACACCCCTTTGCCTAGGTTGTTATTTCAGAGTCGGTATCGGGTGCTCAGTCTGTTCTGTACAATGCCTGGAACTCCAGTCTCCCAAAGAAGCGAGTGAGATGATGTAAACCTGCTGCAGTTGATGCAGCTTCTCAAATAAAAGATTCTTCGACAGTAGGCTGCACTCACCTGTTCATGTAGCACGACCCTTTCTTGGTGTAAATGTAAGGTGGAATTCTAGCTGAAAGTTAAAGGAATAACTTGCAATTTAGTCAGCTTTAACGGCTTTCCAAATGCAATTACGTTATTTTGATAATTTCATGCTGAGTTTGGAGCTGGGTGGTAGTTACCTGAAGCTTTTCAGGATCCCTAAGTATACTTTTTTCTGTTGTTTTTTTCTTCCTGCTCATATGAGGGCTGGCAAACTGAACATACTTCAAAACGAGTAGTGTGAGTACTAGAGCAGTTGTCTGATATATTAATCCATGCTTTACACCTTCCAGAGCTCTGTCTGTTTTCTGAGGGTAGGGCATGTGTAAGTGTCTGCCTCCCAAGCACGTTCCTTGGTGTTTTTTATCGCACGTTTACCGTGACTTTTCTTCTCTAGGGGGTAATCCTTTTCCCAACACTGCCAGTTTACCTGTCTCTCAACTATCTCTGCTCATTTGTTGATTCTACTGATTGCAATTAAATTAACAGAATTTAGCCAAGTATGATTTCAGGCAAAAAGGAAATAATGTACGTACACACACGTATAGAAGAATTAAATGGTTATTAACAGTGACAAGCTGGCAAGTGTGAATTTTGAACTTTGCCGAAGTGGGTAGAGCCAAGCGCAAGTTCCATCTTCCTGCCCCTTACCGCTCATAATTAGAGCCCTCTTGTATTTGAAAACAAGCTACCTGTCTAAATGCTTTTGATATAACAAGGGATGAAGCTGTAAAGATAGTAGGCAACTCTTGTCTTCAGCTAACTGATGGCTTTAAATATCAATAATTAACCAATGCTCTTCCACTTTTGTTTGCTTTGATATGCCTTCACTCAAAACCTTAGGGCATGCAAGCAGGTATTGTTATTTCTAGCGGTTATGAAGTAATCACCTTTCTATTGAAATTTTGGGCTTGTTTTATAGACTCTCAGTTACTCTGATACAAGTCCTGGGCCAAATAACATCTGTCAAACCAAATAGTGAGGGCATTTTGGTCCAATTTTTAATTTCTTCTGACAACATTGTGAACTGATGACTTGGTTCTAAAAGGTTACTATCGCATTCTTCATGTAATTTTTCCTTAATCTGTTCGAGATTATCATACATTGATGCATTCTGTCAGGTTTGGTTGTGTACCATATTATAAAAGCCAGGTATGGTAGATTATCCAATTTCTATACCGCGATAGAGTGGAATAGCTGTAGTGTCCTTGTTAATGTTTTTACTCATCCCTTTAATTATCCATTATATGGGTGACTGATATTTTGCAGTCATTTTGATGCATGTGTTAGCATAATTTTGCTGGATTTATACAATTACTAATAAAAATGATACAACCGTAACACCTCTATCAGTAATTGTAGAATAAATGTAGCTTTTATTTGTGTAGATCTTGACTGAATTTTATTTGGAAGAGATTACAGTTAGTTTGCCCCATTAAACTTGAAATACAGTTTTGATATTGAACTAATGATTCTTTTGTCATCTTCTGTGTATTCCAGTAGATGATGAACTCACGCTTTTATGTGCCTTTTTATAGATAAGCTTCCTGTTTCCAGATCATGTGTTTCAGGGCCATGCAGTGTAACCTGTCTTGGTAAATCAGCTTAACTGTAGTCTAACTTGCACAACACAGAATGATACTAGATTTCAAATTTAGTAATACTAGATGGCATAAAGTCCTGGCAAGCTTCTAACCATCACCCCTTGCAAATGGTTTTATTAGACTTGTAATTGACGTTTGAGGTAATTAGCGCATACTGTAGCGTAGTGCGTTATTTGAATTTCCTGGATAGATCAACAGGCTGAACGTTAGCAGCATAAAAGTAGTTACTTGAGGGTTCAGAGGCACAATAAGGACGTCTTGGAGCTCAGCAGTAATGTGTTCTTAACACAAACCAGCAATGCATATTTTTGCTTGCAGGGGGATTTTAGGAGTAGTGTCATGATTTACTTTTTTGTCACTTGGAGCAAGAACTGCAGATGGGGAACTGGAGAGCTGTTTGTTAATAATACAGCACACATTTATCTTTGTAGAAGTGCATGTATCTGTGCTAGAATCTCACAATAGATGTTTAAGAAAAATCCACTATTAACACTTGCATATGAAATGTATTTAGGAACACAATTTGTCTTTGAAATCAGGGTGGTGTTTGAATAATTTAATACACACTGATATGGATAATTGAGGGCTGTTCTGCTCTACTGGAGATGGTTTCACGTGGAGTAAGATGCTCAAAAGGTGGGGATGACCTTACAACTCTTTTGTATTTATTTTAAAACTGTGAGTAAAACTTCTTTTGGCTTTAAAGGAGCTGAGACTTATGAATTACAGGCTGTAAGCTCAAGTGTGGGTTGTTAGGAGTAAATGCTTCTGTGCAGTTACTTTAGCAGTTTGATTCTTAACGGTGTTCAGTTTCTCTCATCAAATTCTGTTGAAGCTTAGCATCAAGCAGGACTAAGCTTTGCTAATCCTTCAAAAATGTGTTAACTTGAAGCACAAAAGTAATTAATTGTCCTGTTTTCGGCTGGGATAGAGTTAATTTTCTTCCTAGTAGCCGGTACAGTGCTGTGTTTTGGATTTAGCATGAGAATAACATTGGTAACACACTGATGGCTTAACTGTTGCTCAGTAGTGCTCACACTAGTCAAGGACTTTTTGGCTTCCCATGCCCTGCCAGGTGCACAAGAAGCCGGGAGGTGGCACAGCCAGGACAGCTGACCCCAACTGGCCAAAGGGCTATTCCATACCATGGGACGTC
>NW_008824558.1:249805-270544 GCF_000699105.1 Pygoscelis adeliae
TCCTGGGTGACTGGGGTTTCCTATTCGAGCCCGTTGTGTGATCAGTGCGACCCACTTACTCCACGTAGCATCTGTTGCATGATGTGTACAGGGGACCCTCTCTTTGAACATCCAGTGCAGCACCGGCAGTCAGGGTGCCAGGATGAGCTGTGCTTCAGTGCCAATCACTTCTGAAGCGGCTTGAACCCCTTCACATGCTGCCCATATCTCTTTTTCAGTTGGAGTATAGCGGGCCTCGGATCCTCTGTATCCCCGACTCCAAAACCCTAGGGGTCGACCTCGAGTCTCCCCAGGTGCTTTCTGCCAGAGGCTCCAGGTGGGGCCGTTCTCCCCGGCTGCGGTGTAGAGCACATTTTTTACATCTTGTCCTGCCCGGACTGGCCCAAGGGCTACTGCATGAACTATCTCCTCTTTAATTTGTTCAAAGGCTTGTCGTTGCTCAGGGCCCCATTTGAAATCGTTCTTCTTCCGGGTCACTTGATAGAGAGGGTTTGCGATGAGAGTGTAATTTTGAATATGCATTCTCCAAAAACCCACGACGCCTAAGAAAGCTTGTGTTTCCTTTTTGCTAGTTGGTGGAGACATGGCTGTTATTTTGTTGATCACATCCATTGGGATCTGATGACGTCCATCTTGCTATTTTATTCCTAAAAACTGGATCTCCTGTGCAGGTCCCTTGACCTTACTTTGTTTTATGGCAAAACTGGCTTTCAGAAGGATTTGGATTATTTTCTTCCCTTGCTCAAAAACTTCTCCTGCTGTGTTGCCCCACATGATGATGTCATCAATGTATTGCAGGTGATCTGGAGCTCCACCCTGTTCCAGTGCAGCCTGGATCAGTCCATGGCAAATGGTGGGGCTGTGTTTCCACCCCTGGGGCAGTCGGTTCCAGGTGTACTGGACGCCCCTCCAAGGGAAAGCAAACTGTGGCCTGCACTCTGCTGCCAAAGGGATTGAGGAAAAACGCATTAGCGCTGTCAATTGCAGCGTACCATCCTAAGCGTGACCTCACATGGTATGGAATAGCCCTTTGGCCAGTTGGGGTCAGCTGTCCTGGCTGTGCCCCCTCCCGGCTTCTTGTGCACCTGGCAGGGCATGGGAAGCCGAGAAGTCCTTGACTTAGTATAAACACTGCTGAGCAACAGCTAAACCATCAGTGTGTTACCAACATTATTCTCATGCTAAACCCAAAGCACAGCACCGTACCAGCTAGTAGGAAGAAAATTAATTCTATCCCAGCCAAAACCAGGACATTAATGAAGTCAGCGGGACTACTGGTAGCAATGCAGTTAAAGATTCTGCTGAGTTAGGATGTGTATTTTCTGGGGATAACCGAGAAATGCTAGTACTGTCGTTGCTCATCTGTGTGCCTGAAGGTTTATAGGAAGACTCCTCTGCACCATTATTTTCCTTTAATGAAGTCAGCGGGACTACTGGTAGCAATGCAGTTAAAGATTCTGCTGAGTTAGGATGTGTATTTTCTGGGGATAACCGAGAAATGCTAGTACTGTCGTTGCTCATCTGTGTGCCTGAAGGTTTATAGGAAGACTCCTCTGCACCATTATTTTCCTTCCTATGTAGAGCATTCAGCATACATGAAGCATGCTGGTGTCACCCAAAAGCGGGCACTCTAGGACTGAAGGGTAAAAAATAAAACAACTGTAAAGAGCTTCAAATAATCTCCATTCTGTTCCGAAGGAATCTCTTCCCGCCTCTGGCTGAAACTTCGTAGCTGTGGAGAGAAGCCGGTCTGGCCAGGAGGGAAGCCAAAGCCAGCTGTCAAGAGGAGAAGCTGACAGCCGAGTGAAGTGTTTTGAAATAATTGGGTGGGGAGCATTCAGTAAAAGCTCACAGATTTTCCTAGCCGTACTTGTCATTTCAGTACATCATTGATTTAAAGAAAAGAGGGGGAAAAAAAAAAAATCTGCAATATAGTCATAATAAGAAGCTGGGGAATTCGGTCACCTTCCAAAGTACAGGTTAAGGACTGAGGCTGAGTATGGTGTAAAAAGAGGGTAAAGAAGTGCTGTTATGTAGAAGACAGAATTTTTGTCAAATCTCACAATATTTAGTATTTGAACTCCCATCTGCTGCTACAGTCATGTTTTGGAACTCCGGTTTTTATTTAAAGAGATGATGACATTTTTAATCTGTCTTTTTGATATATTTTGCTATGGCACGTACTAACTCTTAATGCTTCATGGGGAAAATGTTTGGCTTGCAGTTAAGTGCCAGAAGTGATAGACTGTGCCGTATTTTTATTTGCAAAGGAGAATATTTTGCTGATGTCTTTGCGAAAAACATGATGCTTTAAGGGCAGGAGTGTGAGGAAAGGGGCTCAGTATAATCAATTTGTAGAGAAGCTACTGATTTTCTCACTGCAAACTTCAGGTTTAAACGGATAGTGCTTTTTAGATTCAGGCACAATAAGTATGTTCTGCAGAAGCCTTGTAGTTAGTGCAGTTTTAAAAAAAATCAGTAAATCTTTACCGGCAGCACAAGCAACAGCAGCATTTACAACTGAAATATAAGTAAGTCCTTAATGTTACAGCACTGAATTTTCCTTTTTATTTGCTGTGATGGAATCCTATTAAATAATCCGCTACTGTTCTTTATCAGATGCAAATGTTCTGGTTGTAGCCTCTTTTTCTCCCGTCTCTTCCTCAACACCCCTTCCCACCCCCCCACGCCCCCAGGATATAAAGCACACATTAAAACTTAATAAGCTTTGGAGCAGACCTGGAGGGCCCTAGTGTGCAAGGATCTCCAAGCAGTTTATAAACTAGGCATTATCCAGGTTACATGAATCGATGCTTCTCGGCACTCCCAGATGCAATGTAGCGACGAGCTACTTCTGTTATGTCACCGATGTGATCCATTTCTAACGTTCTCCATTTAGCTTACCGGCAAGACTCAGGGTGCCAAGTGTAAAGTTACTTAAAATTATTTTATTTAAACTTGTGCAAAACTCTGAGTAAATGCTTCTCATCAGGTGAGAATAATTAAATCGATATAACTTTGATTCAAGGAAAACCAGGGCAATTTAAAATGATATGATTGTTGTTAATAGTGAACTTAATGTGACGCTTTGGGCATTAATATTTTACGCTTTGAAGTGTACGCGTGCGTGTGTGCTTGTATACGTATTACTTTGTCACAGAGTTACGTCTAGATGAAGTGTGACTGAGCTCATTTGGTCGAGATCAGGCTCCGTGTCTGAAGGCTGCGTCCTTTCCTTCACCGGACAGCTCAGCTGCATTTGTACGTTCGCGTGCGTACAATGTGAGGGTTGAGACAGTAAAGCCCTTCATACGCGCTTAAGCTTTTGATAGACGAACACTAATGGAGCCTTGAAAGCATGGGACGGCCAGGAGCCCTCCCGGTAGCTGATCTGCTGGATGCCATATTTACCCTCTTTTTTTCCCCAAGAACTTAAGGGGTATTTTTTGTTTTGTTTTTGTGAGAGTGGGAGAATAGAGAAACTGAAGAGAGGGAAAACTAAAAGCAATATTGGCAAACTTTCAGAAGCAATTGCTTTCCTGCGTTAAACTTGATTCTCACTTCTAAGCTTGCAGATGAGCCGTGTCAGCTCTTCAGTTGTCCTCAAGAAAACAGTGGCTTTGGGTGTGTTTGTAATCTTAACCTGTCTAAAGTCTAGGAAATATTAGGAAGAGCCTTCTGGCTTAAAGGTTACGTGAGCCGTGGCCCGGGGGCTCTTGCAGTACTGTGGGATACTTGGCCTTGCCTCTGGAGTTGAGCTATGTTTCAGTTGCTTGCTCCCCCCCCCCCCCCCCCCCCAATTAAAAAAAACCCATAACCCGAACACTGTCAATGTAAGGTTCTGTTTAATCTTTAAACCCATACATAAATTGGTTTTATTTGTAAGCAATCCTTGTTAATACCAAATTAGCAGTGCTGTCGTCTTGCATAGTTTATTCAACTGTTTCATAGTAAGTATCGGTATTTCCAACAGATGGAAGCTTCTTGTTAAACCAAGCAAAATTAACTTCACAATATGGATTCTTAAGCTGAATGGGGGGAGGGGGAAGAAGAAACTATGTTTGTGCTTTAAATTACTGTTATTTTTCTATTTCTATTATATTTTCTATTATTTCTATTCCTTGTATAATTATAGCCTAACTTACTGTAAAACTAGGATTTGATTTTTAAACTTAAAATTGGATGCATTTGGAAGCAATTTAGATTTTCTTAATGTAGTCCAATTAATACAGGTATGGTTTAAACGGCTAGTGGAGACAAAACGGCGCTTGAAATAACAGTAGGTGCTGTAACTCCTTTAGACCTTCACAGTAGGAAAAAATATCCTCGCTGAGCCATCATATACGAACAAATGGAGAAGCTCTGGATCCAGAATGTGCTTATATCCCTTTCAGACTTGATCCTGTGTGTCATTCTCTTAGGCAGTGGTTTCCTCATCTGGGTAGGACCCCATCACCATAGGAACAGAGTGCTTTCGGAATGTTTTTCTGAAAGGAAGAGGCATTTTACAGCAGTTCCTTTTCTGCCTTAGCGTGTGGGAGAAACACCTTGACTCGTTTGTGTTTCGTTGTATGTGAATAAGTGTCCGTGTGGCAGGTGGCGCGGCAGAAATAATTCGGACGACAGCTAAAGATGAGAGTTTAGTGTTAATTTCTAAAAGCCGCCGGTTCTGTGGCTCATTTTTATTCTTCTCAGGTGAATTTTGTGTCTCGGTTCAGCTGGTTTGAAAACCCTCTGTTGCGTTCACTGGGCGCGGTTCTTCGGGTGCCAGCGCAGTGGCTGCGGTGCGGCTACTGCGTGTGAGCGCGTTCCCTGCGGAACAGGGTGGGGTTGAAGGTGCCCGTCACGACGGTGGGATCCTTCCCTAGCGCTGACTTTAGTTTACTGTAAGAGGAGAGCAGTAACGCTGCAAAACTCCTGAACTTGTCTGAGAGGAATGAGCATGCCAACGCAAACCGACCCCTGTGTTTTGGGTGAAACTAAGTCTTTTGCTCACTTTTATCAGTAAAAGCAGGAGTGCCCCCTCTCCCCCATTTGCTGGTACTGGGCGGCTGAGGGAACGCCAGCCTGCAAAATGAATTTAGCGCTTGCACAGTACTCTTAAGAATACAAGCTGTTTGGAACAATCCCTACTAGTTCTTCGTTGAGGTGCTGCTTCTGACTGAGCTGTGGGAAGAGGTGGGCAGCATCGCCACCTCGTCAGCATATAGATCTAAACCTGCAGCTTTGTGTCAATTTTGACCGATTTGTTGGATTTATAAGCAAGGGCTCTGATCACGGATGAGGTTTGCGTGCCTGAGAGTTTTCAGGTTTGATGTCCTAGATAGGTAAGGACAACTGTATCTGATGATGATGTATGTGTCCTGAATCATGTGCAAAGTTAGATCCGTTCCCCTTCAGCAGCACTGCCAAAAGTTCTCTGCTTTCTTCTGAAGTAGGAAGTGAAATGCATGTAGGATTATGGTTATGAAAGTCATGGAAGATCATATGCGTGTACTTGTTTGGCACAAAAAAGAGTATGTTAGCGTCCTGTTTTAACTTACGTTTGGACGTTGACTCAGGGTTCACCTTCCCTCTCCTCCATGCCTTTCCTCCTGTGCTCGTGGGATGAACGGAACATAATATGCCAGTGAACTAGCTGTTTCAGAATAGGCTTTTACTTAAAAATCCTGCCTTTTTTTGTGGTACTTGAGGCTATCTGTTGAAGCGTGTACTTTGTATCTTCATTCTCCTTAAAACCAGAGGAATATTTAGCTTGCTTCATCCTTTCTTTGAGGAATCTTCACGTGCCAGCTTACTGCTATGCCAGGTCACTTTGCAAATTCTCTGTAGATGAGGCATGAAACAATGCATTCCCCTTACCATATTCTCTTTTGAAAGGCTTGCCTGTATCTTTAACAGGATACGCTGTCTTTGTGCCTTTAGCTAACCCCTCATACTACTTGTCCAGATGGTTTTGTTTGGTGCGTAAGTATCTGTGTCAAACTGAGGGATACGTGGCTCTAAAACTCTTTGAGAGTGGAATTTAAGTGAGAAAAATCGCAAGACTTGTAATACTGAAGATGTCCAACTGGAGTTGAAAACTCTTTCCTGGGGAGAGTAGTATACTCCCGGTGAGCGGGCACTTGTCCACATTAATACCTGGGTAGGAACACAAGCAACTAAGCAGTCTCACTGGGTAAAAATGTTAGTTTGATTTTCTTAATACCTAGCTAGAATTTTTGCTACAGCAGACTGGCCAGGGTGCCTGTGCTGAGGCTGCGAGGCTGTACCACTGCGAGAGCAGCTCGGAGCTGGATTAACTTCAAACCTCTCAAAATGGCTTGCAAGCCATCAAAAGCAAAAACGCTTTTTCCTCTAGTGAATCGTGTATTCCGAAGGGAGGGCATATGAAAATTAATCTGTACTGCCTTCTTTCTGGAGTCTTGCAGAGAACTGGCTAAACAATAGAGCACAATGCTACTGTACGCTTTGAATAGGTGGAATTCCGGCGGCAGTATCACAGCATAATACATGGCAAATGAGGTTTTAAATCTGATTACATTAAAATGAAATAACTACAAGAAATTCTATTGCTTCTAAATACTTTTTTCCCCAGGCTTCTAAGGTTGCATTTGAGAGAGTTATGCCCTAATATTTCATCATTTGGGTGATTATGAATAGCTTGAATTCATCTTTTTTCTGCAATCCTTCTATTACGCTTCAGCATTTGTAGTCACACCTTTTGTGTAGCTGGTCATTAGTGATCTCTGGTCTTGATGAGGTGAAGTTCAATAGCTTCTGGAGCTGAGCAGGCTGTTCCAGGTCTGGTCTTACTGACGCGTAGTAGGAAGGGCTATTAACTTTCTCAAATGCAGCTTGCTGACTCTTTCTCCGCTTAATCCAAAGCGATAAAGCAAGACTAACTTGGCTTTTTTTGACACTATGACAGCTTTTCAGCAATATTTCTCCTGTTGATGATTATCTGTGGAAATACAAACTTGAGCCCTTTTTAAGCAGTGTTACACTTTGCGCTTTTGCCGGAAGAATAGTAACGGCGTGTAAGTAGTTTGCATAGGTAGTCACTTTGTCTTATCCAAATGTTGCTTGCAGTTTCTCACTAGGTTATACTATAATCTGTGAATGTGATTAACAAGCAATTCGCACTTTAGAGTTCTGGCTCTTACTTACAAAAGCTATAAAGAAATAAACTAGAGGAACAAATTGAGAGTGAACTGTGCTATCAAAAACAGAAATGTGCAGTTGTAGTCTGAATACTGCTGCTTTGCTGGCTTGAAGGATCAATTCTTGCTTGTCAGACTAGGAGTGAAATTGCGAAGGCTGCTTTTAGTACCATGACGAGCCGCTGAGGTGTTTAAGAGCATGTAAAGCGCGCTGTATTTACAGGAAGTGTGGTAAATCTTACGGGCAGAATTAAACTGGATATTCTCATCTATATGTAGCTTATAACGTGCTGATCTGTAGAAATGCAGTGTGTAACAGTTCAGCCCCTATCCTTCTCAGCAATGGTGTGAAAGTATGCGTTGGCTACACATTTAAAAATAAAACAAATGTTACTGTTAGTGGGTTGGAAAGTCCCCGTTCTTTCTGTGCTGGTTAAGAACCTAATTGCTCTGGAGCGGATCCTTTTACAGCTGCTAGCAGTGAGCAAATAGGAATACCATAATGAAGAAGGAACTACTCCTAAACATATATTTTTGGTTAATGGGGCTTGGAGTAGCTAGTGACCTGTTGAGACAAGTGCTATTAAAATGCCCTGATGTCTGCTGGAAGAAATAGTTGCTGTAAGTCACTGCAAACTTGAGCTGCTCTTTCCATTGTGTATTTGGTGGGAAAACACGGGAGAAAAAATACAAGGCTTCTATTACAGAAAGTATCTGTTCTGAAACATTTTTTAGATGTGGACAGTGTTTTGGCATGCTTATTTTTGACTTTTTATCTATAAGGAAGCAAAAATGCTAATAACAAAAATAATTTTTTAAGGAATTGTTACTGCAAAACTTCTTTAAGCGTTCATCAGAAGTACTGTCTGTGGTACCACCTAAATTTTAGCTTAAAGCACTTCCTGTACTTGCATGTCTCGTCTTTAGCACCAAGTTTTCGGTTGTCAGCACTAAGTGAATTGAATCTCTCCTCTGTGCTCTCAAGAGTGATGGGAACAGAAGCAGAATTCTCTTCTATCTTAACATAAATGTATAGATATGTTAAGCCAGCAATCTTATTTTCATGTTGAATTTAATCCAGTAAAACCTTCTGTTATGGTCATGGAGTTTTTTCCGGTTAGTTTTTCTAAGGGTTTGTATTTCTGTCTTCCTTATGCCTTGTTCTCTGCTTCCTTGAAGTTTTCATTTCTTTACTTGAAACGTTGCAAACAGAAGCGGTTGCTACTACATTTTCTACGTGTCTGAAATTGGAAAGCTTCATGACTTAAAACAAAGCAAGGTTAAAGGATAATTAAATTTTTTAGCCCTACTTGGTGGTTGACATTCATTGTATCTGTTTTTAAAAAAAGAGTAATACACTTCATGCATTGACGTTACTGTGAAGAGGCTTACGCTGTTCTCTCCATTCTTTTAAAGAGGGTGTTTAGCTTGTAGCAAGTGGTTAAGTGCTGTAAGTGGTTGCATGAATAAAGGCATGCAGGGAAATGTCTATATTGCGTGAGAGAGATGGACCATTGGTCTTGAGTAAAATGCAAACAGTTGTAAAGCTAAACATGCCACATTTGTGCACGTGTGGCTTTTAAACCTTCCACTGAGAAGCTTTATAAGGACCACTTAGTGCTGCGTCTCCCTTTGGAGGATGTTGATCAGCTTGCTATGTGTTTTAGTCTTCCTCCTATAAGCTTTCAAAGCTGAGTGTTACCTATTTAAAAATAGATAGATTTCTCCCCTTTGAGTTTCAAAATTTCAACTTCTTTTTAGAACTTAATTTAAAAGCCCATTTTTTTAAAAGCCGTGAAGAAATTGGTTCTCAGATGAAGCTATGTTTTACATACTAGTCTTTTGCTAAAGAGCAGCAGGAGTTGTTCACTCTCTCAATTCCAAGCTTTATTTTCCAAATAGCTCTTTTTTTTTTTTTTTTAGCAAATGCTGCTGCTTGTCAGTGTAAGAGCCATTAGTTTCTGTAGGGGAAACTTACTCCCTCATAGCTATTCTCATCCCACTCATCCATTGACTCTATTTTCCCAACCCTTTAGCTGACTTTGTCCGTCTTTAAGAAATGTGTCAACAGAAGTGACATTGGTAACTGAAACTCGGTGACACCGTCATGTGAGAAGCAAGATAACATGAATTCATTGTTAATATTGAACTAACTGTCAGCTCCTGGCCTGTTTGTTGGGTTTTTTTTAACTTCTCAGGGTACACATTGTTGTATACAAGTTACAAGGAGCACGTGTAGTCTTTGAAATTGTTTATTCAATTACACCTTTATTGCAGTTGGACTATATCTTCAATGGAGAACACAAGAAATTTGTTCAGTTGAGGTCTCAGATATTACAAATATCGGTTTTGGCCAGTTTGAATGCATAAGGCTAGGGAAAAGTAAACAAATTCTGCAGTTTATCTGGATCGTACAGGGTCCTACGCACATCTTCAACCTTTGGATTCTCAACCGAGTGGTCGTTCCTGGTTCTTAACCTACCCTCTTCTTGCTAAACTAAGGGAATTCTCATAAGAGGCATCCTTAGCGTATCTGCATGGTTCATCAGTCAGTTGAAATAGAGCAACTGCAGACACTGCCAGGTTTGGCACCACATTTGGAGCCCCTCTGTCTTCATGAGGGGGATAGATGTTACATCCTAAGTAAGCGGAGGGTGTATAATTGGCGATTTGCCTTCTTAGTTTGACTGGATAAGCTTGCATTTCGTATTTTTGAAGTGTCTGCTGAGCTGCTGGCAAGCGTTCCCAGAGTACCCTTCTGTGGAGGGTTGTTTCTGATGGTGCGTTCTTCATGTGGATATATATTCAGTTAATAAGAAAACATCTTTTATTCATCTATCTTTATTGATAAAACAACAGTAACTTTGGAGGAAGGGGAATAGGAAGGGAACTTAAGTGCAGAGCTATTAATGGGACTATTAAAGAGCATGTAAAAACTGCCAGAGGTAGGAGGAAAATAGGTCTGTGTTTTAACCATAATCGCTAACTTGTGAGACTTAATTTAACCATTGGTAAAACTGAAATAGCAAATCTTAAACAACTGCTTCCTGAATCATCTGTCTGGGGGCAGCAACCTGATGTCAGTGACATAGGAGACAAATACTACTTTGTACAATTGGTACTAATTTATACTAGAGTAGTAAATGATATTATGTAATTTATATAATAATTTGTATAATTAGTAACAATTTGTGTAATTAATATAAATGTTAATATGAAATTCAGAGGGTAAAAATTAGATGCTTAATAACACACTGATAGTAAACACTGTAAATATAATGCCACAGAATTATCCTCTAGGATTTGGTAGATGTCTGAAGGCTGACTATGTAAATGCACCACAGATATGCGAGAACTTGGGATTTCTGGCCTTTTCTGAAAGTCTTGCTCCTTTATCCTCACTTGTTTACCTACCTAAACATCAACAGTTTGAGGTATTTGTATTTGAACTCTCTTGAATGAATTACTTGTTTTAATTGTGATGAATAAAGATGTGTCAAAACCGAATCAAACAAAAAACCCCACGCACTTCAGAGGGATATTAAATTAACGCAAGCATGTTCCATTAGTAAGCAATAACAGGATCTTTGTAGTAATTTAGCAAATATCTATAAAATGTCTCAAACTCAGCAAAAGTTTTAGAAGTTTGATTGCAGCATCAAACTGTCAATACTGTATGTGCCATTTAATCTGCCATGTGAGTTTGATGCTTGAATAATAGTCTGACCGAAGAATTTTTGAAAAGCGGATTGAACAATGACACCAAGAATCACTATTAAATTGTTCTGTAAAAGTTAAGAGCACTGAATGAAATGGTCTTTGACATAATTGCAGTTCAGATTCACAGATAGGTAGAGTCAAGAATACGAATAACAATTTAATGGAAATTCAAGTTATTGTTAGACAAATTGTGAAAGAGATAATGAAACAACAATCTTCCCAAGATATTTTAACAAGGACGTTAAAAATAAGACTTAGCCGAATGCTATATATAACTCTTAGTTGGCACAGTAAAAATTAAGTTAATGAATGAATGAATCAAAAATACCTTATTTGTTTGTACCTTTTTAAGATACATCAATAAAACAGGCCGAAGTGAGAGTTCTCGCCAGTAAGGAAGGCCATAATGTTCCATGAATCCTGAATAAATTGAGAGGGGAACGGTCAAACAAATGGACAGGGGAATTAAGTCTTTAAAAATTACGCATTATGATATTAATTAGCAGAACTGCATTTTAGTCTTGAACTGTTTTGAGTCTCAGAACTAGCAAATTAAGTCCAATTCCCCTGCATAAACATGAATAGCATTTTTGCTTTTAAATGTGGGATTGTTTCTGTAGGAATCCTAGGATTCCCTCCTATCTCAAGGTAGTGAAGTCCTAGAGAAAAAGAGTGTTCCAGCAAGCAAAGTAGCCTTCTAGGTTGCCAGTAAGTGAAAATATTTCATTTAAAAAAAAAAAAAAAATCTTCCTTCAGAGAATCTGAGTGTTCCTAGCGATTCCCTTGAGCCTCAGGCAGCTGCTGTGAGCTTTGATTACAATGAAGAAGTGGGATGTGGGAAACTGCAGCAGCTTGTGCAGGAGAGCAGTACGCCAGGGGTAGATCAGGGAATAGGTTTTGTCCTGTCCTGTGCCTTCTCCAGTTTGCAGTTGGTCCTTCTACCTGATGCTTTCAAAGATTCGTGGCCTTTAATGGGTCTGTGCCGTGCTGGTAGAGGTGAGTTCCCTTGGCAAGCGCATGCACTGGAATGGCTTTTTGAGTGTTTTCTTTGATTCAATGTTTGAGTTGACCAGTATCTTACTATCTAACAGGAGTTCTGTCATACATACTTTCTGTATGTTAAGTAGAGGAGATATTAAAAGTCTGACTTGAGAAGTCTGCTCCTTTTTAGGCTTTTAGGGAGCATAGTGCTTTACAGATAACAGCAAAATCCCTCTCTTCGTAGATTATAATCTATGTCCCAAGTTTTGAAACCAAGCAGTTGAGCTTTTAGTGGTGTCAGCCGGCCACAAAATTCTGCCAAACCACATCTAGAATATGCTTTAGAGACCCAAACTCCAGGTTTTCATAACATGCAAACTGGATTGTTAGAGCTTTTTGTAGCTAGCTTGCGGTCCTTCAAGGAATTTACCTAATGCTGTTTGTTGCTACAAGGAAAGGATGTGCTTTGGGGGTTTTAGAGTGTTTTGGTACTTAAAGTAGACTTTTTGGGCTCTCTGGGCTTCACTGATGCCTTATGGCTAGCTAAATGTCTTTTTAACTATGATCTGCTAGGAGTTCTTCCATAGGGCAGATACCTGAGTGTTGACAGTGATTGCGCTGGTTGTGGTCGGGAATTTTTCATTGAAAATTCTAGCTAAAAACATGTACTGGGTGTTACAGAACTTCTGATACTTTCATGTATGAATAGAATGTAACTATTGCAAGGAAGATGAAAAGAAGGGGAGAGAAAATGGTCTTAGCAGTGTAAGAGAAGAGAACGCTGGAAAGTTTTGTTTTGTGTTGGTTTTTTTTTTCTGAGAAACCTTTTTTTGGATATTCGGTGCCTGTGGCATTGGTCTGTCACTGCTGGGTAAATATTAATCTCTCTCTTTCAATGCAGCATCTTGGATGCTGCGGATGTAGGGTCTGAGGAATCTCAGTGCTGATAGTCTTCTATAGCTTGACTTAAGCTTGGCCAGCCTGTTAGTAATTAGAGTCACTTGGAAACATGAAGGTGGTATTATCTGGGAGAGAAATAGGCTTCCTGGCCCCATGGCTGAAATCTGTCACGTTCAATATTGGGTGGAAAACTTAATCTATTCTATAACTTTTTAGCACTAAAAAGTCCATGTACCATATTCTCTGAAAAGAATTTCATAACTGGAACGGATTTCTGTTAAGTCATTCCTGAAATACGTTTCTCTTGAGTTTTTGCTAGGAGGAGATGGCACATTTGGAATACAGATGTTAATTCAATGTTCTTATTTTTGTATCTCATACATGACTGTTGCATGTCTGTCTTGGACGGAACAGTTTATTAGCACCCATACTGGATCGCTAACTAAATCACAGAAAGGCCATTCAGTGGCACTTCTGATGTGACGGGAAACAGTTTTAGTTCTTGTTCTTGATGTTAAGTTACTTCATTGCCTCTAAAAGTTAGTCATTCGTAGGGTTGCGTCCTTGGCAAAGGACTAGGGGACACGGTGATCATTCTTCTCCACAAGATCAGAGACTACGTTCTCTCTAGAAATACTGATTTAGCTCTTGTGCCCTGATCTGTTTTCTCACAGTCATACTTTTTTTCCTGGGTTTTAAAAAGTAGATGAAAGCATGGATGATGGATTTTGGAATTAAATATCATAGTATTCATTGTCTACTCGAAAAATTATTTTAAATGAGCAGTAAATTAATATGTCTTTATCAGGTTAATTCATTGTATTGATGGCAAAATAACAAGGGAATGGTTTTTTCCACCTTTCTCAGGCAGAGAGAAAGGCAGCTTTGTCGCACAATTTTCCAAGCAAAGCAGGTTCCTGATGAAACAACACAATAACTCTTTGAAACTCTGCTTTGGACTGTGGAGGAATATTTGGCTTTTTTACTTGATCCTGTTTTAAAATGGACAAGGGAGACTGGAGCAGTTAAAATACATTTTGAAAAAATCTGGGAATTCAAAAGAGATTTTTTTAATTTTTTGTTTGTTTGTCTTGCTGGGAAAGCAAAACACACATTATATACAGAAACTCAAACCCTAAAATGGTACTGCATCTTTCTTTCACCTCTGAAATTCCGATTTGTCCCCTTAATGACGTGCCAAGCCGTCTAGTATTATTCAGGAGCCAAGGGCTCCTGAGACTGTTAAACTGAAGGACTGGAAGCTGGATCAGGCCCTGCTCTGCATATTTCTAAGAGCTTCAGTTTAGCTTCCACCTTTCTGTCGTATCAGTTGCTGCTGCCTTCCCACTGATAAATCGTTGCTGCGGTGACTAAGGTGTGGGAAGTTGCTTGCTATTTATAGCCGTTCTTGTGTAATCCAGTGTTTTCACAGCACACAGGGTAGCGACTCCAGGTTTTCTGCTTGCGTTGTGATCGATGGGGCTCCTCATTAACTTTGCCATCTCATTCTCTGCTTCTGGAGAGTGCCCGCCAGCTGTGGATATCCGTCTGGATCGGGCACCTGTTCATATTTTTCCTTCTAGTGCTGCTACCGAATGGCTTAGCAACTTACTGTCCCTGCAATACTTACCAGAAATACTTAGCTTCAAGTATGGAAAAACTGGTTGGGGGGGGGGGGGGGAAAGGGGGGGAAATTGATCCAATTTGACAATTTTCAGAAGAAAACTGCTGTCTTTTTGCTTACGCTTTTGGGATTGTTCTGAGGGATGCTGGATCAGAGCTAATGGATTTTCTTGTAACCCAATACAGTATAATAAACCATATGGACTCTTGTGAGACTTGGGAACAGAGAATCTCTTTAGCAAATGACTGAGATAAGCTCTTGTGGGGTGCCATTTTTGATCTTGTTGGCAGTATACCAGACAGTGGCCTGGCTGAGGAGGAAGAAATTCGGATTCCCAGTTGCTTCCTTGCATGAAATGAATTTATAATGCTGACAGGCAGGGAGAGCTGCCGCAGAAGCCTCCGTTCGAAGAGCCAGGCAGAGCAAGGTGACCCCTTTGAATAGGTGGTGCTCCCACAGAGCCGGGATCGTCGGCCTTCTGGGGCTGGTTAGGCTTTGATGCTCTTGTATCCAGTTCAGACCTGTGTTTAGCTGAGAAGTAACTTGAATGCTAAATGGGGAGATTATAATATTTATTTATTCCTCCTGAAAACTTATGATGCCGTCATCATGCTGTTCTAAACGCCCTGTGGTTATCTGCTTGTTCTTTGTGTAAGCTGCCGTTAATTGGAAGGTATGTGGTAGCCAGTGCAACTCTCGAAGAAAGGCTTAGTCTTTCCTTTTTGCCCTAGGAATATATTAGAAAGATGGGTAGCAAGAGTATGAGAACTTGGATGTCTTTACTGTTGCTGTACAAAGATATGAGGTACAACTTTTAGTGTTTCATAGAAAACATCTGGTAGAAACAATGTTTAGTGATACCAAATCAGACTGCATAACTGGGGTGCAAATCAGAGCATACTTTTATAGTAATAAGTACTAATTAGGTAGATAAGCAATACAAGGCCTATTTACTGCCCATATTGTGTTAAATCTGCTTGATAGAAAGCTAATCTCTTTTTAATGGATCGGAATGATTAATACTTGATTGTAGGACAAGTGCTGCTTTTGTAATCTGAAGTGTTTGAAAAACAAAATGAGAAGTCTTGATGGGGTCAATGGTTACCACAAGCCTGTGCCTTATATGTAACAATCATTTTCGGTGATAAGTGATTAATGAACTGTTTAAGTTATGGAGGACATTCATATTATTGACACTGATGTATGTATGAGCTGAATTTTTAGTTGAGTAGATGTGGTAGTCTACCACGGTAGGCTGTGGTAATGGTGTTGGATAAATCAGACTTTAATTTTATGCATTCAGTTTGTACTTAGAATTATATAGGTCTTTTTAGAAACATAAGATGATTTACATACTCATTTTAAAACGTCCATTTCAATACTAACAAGTGGTGTTTGTACAGACATATTGCACTTACCCGCTTCCCCTTTCACTACAGGCACACAAACACTGTCTCGCCACCCAATGTTTGAAAGAATGCGGGGAGGGGAAAATGCAAAAAGGTAGCCAGACACTGGGGGTGCGGTGCCGAGAAGTACCTTGGCAAAAGATAATGAAATGCTCTTGCAGCTTGCTTTGATATTGTGGTCCTGTACCGATCCTCTGTCAGGTGAGCAGAATGTGCAGCGTGTTTTGGCTGTTGGTCAATCTCCTCTGTTACTCACCATCTAAAGATTCCCCCTTGCTTTGGTGTGCTCTGGTGAGAAAACTTGTTTTACAGTTCTCTGCTGCTGGAGAAACATGGAAAAATAATAAAACTGAATTATCTCTCTCAAAAAGAAAAAAATCCCTTTTGGCATTTCAAATGAAAATTGTTAAACTTTGAGCATAAATCTAAACTGATGTTTTATTTGAAGTGTTCTATGCTGTGATAGGCAATTTCTGTACTACTTCTTTATTGCTGGGTTTAGTTACGATATTGAGATGAAACAAAACAGAAAATTGTTCTGCTGTAGAAGTTTTGAGAGCATTACTCATAGTTGTAGCAAAACTCTCCTAAGTACTTACCTGAAATAGCCACCAACCCTGGATTGTTCTGAATCTAGACCACTGGAAATGTTGAGTGAATTATGTAGACAGGACACAGATTACAGGTGAAAAATCATATGCAAGGATGCTAATGCCTTGGAAATAATGACTCTCTGCGCAGCCTGTTTCAGTAAGAAATGAATCAGCCTGAAGGTGCTGTATTTTATTTCTTAATCGCATCAAATGATAGAGGATCAAAAGACAAAATGGCCAGTGAAAGACTTTTTTTTTCTTCTTCCCCTCCCCCCCTTCTCCCCAACAGATGGATTTGTTTTACTTACTATGCTACATAGTGACTTTATTCTAAGGCCTTTTTCGTGGTTAATATAGGTGGGTGATTAAATTAGGTTTGAGCAGTCAGATGTGGAAGCATTTTGCTTGCAACTTCAGGTAGGAGTTTGCTGCTTGACTTCTTGGTGTGATTTTGTGTCTAGATATGAGAAATTGCTCTCTGGCTGTATATGCATATACACCATATATGATATTATATAATTGATCATCTTTGTGTGGAGTAATAGCATATATGCACTGTCAGATTGTATGTTTTAAGGTACAGCCACCTACTGAAAGTTTTGGGTGTGAGCGGTCAAATTTGTGATTAAAGTCATCTGGACCTCATACTAAATGGACACCGAAGCATTTAGCCCTTCGAGCAGGAACAAGAGAGTATCTCTGTTACAGATTAATGGAAATTGATAGCTGATAAGACCCTACTATGAACAGAACAATTTCCCTAAAGATTTGGTAACAGACTTGCTCTGTGAAATGCACTCTTGCAATGTGGGATAGAAAGAAATAGAATGTAAAATAGAAGTGGAGAGAAGTTAGCAAGAAGGTTCACCTCATCACTGTAACTCCAGTTCTAGACACGCTAGTCTAGAACTTAAATGAACTCTTAGTGTAAACGTCAGTGTTATCTAGCGCATCTGGTATTTTCAATGAATCAAACATGCTTGAAGGTTGCATCAGATGACACCAGCAAGTAAATCTAGGAGTTTTCACTTGAGATGTGAATTTCTGTAGCTTAAGCTAAACCTGACTTTCAAGCTGAGTGTTCTAACAACTTCTTGCTGTTTGTGGGCCAGGTGAGAAGTTAACCTGGTCTTATCAATAACTTTATTTGAAAGGGGCGACTTAGCATTTGCACCGGTTTGAGTCATCTTTCAGTTGACTGATATAGCCCAACCTTGAGAAAATTGAAAGTTATGTTTTGTTCAGCTCCTCCACCGAAGGTGGTATGTGCATCCCCTCCGTATTTCCTTTCTAGAACTGCCTCTGGTCTGTCATCAGCTACGTGACCAGAACTGAAGGGGAAAAAAGAACAACAAAACAAACCAGTATTTCCGTAACAGTATCTCTGGCTTATGTTAGTTGATGCCATCGGCTTGAGATTAAAACCAAAATGGCCTGATATGCTTCAGACTGTGCCAATCCAACTATGATACAGCAAATGGCTGTGCTAAACTGTGCAGGGTGAAGAGCTTTTCTGTTTGTGCGTGAGGCCTATTACTGGGTCAGATGGATGCTAGGAGCTCATAAGATCTTTGGAACATTAATGTCAATCATTTCTAATGAAAGAGATCATGAAGGAGTAAGAATATTTTTGTAGCGTATGTGGAACACTACTCTTGCCTCCTATTTGGAGGGGGAAACAATGATTCCATTTTTTAACTTTACATGAAACTAGGAATGCTTCTTGTTTGCATTTAGTATCCTGACTGAACTCCAGTATCAATAAAAATAACGGTTCTTGTTCATGCTTTGAAAATACAAAAGTCTTAGTGGCAGACATACGTGGTTATTCGGAAAGTTTATTTTTAACGATGTTGTTTTGCTCCTGTGACCTAATTGGAAGGTTTTCTCCTGTGTTTTGTCAGTCAGACTAAGACTTTACTTTGATTGAAATGGACGTTTTTTGTGGGTGTGAAGGAAGCTGTTGTAACTTAACATTTTGTCACTTTTGGCTGGTGAACCAGATGGGGACATGGTGGTGCCATGTTCCTACCACTTCACCTTCTAGGCCTGTAAAATGGAACAGGCCTGGAGTATTTTACATTCAAAGAGAACTTCTTGAATTTTATGCTACTCAGAACATGTTGTGCATGGGTCTTTTACACTGTTTTAGAGAGAAACACTCCATTCATATGTAAAGCTCCCAGCAGAAAATGTTTTACGATAGTTTTGGAGAATGAGCCTAAAGGCTTGGTTCAACTCGTAAGACATCAAGATTAACTGTGTGGGCTGACTTGTCTTTCTTTTCTGTCCATCTAAGCAAGCATCCTTGATGTATTTTATATTAAAACATGTTTTTCATAAAAATAATTTAAAAAACCAACCCCAAACCTTTTCTGTGCACAGAATAAAAATACGAAAGATTCATGAAACTTTTTCAGACTTGACATCTTCCTATTGTTTCAGTTGACATCTTGGCTAAAGGGATGTGATGAAAGACACGGTTATTTTCTTGGTGCTGCCGTACAATCTGTCTACTGGCTCCGGACAACTCCCTGCACCTCCCTTCCCCAAGAAACCCAGCTGCAAAAGGGACAGTAACTCTGCTTGCTGTAGGGGGTGGGAAGCACTTTGATTTATAGATGATGAATTCTCGATCACATAACTGACTAGTGATCTCCATCAACAGTATCACTCCTGCCTGATTTAAGTATTAACATGAGGTGGAGGAGGATTTTATGCTGCACAGAATGTAGTATGGTCAGCACTGAAATGTAAGACGCAGGCTACTTCTCATTTAATGCCATTGGCATATATGTGGGCTATGAACCCTAGGTTTTCCGTTGCTTGTGAAATTATTAACAAATTATGAACACAATGTCCATTATTATGAGCTGCCCAACTTAGCTGTTACTAATCTTTCTTAGTTGTCCCTATTTACTCTATTTCAAATTGAATTATTTTTGCCACATAAATAAAATCACTAAGCGTAGACTATTGTGGAAGGATATGTTGTATGTAATTCGGTTATCCCGTTTGTCAAGTATTGGTTAGCGTCTTAGAATTAATTCGATAGACCAATTGCAATAACTTACCCAAAGTGACACAGGACACTGTTCTAGGAACTGAAGCCTACAAAGGTGCATTCCTTGTATGAGGTCCCTCTTCAGACTGCCTGGTTCAGGACTCTCCACTGGAGCTTCTTGTTAGTTCTGTTTGGTATTTGAGTGAAGAACTTGGAAACAGGCTGTCCACCAAAGCTGCAACACTGGAGGAGCTGGGCAGCATGCAAGGTGCAGCCCTCGCACCCTTCCCTGAACCTTTATCAGGAGGCTGAAAGTCTCTTCTCCCTTCAGTTTATCTGTTCTCCTATGTCAGTTACTTCAGGAGTGTACCTTTCTGCTGCTGAGCAGCTGCGATGCGATTTCCATTTAGTACGGAAGGCAGCTGCGGGCATAGTGCTGCTGGAACAGAACCTGCCGAAGAGGTAGTTTCAAACACAAATACATACCCTTAGTTTGCAAATATCACACGGGTTCAGCCCATCGTGAAGACCAGTTTGTTCTAAAAAGACCAATGCAGTGGCATTTTGTGTGAAACCTGTCACAAATGTCCAAAAATAAGGCAATTTTCCTGATGTGTAACTCACACAATGCAAATGGAAAATTTGGCTATTGTGTTTCAGTCTGTGACTCATCCTGGGAAATGTTAAGACCGGTAATAAATCCTACTGCAATAAATTGTTCTCATTAGCTTTCTCTGTGTCGGAATTTCCTTAGTCTTTGCTAGTAGGTAAATTTCCTTTGCTCATGGGAGAAAAACGTGTAGGATCTGATTCAGAGAGGAACTTAAGCACCTGTCTTCAACTTCAGTCGTGTAAGAAATTCAGCTGGAAGGGATGCCACTCCAGTGAGATCTGTGCAGCGCTGAATCTCGGCCCCATGCAGCGGCCCGGAGGGTAAACTGCTTTTCAAACAAGAAAGGCTGTAGGGGGGGAATAATACTGTGCTTTGCTGTGCTTGAATATCAAATTGATGATTAAGATAGAAATACTGTGGGCAGTGAGTTTTGGTTTTGTTTTCTTCTCTGCAGGTTTGCAAAATCATGCCTCAATTCCTTCACTTAAGTGAAAGTTTATTATGAAATAGGTAAATACTTGTGTATTTGATATAAGCTGATGAAGTTCTGGCAGTGCTATCACTTAAATTATTGCTTAAAATTTTGCATACCATTTTTCATCCCATAGACCTAAAGACAGGTCTCGGTAAGCCATGTAAGTGTTGGGGGGGAAGGCAGTTCCTGGTGTTCAGAACCCCTTTTTTAGGGGTGACGACTTGTAACAAACTTCTAACAAACTTCAGTTGTTTGGC
>NW_008824558.1:270598-279050 GCF_000699105.1 Pygoscelis adeliae
TAGTGAGCTGAGCTGTACTAACCTTTGGTAAGAATCCTTCCCTAACCTGAAATGAAGTGCGACCAGTATTTATACAAATACTGAACAGAAAATCATCTGTGATTCTAGGTGATCTTGATCGCATTTAAAATCCCTGCGTTCAGGAGCAGCATTGGCCTTCTCTAATGGCTGCAATATGTAATATGGTCTGTAGCAATGGTACCTAGCATCACTCTTCAAAATATCCAGAGATAATCGCTTCTTACTTTCCCGTTCTTCTGTGCTCTTGGCTGATTACAACAGTAGTTAGTCACCCGAACCATGCATTTTCAACTCAGCCACCAATTACTGTACAGAAAATCTACAATCTGGTACTTGCTGTTAGCAACCAGCTAAAGAAATGCTGGATCCTGCGCTCACCGTTACTCTAACAGAAATGTTTTTGGTTATAATGGTTACCTTTCTCCATCAACACACTACTTCGACATAGGTCCTCCGCCTAATATGACTGTAGTTAAGGAAGCACACTTGAACATGTTTCATTGGATTAAAAAAAAAAAACAAAAAACCAAAAAAAACAACAAAAAAAAACCCCAAAAGCTGGGCGCATGCAGTGTGCTTGTCTCCGTGGCTTTCAAAGCACTTAAAGCGCTACAGGCTTGGGGAAGAGTGGCTGGAAAGCTGCCTGGCGGAAAAGGACCTGGGGGTGCTGGTCGACAGCCGGCTGAACATGAGCCGGCAGTGTGCCCAGGCGGCTAAGAAGGCCAACGGCATCCTGGCCTGTATCAGAAATAGTGTGGCCAGCAGGAGCAGGGAAGTGATCGTGCCCCTGTACTCGGCACTGGTGCGGCCGCACCTCGAATACTGTGTTCAGTTTTGGGCCCCTCACTACAAGAAGGATGTTGAGATGTTGGAGCGTGTCCAGAGAAGGGCAACGAGGCTGGTGAGGGGTCTGGAGAACAAGCCTTATGAGGAGCGGCTGAGGGAGCTGGGGTTGTTTAGCCTGGAGAAAAGGAGGCTGAGGGGAGACCTCATGGCTCTCTACAACTACCTGAAAGGAGGTTGTAGCGAGGTGGGTGTCGGTCTCTTCTCCCAAGTAACTGGCGAAAGGACGAGAGGAAATGGCCTCAAGTTGCGCCAGGGGAGGTTTAGATTGGATGTAAGGGCCCAGGGGAGTGGCTGAGTCCCCATCCCTGGAAGTATTTAAAAGACGTGTAGATGAGGCGCTTAGGGACGTGGTTTAGTGGGCATGGTGGTGTTGGGTTGACGGTTGGACTCGATGATCTTGGAGGTCTCTTCCAACCTTAATGATTCTATGATTCTAATGCTGTAGATGAGGCACCAAGGTAAGGACACGCTGCTGCTGATGAAAGTGATACCCCGGCTAGGCAGCTGGCCTTGCAACATATTTTGCCAGCTTTGCATTATTGGTAAGTAAAGACTTATCACAGAAGATACAGGCACCCCATGCTAGCAACTGTCATAAATTGATCCAACTCCTGCCGAGACAAAAATGTTTCTGGCAGCTTGAATGAGAAGGAATCTGAGGAGGAAAGCTGTCAAGGGCTGATGTCTGCACTTGTGGGGGAAACATAATGACAGGAGCACAAAGAAGGAAAAGATAAAACTGCTTCATGGGAAATTTCTATAGTGTTCTTAATTTCTCTTTCAGCAGGGGAATTTCTAATAACTTACTTTCTGGGAAGGACTGTGGCTGGGTGCTTTAGGAAGCCTGTTCATGTGGAACGTTCTTGTCAGGCTTGTGTATTAGTGGGTTCAATTGACTTCCTTAGATTTCTTAATGTGGAAAAACAAAACACACCATAGTACTCAAACAGTGTGTTTTCCATTTGTGTTAGCTGAAGGTCAAAGCACAAGAAGGTATTCTTAACCGTTTTAATGTTTTGGGCAGTAGCTATTAAGTTAAAGGCCTGGAGGGTTCCCTTTCCTGGGAGAAGTAGCCTTTTTCTTTTAAAGACCTTGTTTGGCAGCTCTCTTGAAGCTTCCTGTGCTGTGTTTGTTTTTTTGTTTTGGTCTTTTCGTTTTTGGGGGTTTTGGGGGGTTGGTTTTTTTGAGGAATAGCATGTTTTAGGATTTAGCAGCTCGGGCAGTCCACCTTCCAGTTAGGGGCGTATTAACCCTTACGTAATCTTGGGTGTTATAAAATTGACTAAGTCAGAAACAACCTATGAGGTGCGTGCTGCTGACCGTTATTTCATGGCCTTTAATACTCAATTTGGGGTTTTAGAAACAAGCTCCAAAAAAATTAATACAATCTTTGAAGAGATGCTGCTTTTTCTGACCACAAACCTGTATGCAGAAGAGGGCTAGTGCTCTTTTTTCTTCTTTTTTTCAATCCCGAGTCTATGCAAAGTGGTGCATGTTGCAATTTTTTAAGCTACAGAGGAACATAGACTAAGATATGGGGGAGAAAATGAGCTGCTAGAAAAGGCTAAAGAAATTGAAGATTGATCTGACACTGAGGAGAGGGGCTCATCGTTTTCCAAGGAGAGCTGCTGCAAACAGAAGATGCTTTCTTTATACTGTGGAAATGGCAGTAGAACTAACTAGGTTTAGGCTGAAGCAGAGGAACTTAGTTTGAACAACGCGTGGAGTGCAGTGTTTAAGCCTTGGAGCAGTGTTACGCCCTTCTTAGAGACCTATTTCAGTAGTGCAGAGTGTGTTTTTAACCTATTCAAATAAAATACAAAATTAGCACCCCTGATTCTGGAAGCGTGTATATATCTCCTACCTATTACTCCAGTCCTGAACTAAATTGTCTAAAAAATTTTACTTCTCCAGCATGCAGCCTATTCAAATTGTTTTGCCTGTGACAGTTCTATAGTATTCAAATTGGCAGCTATCTAAGTCAATATGAAGTGTATATACTATATATTACTCAGCTGATGCATTAAGTTTGCTAATCTTTAAAGCCTTCATCCTCTCAAGGCTTCAATTCAGCGTTCTCACTAATTGGCACCCAAAGAAAAGACAGTTACTCTAGTTGGCATGTCTGCAGAAGCATCGAGTATTAATGTTCTTTTTTAATCCTGTGTAATCAAACTATCGGTTAATTGATGCAACGCAATGAATGTGTTATGTAAGACAGTTTCTCTTCAGCAACTAGAAGTCTCTGGTACTTCTCAACTTCTATAGATCCAGTCGTCTCCCTTCCCTATGAAGAGTAGATAAGCCGGTGAGAGGCCCCTGTGAAACAGATGCCTATTGAAATCATTGCAAGATTTTTCTAATACACCCTTTCCTGTGCTGGACGTGTGGAAGTGTCTTTAAGTCTCCTTTCCTCATCAGTTTCTTAGTAGATCCATTTCTGACCCTCTTCTACTATATCTCTTCCATTAATCAGACACTGACCAGCTAGGGAGCGTTATATGGATTTCAGGTATTAACTGTTGCAGCAACAGTTTTGTAAACTACATGGCTCAATTTTTCTGAGGTTAGAACTAGTCATTATCTGATATCAGTAGATAACAGAAGATGGGGCTTTACATATGAATTTGATATGAATACTCCTGAAAAACACAATAAACTCTGCCTTTTGCACCCCAAAGGCCACAACTATTGCTCTAGTTGCAGCATAGATTCTTTCCAAATGTTAGTGACTGTAGAATCTCTCATTGCTGGAAACATTTGCTGTATAAGCGATGCATGAAACTGTTAGACCAAAGTATACAAAAGCTCTCTTGTCACAGACAACGTTTAAGATTATATATCCCAGGACGGTTGTTAAAAGATAGAGGTTTGGATGTATATTAAAAATTTACAGTGTGTTGGAAATACTTCTTTTTCCAGTACACTGGGAATTCTTTAGGAAAAGTGCACTAAAGAAATTTATCATGCAGTTCAAATTGCCTGAAGATTTGAAGATTTGCTACATAAAAATTTGTTCTAGGTAGGGTAATCTTCTTAATGTACCTAACTTTCTGCAAGTTAATCATCTTAAAGCAACTACCTTCTGAATATAGAATATATTTTGACTCATACCTGCATCGTACAGTTCCGGGTTATGAAGAGCTATCTATGCATCTCCTGACTCTTAAAAATTAAGTACTGCATGAAAAAAATCGAATAAACTTATATATACACAGTATTTTTGACAGAATTGAGATGTCCCAAGAGTTGATTTTCCTTGTGGAAATGCAGGGACCAATACAAGTGATTGAACGTTGGCACAAAATATAGAAACTTTTATTTGCATACCTCTCAGGTGACAGCTCTCAGAAGGCTCTTGGGGGTTTGCAAATAAAAAGAAATATTTTAAGGAGTTACCGAGGGCAAGAAATAGAAATCAAGAGGAAACTGTTCCATGTAGTTTAAGAAGTAGTAGACAATGAGGGGGAAAACAATGGATTGCTTTAGAAAATAATAAATTCAAGGATAACTTGTGACTGATCTCAAAGCTCACTGTTAAAAATTCTTCTGGATTCTCTGAAATACTTATAACAACTTTTATTAGATTATATTCCTGACAAGGAATGTACTTTCTTGGCCGTAAAGCAAAGCTGTGGCGGTGGGATACAAACCCAGTAGACGGGCAATCGAAGCAGCCGGTCTGTTCGCTCTAGGCTTAGGCTGGAGTCCAGCAAAGCTTGTTTTAAACATGGCACTAATTGGAGGGCAAAACTAATCACATGAAAATTTCTAGCTCTTTCAGGGAACCTGTGAGTACCGAGCTGCTTCAGCCAGCTGTATCATGAACTTGCTACGCTGCTCAGTGGCACTCGCTTAGAAGCTTTTTTGCCTCTTCAGTTACAGTATCTTGCCATTACCGTGTTTGGTGTTCAGCTGCAGGGTTCTCCGGGCACTCGCTTTCACATGCCGATGCATCGGCCTTAGGTCTGTGTTCTTCGTATCAGTAGTGCCAGCCCCTGGCTGGTGCAATCGTAATATTTCTCAGTTTAATTTCAGTAGAGATAGTTTAAAACTCTCACGCTAGCTAAGGATATTGACTGTCTGGATTGGCTTTTTCATTAGGACAATTCTTTAACTGTAAACTGAGTTTCTGCTAATTTTCACACCAGTCTAGAATCTCTCCATATGTTGTTTATCACGATTAGCTCTAGCTGTGCATTCTTTAGGCAATGTGTGATTGTTTAAAATCAGCCACGTGAGTGTTCAAGGCAGTAGCAGCTGCGAAGGAGGCCCGTTCACAGCAAAAGGGGACGCCAAGCCCGGGCCTGGCGGCCGGTGGACCTGCCTTGAGCTGGGCTGCGTAGGAGCCCCGGCTACCCACGGCCCAGTATCCCGGGTGTACAAAAGCCAGTTCGCGTGTGAAGATGAACCTTATATGTTTGTAAGGTTCCAAAAACGTTCTCAAAGCAAACTTTGTTTCGACCTTGGTCAATCGGAACACTTATGGAAGTTTCTACTTGTATTTACCAGTGAACTGAACTGAAGATTATTTTGTAAACAAGTTTTAGGGTGTGGAATCTGAAAATCCAGTAACCTGAAAAAGTTCTCTATAGCTTAAGAAGCTGTTTTGCAGTTAGCGCTAGTGTGTGAATGGCTTTTAATGGCAGATTAATAATTGTTGAAATGTTATGAATGCAAAGAAGCCAAGAAATTAAATTTCACGCTTGCTCCCTCTTTTCATAATTCACTGTTTTGGTAATGCTAATTTTATTAGCAACTTTTCTGTTGGCTGTCCTTAATACTGTATGTTGTACCGGTATAAACGTAACCTTAATAAATGTATATTTAGGCAAATGAAAGTTGTTCTTCCTGCCTGCTAGTATCACCACTGTGTAGGTATTCAGGTTTATTAAATTGTCTCTTAATTTGAGTTGCATTTGGCCGACTTTGCCCAGGGAGCCTGTGGATTCCGTGGGCTTAGGTGTTAAGTAAAATGTCACGAACATTTGGGAAATGAGATACTATTATTTTCCTTAACTTGGCATCAGTATAGTGCATTCGATCTTTAATGGTGTTTCTGTATATTCACTTCTGTTATCAAGATCACTTTTGTCCTTTAGTTCCAACTCCCTTCAATTTAAAATCAAACATTTTAAATTTAGTACACTTGAATATTAAGAGCTGGTAGAATAAAGAAGGATTTAGACTGCCTTCTCGTTATTTTACTGCTTCTGCTGGTTACTAGCCTTTATCTGTCTCTGCTGCTCTTGGCACTTGCTTAGGAAATAAGCTGTGGAACAGAGAGGGCTTCTTGTCACAAAGCGGCAAGACTATCACACCGAAATATAAACCCTTTTCATAAACTCCCCATATGTTGGTGAATTGCCAGAGGAAAACTAATGTCTGTACTCAAGCAAAAGGACTCCAGCGTGACTCAGGGACTGAGAACTGATAATTTCCAATTCATGGTTTTGAAGTTAACCCAACTTTGAAGTTGATGGTTGGAAGTGATCGGTTGATAGCTAGTGTTACCACCCATCACCAGGTAGTCGTGGTAGCACACTGCCCCTGCTGGAATGATGCTTCATGAGTGTTCTACAAGCTTGTGTGCACGCCATGAACTGTAGTAGGAAAGCGCGCTAGAGAAGTGCTGTGTGAAGCAAGGGCCTTTGCTCTTATGCAAAGAGCTCTTACGCACAGCTACAGCTGCTCATTCCGATCGTACCTGTCTGTGCTTCCAAAGTGGTGGTGGTAACAGAGCGAAAGACCTCTGTTTTTTCGAACCTGGTGCTGCTTAATTATAGCAACGTATTCCAGGTCAGTACAAAAGTGGAGCGAGAAGCATTTTGTATACTTGGTACTGTCGGAGTCAACTTTGTCGGAGGTACCGAGCCCCAGGCAGCTGCTGACCCCGTTATAATTTAGGTTGTTTTGCATATGTGAAATCAGACTTAGTTACACTTCTGAAAATGCAGGCATTCAACAGCGTTTCTGAAAACCTTACCCTAAATCTTTCTTTGGCATTACTGCAGAAGAGTTGAGTATGCTATTTCCGTGAAAGCGATCCCAGAGTGACTGAAGTGGCATTTTTACGAGGGTTATTGTAAATCCTTTTAACTAAGATTCAAGCTAGAGGTGGACTTGGAACAAACCCAGCTCTGACCTCTCCTGAACTTGAAAGTTTGAGTTTGAATGCTTGTTTTTAGTGTGCTTTTGGCTCATATACGAGAATGACAGTTGAGTGCAAGTACTGATTTATTTTGGTGTAGTTATGATAGAGAATATTGGAATATTAGGAAACTTGTCTGAAACTATGAAAAATGAGGTTATGATCTGAGATGTCCTCTCTAAAAGAAGCTTCCTCGAGGAAGGTAATGGTAATATATTCAAATGTATGCTGAGTTCTTTTTCAAGTGGTGATTTTAGCTATAAGTGCCCAGGAGAATAGGTTTCTTTTCCTCATGAAGGAAAAGGCTTTCGTTAACTCTGTGCTGGCAGAAGCGATAGTCCTGCTACACAGAAGTTCCTTAACTTTTGTTTTATTTCAGCTGGGTGTGTTTTGCTCTGTAGACTAATACTTGATTAAAATCTAAAATTACTTTACTGCCCTATTATTTTACTGAGCTAGATCATTTGAGTAAGTAACTCTTTCCATAAAAAGAACAATGTCAATCCAATTTAAACATGCACTTTTGGCAGAGATGAGCAGTGCGTAGTGTCTCACAGAGCACATCTGAAGCATACGTATACCATGATGGCGTACAACATATCTGGGTGGCATAAGATGTACTTTTTTTGATGTACTTTTTTTGTTAACTGTTTTCAGAACGTATTTATTCACAGAATACACAGCAAACTTGCCTAAGTTTACAGATGTGACACTGGCCGTGTTACCCTTTAGGCAATCGACTTGGGGCATACGTTGAGCCGGCAATCTTTTGCAGTATTTCTCAAGCCTTTGGTGTCAGCTTTCTAGTGAACGGTTTGTAGAATTTTTCTCTGGTTTAGTGCCCTGGTCTGCTGCCATCCGAACAGGTGCGGGAGCAAAAATACATGTGATGAAACGGTCGCGATGGTTTGCCAACAGTGCGAAGATTAGTCTCAAAGTAGCATTTAAAGAATGAGCTTTAACTGGGTGGCTTGCAAACGCGTTTCAAAATTGCACAGTAGATCATGTATCTACTTTTTCCACTCACAGGAATTGCAAACCCAGTGAGGAAGGAGTAGAAATGAGTTTACAAGACAGTATTTGCTGTAGTGTTTGAGGATGTCGTTTCTGTAACATAGAGGATAATGAGAATGAGCAGATTTTTGCTGTCGTTTGGCCTACATTGCTCTTACAGACTTAGTTCAGCTGCTTCGTAAGTTATAACGTACTGCATGAGAGTAAGCTTTTTGCATTGGCGAATGAAACAGTGGTGCTTCAGCCTAACATGTAACTCGTATAAAATCACTGCTATAGCATGAAAAGTTCAAAGGCAGATTTATTCTAATGTCTGCACATAAAGAGCCTATATACAAAACTGAAAAAGCACAGAAAACATAGTGGAGCCAAACAACGTGAAAGTGGCGGGTTAGTTCCTGGGTAGGTGAGCAGCTTGTG
>NW_008824558.1:279087-288980 GCF_000699105.1 Pygoscelis adeliae
ATTTCTGCACGGCGAAAATTAAGTATTAAAAATAAGCCACAGCTTTAAAAACTCACCTGCTGTGGCTTCACTGTGCACACGTGTAGGCTAAAAATGCTCTTACATTTCACATACTTTCTGGTCATCATTAATAACACTTTACAGTTGAAAAGACTAATACTTTGATGTTTAGTTACCTCTACCTGCGCATAGAGAAGTCACAGCGGTGCTGTGACATCGAAACACGTAACAGAACACCTGCTTCACGGAACCGTTCTCAAAACTAATGTATTTGTGGGGAAAAAGATTTTGTCCCGGACGACTTCTGGATTTGTTCAGATTTTTGCCGTGCCAATTGCAAAATACATGGCCTGTGGAAATCATGACTGATGCATGAGTAGCCAGAGTAAATGTGAACCTGAAGAACTGAGGAATATCACAGTTTCCTTCTAGTTCCCTTTTGAAAAAGGCAACTGGGTGTGTAAACTTCTGTTTCTGCATTTTAAAGGCACTGCTTGTTATCCTCCCAGCAATCAGTGCTGCTTTCATGCAGTATAATTCTGAGAGCGTGGAAATATATTTCTGAGCAGATGTGTGCTAGAGTTTGTGGTTGTCTAGAGTACTTCCATAATGAGGTAATATGAAAGCGCTACCCATAATTGTGGACTTCAACGCTCAGCTTATTTTTATTCAGTCTGTAACTATTATTAAATGGTATTTATGTAATATTACAAATTCATCCACGGATTAACATATCACAAATGATAAAATATAAATCAGTCTGCCACAGAAGTAAAATTAGGTATTTTGTTTGCTGTTGTACATCTTTTTGGGGCACGGGATTGACAAAATTTTATCCCAAGCTACTGAGAACTTTGAGTAGAAAAGCGTCCAGACTGAACTTCAGGGGTTTTTTGCAGAACTATAAGTGATGATGTTCCATTGTGACTATATTCACTTTCTAATGTTTTTTGAAAACACTTCGGTAGCATGCTTTAGAGCTGGGATATCTCTGTACAGAGAAGCTATTTTAGGACTGAGGTTTGTATGGGCCCTTCTGAGCTTACGCATTTGCACTTGTGATAATGGTATTGCAAAGCCAGTCGAAGTAAATGTTTTGAAACTTCTAACACTAGTCAGAAAATACCTTTTTCTGGAACTTGTTGAGCCATCCAGAACACGTAATGCTTGGGATAAAGACTTGCTGGCCAGATCAAAAGATGTATGAGAGAGGGAATAGCTTTGGGATTTTAACTTCCCCTCCAAAAAATAACCGCTTACTCACCAAAAGAAGAGTCTTGATCAAGTTCATTTTACTCCTGTATGAAATCTTGAATGCACTGACCTCAAAAGGCATACGCTGTAACTCTGAAGCACTTCAGGACTTTAATTTAGTCTTCAAAACAAGAATTAAGGATCAGCTAGGTGTAACTGGAGCGGGAAGTTTGCTTTATGCGTGCGTATGGGGTCTCATATGACTCGTGGACTTCAGCAACAGCTGGGATGGCCACGTGTTTGAGACTTGTTTTCACTGAACCAAGCGATGTCTTTTGTTCTTATTCCTAGCATTATGAATATACCATGTTTACAGAAACTGTTTACATCTTTCCATTAGAATATGCTGCAGTAGCAATTAGGTGAAAAATTCAGAAGTGGAAAGCTACGAATTAAATATTGAAAGTATTTCCCTTACTGAGCGATGGATTTTTATGCAAGTGTCTTTACTAATGCCGTCTTTTACCTAATGCCATAATTAGAGTTATCCTCCAAGTATTAATGTATCTTCTTCAAGCTTTTCATTTTTGCAGATATGTCTGTGTAAAAGCACTGTTGACCGAGTTATCGCTGGAAACATCTCGAACAACAATCTTGTTTTGGATACCTGTTGTGGAAGTATCTTAGCTGAAAAAGTATGATTGACTCTTTCTGTGTTGTCTGTGCAAACTGATGGGGATCCTGAGCTGGGATGCAGATCCAGCCAGCTTGTACTGGCTCTGTCTTGGCAACACTCACCTTACACTAATTTTCACAGAGAAAATACATTCAAGCTCAGTCAGATGTTTTTAGAATAAAAATAGAATTTGTGACTTTTTCCTTAGAAGTTGGAGATCAGAAAGGCAGAAATATGACTTAACCCCTTCCACACACACTCCTTGCAGTCCTAGCCTAGTTTTGGACTTGTAGTGACAGTGAAATCTGCAGGCTCCTCTGTCTCTAGGACATTCTTTTTGTGGCTTTCTTTTCCTCTGAGCAGTCTGTGTTTTTTTTAATATGGCAGCTGAACAGCAAATAGAAGATAAATACAGGAGGGTGTGTAAGAGGGATGTAATCCGCTAGCTGGTTATTCATTTGTTAATATTACTGCTTGCATGAATGCAAAAATGAATCTTTAAATACTGTGAATTCAAGATCAACACTTAAAATAATACAATATCTTGTCTCTTTTTTAAAAATGAATTCTATAGTATTATGGCTACGTGACAAATCATGATGAATGCAATCCTCTTACTGCTTTCTCTTTAGCGTAGAAGCAGTTAAGCGCTATTAGAAATGTTAGAATTTAACAAGACGTTGGTATACGCTGAGATTCATTTATGCACATTTAATTGAAAGCAGAAACGATCAGCAAACATCAATGTAATGACCTGTACTAACCTTGGCACGGTGAACTAACGAAATTATGCCTTGTCACTAGTGGTATGTGTTAATTTCGTTATTTGCCTATGAATAATCTTATTCATAAGATCCGAAAGCAGTACCGTGCAGTCATCTTTTCATGAATTCTTAGCCATTGCATGCAACTCTGTGAATTAACTTACTAGAAACAAACAAAAGCGCTTCTAGCCTTTTACAAGCAGGAAGTTTAAATGGCGGGAATGAGATCATCAAACTTAATAATACTGTAGGTGTGTATCATAAGACTATCTTCCATAAAGAATACAGAAGATGAGCACTCAAATGACTATATTCGCATTCTGCAGAAGCGACAAAAAGTATATGTCATGTTTTTTCATCTGCCTGCAGGAATCTACCACGTCCTTTCCTTTCTATTTGCTGTAAATACTTGTAACAAGTGTGGAAGCGGGTGAAAAAAAATCATGCTGCAGATTCTTGGAACTGAATTTGAGTTGGAATGACTTGGAATTGCTTTCGAAGAGCGATGTGGTAAAACTTTGTAAAGGGGGTGGAATTCAAGAGTGGAATGTATATATTGAAGTCACTGAGACATATTTGAAAATGAGACAGTATCTTTTCATAAGCATCTATTTAAATGTTCTCATCTCTTCACGCAAATCTGAAGTAGCTTCAGTAAACATAACCCAGACTTGGTAACTGCTTTCTCAAGGCTCTATTAGTCCATTTTGATTGGACGTGAGGAAAAATTTCTTTCCTGAAAGAGTGGTTAAACATTGGAACAGGCTGCCCAGGGAAGTGGTTGAGTCACCATCCCTGGAGGTATTTAAAAGACGGGTAGATGCGGCACTTAGGGACATGGTTTAGTGGGCATGGGGGTGTTGGGTTGATGGTTGGACTCGATGATCTTAGAGGTCTTTTCCAACCTTAATGTTTCTATGATTTTAAAGACCCAGTTCTAATAAATGCTTGCTAGTTTCTTCTGCTGCTTCTCTGGCTGACTGACTTGGGTAGCTGCATATGCTAGGCTGGTAAACCTGCCTTGGAGAATGGTGCAGACCTTATTTTTTTCTGTAATGAGATCTTACCTTAGTATTTGCTCAAGTGAAAGCAGCAATAAGCAAAAGAACAAGGCTCCCTTAGATGGTTTATCTCAGATGTGTGAATGGCCAATTAAAACAAAAAAACCTACACGGTATTAGTTTACGGTTTCAGTTGTGGTTATTGGTACTACTTGTTTTCAGAGCCATAGCTGCTGCTTCTGGAGCCTTCCATAGGTGATATAGAACAAGAGAAGGCAAGTGATTTGTTTGCTTGTTTTATTTTTCTTGGCTTTTCAAGTTGCTGTCATCGTTTGAGAAACAGCATCAAAATATTACAGTGCTTCAGCGTTTGTGTAATTTTCTCAAGCAGTTAATAGTAACGTTTGTGTAATTTTCCCCGTTTATAGTTACATTCAGTAAAATATACAACCAATCTTGTTTTAGAACGCTTGGTTGTGAGCATACTTGCATTATCTGACATTGTCTTCTGCGTTATATATACCCTTTCTCAAAGACTCTTACCACAGAGCTGAGCAATGCTTACAGAGCATCTCTCAGTTTCCAAAAGTCTGTGGTGATCGGCTGAATAACCACCCTGTGTGAACAGCGTTACGTAGGTATTTTTCTTTTCTTTAGGTATCTCCTTCTATCAGGCACAACTAATATGTTAAGAAGCAAAGATTTGCCGTGTAGGAAAATGCACTTGACTCCTCAACTTTTCCTGTGCATACTTTTCTTTACCTATGTTGGCTGGCTTGAATATCTCACTTGCCATACTGTCCCGTATGTTCGCGTAATTTTTCAAAATATATTTAGGACAGATCAAGGTAAATTGCCTGTATTGTTGTTTCAGTTCATCTACCAGCAAAAGTAGTTGCATACCTGCTTGGTGCAGACAACTGGTCTAACAGCTCTGATCTCTAGTAGAGTACTCTTCATATTAGTTTGTGCCTTACTTGAGAATACAGAATGCTTTCAGGCTGTCAGGTTTCAAGTGACTGTTGAAAAGCGGAGACAAATCTCCCCACTCTGTCTATGGGCTATTGACATTTTTGTACCATATTACTTCTTCAGGCATAGAATTCTTCCTGAAGCCTCCTCTGTGTCTTGGTCTGCATTATCTAAACCTGTGTAAGATTTGAGAAATGGAATTTATCTGTAATGATGCCTAATATATTGCAGTTTAAAGATTCTCTGTAAATTGAGGATTCTCTTAGAACCTGGAACTGGGACTAATTATGTCCAGTAATTGCCTTTTAACCTTCCACTAATTACTAAGAGATAAGGTGAACGGGTTCAACACTTCCACGTGGAAATTTCCATGCATGATGTCCCAGAAAGGAAACAATCCATGGTAAGTGATACAACAAGCAGTGCGTGGTACCACTTTAAAAATATGTGATATTAACTTGTTTTAACTGAACGAGTTAATTGTTGGATTTTTTAATGGCAACATTCTTGCTCTTTGTGCTTCTAATACATCTGTCCTATTGAAATGAGTGAAAAGGAGAGAATGCATGAAAATTACTCTCTACCCTAGACATGACTTAAATCTGCAGCGCTCTCGGTGAAAGGACAGAGACCAGCTCTAACTGGTCTGTGGAGAGAAACAACCAAACCAGCTGAGCTACTGAAGATAGATAAATATAAGCTATACCCGACAGTGGAAAAAATAATTTGGGTCAAAATTAATATCTATCATCTAATTAAATTTTGTCAAACATTAATTATGTTTTCTAAATAAAATCCATGTTCAAAGTCTGTGTGCTTGAAGTTTATAACATAAGCCCCCCTCAGCTCTTCCCAGGGTTTTCGATGTACAGTGAAATATTAAATAATGACAGGAACCTTGTTTGCTGTCTAAAGCTTTTGAGCCTGCTGAAGTAAACTAGAACACTAGTAAGTAAGTAAGTAGGAAGACTTCTATCTTGCTGGAAAAAGACCTAAATTTACTGTGGCCTCTCAACTTCAAGAAGAAAGAAGCCTGAAATACATATTGTGTTGCAGTTAAGAGGTATGGAAAATGAATAAGATGGGACTGATGGGTAGCGTGCGTTTTGAGGTACTAAAATAAGGCTTTTTGTAGGAATTTACCTTAGAGTTAACGTTGGTATTACTGCCAAAGATTTAACTTTCTCACTTAAAATTTTAGGGTTGATTAGACATCTTCCAGGAGTGTCTTTGAATGACGTGGTTAACAGAAGTAGGACAGTGTTTTAGGGCCTAGGCTGTACTGATTTTGCGTTCTGAAAACTTGTGTAGTGTTGTAAACAAGTAGAGAAATTAGTATTTCTTGCTATAGTGTAGCGGCTGAGCTAAACTTGTCTACAAAACAAACAGTTGGTCTGGTTCACATAATCTAATGACAAAGCTCCTCTAGCAGTCAAGCTTTCATAATGAAGTTTACTTAAGAGAAGGACTCCTAACCCTTAATGCTTTACCGATGTTCAGAGCAATAGAATTCAGAAGAGTCTGCTCCTTCAGTAATAACTGCATATTGTGGGGGGGTTTCTCGGAGGAGTCAAAGAAAAGAAGTTTTGGTGACAACAGTGTGGAATAGGACTATTTGTAGTTATGTTGCATTAATATTGTCTTTGAACAAGCTTAATGCTGAATTTGCAGGTGTATACTTATATTAACTACGCAGTTTGCCCTGTGGATATTGAAACCAAAATTGTAGGCTGGATAAAAGTACCATATGGCTAACGGGGAGAAAAATCAATGTAACTTAATAGTCAAATGAGTACAGTGCATAGGACATTCAGCCCCGTGAAGTTTGGTGCAAATAGCTGAAACAAAAATAGCCCAGTGACAAATCGTATGGATTGCTTATTTTTTTCTCAGGCAGGATGACTTGACTGCTGGCTGACAGCTGCAGCCCAGCTCCTTCTACAGAGGAATTGCTGCGTGGCAGAATAAACGTTGCAGCGAAGATACCTCTATCCCTTTTGCCTTCCCAGGGAACGTGTTGCGACAAATGCTGAAGGGATGTTTGCAGGAAGGGAAAACTATCTCTGCAGTTCAAGGGGCATTCACAGAAAATACTGGCTTGTGGACCTGATGCAGCATACACGGCCAACTCTGTACCAAATTCAACAAACTGCTGCCTTTGAACTAGGAGTTAGGAATACAATTTCCCTATCTTCAGCCTTCTCACCAGAAGTAAACAGCGTTAGGAAGATGAAAGATGGTCCTAACAGGTGTAAATCTGTACAGCGTACACCTTTCTGTACAGAAGTAACTAGGACCAGATGTCCTCTAAATCCTATATTATGGGATTTATTATGCTATTAAGTTTAATTGTGTTTGGATATTTATAATTCTTTTGAAGACACTTACTTCTCTGTTTCAGGTTTCAAAAAAAAAAAATCCATCTGTAATGGGCATACCTCCTAACTTTCTTCTCATTATAGCTCAAATAATTGTAACAATGAAGATGCAGCAGAAAAGGCTTCCGCTGCCCAGGGAAAGACCAAGTGTTTTTAGTAGAACTGGTACATTTTGTGGTGAGGTTGCCATGGGAATCACCATGTCCTTGCTGCTATCGTCTCTTAACACTAGTTAGATTAAAGCTAACATCGCTGTAGTTGTGTAGGAATTGCACCTCTTGATAGTGGCCTAACATATATCTATATAATGAGCAGGACAGACTTGCAACACACAGAAATATCCTTTCTCCTGCCATCTCCCCACCCCTCTGCTTCTGCGGGCAAATGGGCTGCCGTACAAATGCATGGATGCCTAATCTTTGCGAAAACCTGAAAAGCTGGTGATTATCTAAAAAAGCAATTGTGCTGAAAATATTTTAGTTGCATGACACTGGAGTTGATCTGGAATTGTAAAGGTCTCTCTAAACAACCATTTGTGGAGCAGAAACTTTGTGCAGCTTGCAGATGTACAGATGTGTTTTCAAGCAAAATGTGCTTACCCTGTTGTATCTCTGCTGTCCTTGGCCTCTGTTCAGCGGTGATTGAATACCACATCTGCAGTAACCATAAATGGAGACTAGGCTAGGGCTCTGGAACCATTATCCAGAAGAGCTGCCTTTTATGGGGCGAGATTGGTTTGGGAACTCATTGTGCCAGGTAGCAGTGATCCATCAAAATAATTTCATAAACTAAAGTGACTAGTCAAATGGGGACAGTTGATTTATGGTAAAAGAAAAGGAATCTTATATTTCAATATGTATGTAAAGAAGCCTCTGGAGTATCATCAGTGTTTGATTTTTGAGCTCAGCTATTTCCATGAGTGGAATGTTATTGCTTTTGTAATGTCAGACTACTATAAAAATGGGCTGTTGATGGATGAGCATCTGAAAGGATGCTCTTCCCCCAGTTCTACACCTATTGCATATAAACTTGTGTTGGTGTACAAAGTTGAAGATATTAAATTTCTTACACGTTTTGAGCGTTGACCCCCTAGAAGGCAAAGCCTGGTTAAGCAATTAATGTACTGAGTGCTAGACAAATCATCATTTTACTTGCTTGTGCCAGTACCACTCATTGGGCGTTATTTAAATTTTGCTAGCAGCTCAAGCACTGCTAAAAATAAATTCATTTGTTTATAGACTTCTTTGACAACAGCCAAATAAAACCACATGATCATAGTTTGAACAGAAGGCGCAAAGCCAAATACGCGCTGTCTTTGAACTTGGCTAAAACTTGCTGGTTTATGGCGGAGATTGGTTGTACACCTGCTATTTTTCCCCTCCCGCCCCCGTTTTGTTTCCTTTGAAAACTTTTTCATACCGGTGTGCTCTTACCTAAATATAGTATGTTAGTTTGCCGAGTAAACAGCAGGTCCTGTTTTGCATTAACGGTGCACATTGCAGAGCAAGAAGAGACTGAAAAGTGGCAGCAAAGAAACTGTAAAAGACAATACTCAGGGCTGGAAATACAGGGCAGAGGCCTTGAATGCATGTCCAGAAATCAAAGGAAAGGAGGGTGAACACGCTGGAATGCAGGCACAGTCAGGCTTTGTTGCAGTAAACTTTGAAAAGTTAAGTAATGGTCCAGAGGTCACCTGGACTTTCCGGCAGTAGGGGAGCAGTGAGAATCTTCACATTATTTCAGCGCAGCAAGCAAGGGCAAAAGGAGGTGAAGAAAGATAGCGAGGAGGACAAATGACATCTGTTGTGATATCCAGTCGTGCGATACTAAGGTTTAAACGTCCTGGAGCTGCAGAGCTCTGGAATGAATGCTTCTTTTAAGACGTGAAAATGTTGAGACGAAATTTATTGGCAGTAAAAATAATACTGAGAACGTCACTGTGGGAATAGTCTTACTTGCCGTATAAACTGGGCTTCTGTATCTCTCTATATAAGGAATATAGAGAAAAGATGCGAAGTTATTGCACAGGCTAGCAGCCGACTCTGCGTTTACTTCTCAATCCTGCCCTCTGCTCGCTCCGCCAAAGGAACAAACAGGAATCACAAGAATTCCCACAGTCCTAGAGCGAACTAGGGCCTGGATCCTCTGAGCGAAATTGTTGTAGCTGTGGTGGGGCAGATGGACCCATATCCATGTGCGTCAACTTGATAAGATGATGCTTAATGAAGTCCTGGTGTGTCCCCCCTTCTTTAAAGGACTTTTTTTTTGGGGGGGGTGTGTGTAAAAGGTGACAAAGTGTTTTTTGGCAGGAAGAACTAACCTCAAAGGTACAGAACCGTGAATGCGCTCTTACTACAGGCAAATAGATATGTACGTGATCTGCTTTCCTGTAAGGTGGTATGCTACCAAAAATCAGGACTGAAATATAGTGAACAATGACACAAAATGCGATTTAGTTTTGTAATGCTGTGAGGATTTAAAAACAAGAACAACAAAAAAAAAAAACCAAACCCCCAACAACAGCAAAACCTCTGAAGACTCATTGTTTGTGTCTAGGTCAGGATGAGTTTTTGGAAGGGGCTTTGATTTAAAGAAAAAAAAAAAAAAATACAAGGTATCAATGTCAAGAGGCAATTGAAAATACCAAACAGTGAACTAAGAGAAAACCAGATAAAGCTGATAGTATAGGGATCTCTCAGGGAGTTTTTGAGTAACACTTATGGAGGATAAAGAAGGTATTTGAAGTAATGCTTCTAAAAGCTGAATGGATTAGTTGTTAAAACTCTCCCTGAAAGTTGTAATTGTACTGAAGCTTGTGTTTGGGGGACTGATGTTAAGAAAGAAAAAAAACCCACCCACAAACCATGCCAAACACTGCCCCCCCCCCCCCAAAAAAAAAAAAAACAAA
>NW_008824558.1:288997-303522 GCF_000699105.1 Pygoscelis adeliae
CCCCCCCAAAAAAAAAAACCCAAACCCCACAAAACAACAAAAAAACTCCCTAAACCCCAAAAAGCAAGCCAAAAAAACCCCATTAAAAAAACTTGTAAGGCATTTTTCAGAAGATAAGAACTAGGCTATGTTGCTCTATCCAGTGCCAAAATAATTTCAAGAAATTGTAACCTCAAGATTATCTAAGGAAGGGCATTTTATATTGGAGATGGCTCAGACAATAAGCACTGCAGGTTGTAGGACAGATGGAACCTGACTAATAGCAAGAAAACCATTAGCTGTAAGGACAGCCGTTCTACCTGAAACTGAGGCCTCCAGGCATCTAAAAAGAAGCCACGGATCCTGTCTATGGGATTTTTCTCTTACAGTAGGGCATTTTTAAAATTTCTGCATGCAAAGACTTAATAGTTACAAATTACAGTGCTTCTACAGATTTAACTGAGTAGATGAGATCAAACAAGTTTGACTTAAATTCCATTCTTTATGCCTTCTGTCTAATGATTTGTAGTATTAGAATATATACTTGCTTTTGTCTTCATCTCTTCAGGTTTTCTAATTTAGTCTTAACTGGAGAAAAGGGTTGTATCGATGGCAACAAAACTCAGGTTGCAATTGGTATAGCCATGCGGCCACTGAAACCGGGTTGACTTCAGGGGCAGATTAACATGATTAGCTAGCAAAGAATGACTGGGACTTAAACATCTACCAAAACTGATCTGGAAAGTCAAACAGCTCCTGTCTTGAGTGGCGACGTGGCTCTTCCCGGTGAAAGCCATATCAAGTCCACTGGGAGGAGGTTTTACGTCTCCAAATGTTTCAGGTTGTCTTTGTATTTGGCATCATCCCAAATACTGCCAGTGTATGAGGTTAATCCAGAGGTTAAGTACGTTAAGGCTTTAATACTTTTCTTGCAGCTCAGTGTGAAATCTAGTTTGTGCTCTAAAAGCACCATTTTATTTTTCTGAAAGATAGCTTTGCCATTTTAATGACAAATCACTCAGACTTCTTATAATCTGTGTGTGGAATTTAATCTGCAGATGCCTCTTTTGAAATAAGATTTAAGTGTAGATTACACTGAAAATTTTATCCATAAAGTACTTTGGTTTAAATTGCATAGGGAGGTTTCAGATGCTGGATTTTGACTTGTAATTATTGTTGGATCAGTGACTGAATGAATTCCTGGGATGGAAGGTTGACACCAACAATGTCCCCATAAGTTTTATTGTTTGTTCTTTCTCCTCATAGAATAAACATGGTGAGATCTTGTCTTCTATGAAAGATAAGCGTAGAGATGTAATGGCCTCCAAAGCCTGAGGATTAAAGACATAAATTCCATGTGTAGAAAATTGCTCGTTCTTGTTGAAGGCTTCTTGGCTGCTCGCTCTAACTCTAACTAATGCACATGTATATCTAAAATACATTTTGACAACAACCCTCTGCAGACAGATGACTTTATTACGGAAAATACAAATACTTGATACAAATTAAAGATGAAGATTGATTTGGTCTTTTTCTAAATGTTTATGGCTGCTGATTGCATGTTTAGAGGCTAAATTGATGATAAAGTGTTCTGCTATAGATACCTTCATATTCTGAGAAGCATTTAGCTGCCATTAGAGGCAAGGACCTCTATAAGGGAGTATTTCAATTGGAGCCATGACTGTTGAAAAGCCATACTTGCATCTTCACTGTTATTTTAAATGTAAGATAAAAGGATGCACTCCTTAGTTAAACTCCAGTTTTACAGAGGTTTTTCTTTCTTCGTAAGGCCTTACCTGTAAATGGAAAGGCAATCAGAAATAATCCTGTCTAGTGGCTTGCCACTTATGACCGCTCTTGATTTAAGTTAGAATAATGCCTTCTATAGATGCAGGGGAACACCATATGCTAATGCTTCTTAATACTTCTTTGTACTTCTGCAGGAAAGTTTGTCTTCCACTTGCTCGTAAAGCAAAGGTGGTCACGATATCATTGAACTTGCTTAGGGATTTCTGATGTGCAGTTATATATTAAAAATTTACTATGCAGTTCTTCATTACTTCTGGGGTTAAGTTGCATTCTCACTTCCTGAGCTATTAAAAAAAAAAAAATCTCAATTAACTGAGCTGTAAAGAAACATCTAAATGAGTTTTGATTGCGAAGTTACTGGTTCCTGAGCTGTGGTAGGGACAGACAGGTCTGCAGGTCAGAGGTGAAATAGTAAGTGGTTTGAAAAGTTTCAGCTGCAGGGGGAAAAAAGGAATTGGCTCATTTGTAAAATCATTAATATAGTAAGAATGAGATTTTTTTTTAACAGAATTGAAGCAGATGCACCATTTCAATTTTTGTAATATTGTTTTCTGATAAGCAATTACAAACAATTGAACAGTGGGGGAGGGGGGGAATGAAAACAGGTGAAATGGGTTTGAGAGATCGTAAACCCAAGATATTTTAATCAGTTACCTCTTCAGATTCAAGTCTTTATTCTGATGCTGACTTTAAGAGCACCCCTCGCTTATCAAAGCAAAATATTTACTTCCCTTCCATATGGCTCTTTGGCAATATTCTTACTTAGATCATAAATTGGCTTCACTGTGGATTCTAATTGCTTAGTCTCATGAGTCAATGTGCTGGACTTCATGTAAAGCAAGTGGAAGCTGCAGAGCCTTTTTAGCACGGCGATGCATTGTTCTGGAGGCATTAATTTCATGAAACCCTTACTGCTACCTGCTGCAGGGAAGGATAATAGAAAACTTCCGTAAACAAAGCTTTTTTCCCCTCTGTGTTCTGCTTGGCTGTATTTTCTATTCCACGGGTCTTTTTCTGTCCTACTCTGTCGTACACATAAAGGGATCGCATTCTGAATGAGCCCGTCTGCGAGGCGTGCACCTGGCTGGAAATGGCGGCGCTTTGGTGGCTTATGCCAGGCTTCTCAGCGGGTACGCGAGAGAGGGTGCTTTTAAACTTAACCCTTAATTGCTTCCCCTTCCAGAGACGGACAGCAAACACTTTGGGCAGAAACGTAAAAATACGTCTCCGTTGCTTTGTGTTTAGACCACTGCTACTTCAGTCTGCGCACAGCTGTATCGATGTGTTCCCTGAAAAGAAGGAGCTGCGCCTCCCTTCCTTTCCCCCAGGTAACATGGACAGTTGTGCGCGGAGGATAACAACCTTTCTCCAGTTAGCTAGAAGTGCCCTGAGGTAGTTGCATCTGTATGCTGAGTTTTATGTGTGTTTAACGGTTTTTGTGAAATATTCAGGTATGGAAGGCTGTTCCAGGCTATCCAGGTGGTGGTGTGATGTAGCATCTGCCCAGCGTGGGTCTTTATTTGCATGCTGGAGGAAGCACGTTCCTCTGCCTCTCACTGTGCGGACAGATGGTATCCATAACCTTGATGTAAAGCACGCAGCACAGGCTGTGGGAGGGGGGTTGCTTTCTGCGCAAACACGTGAGGCTTTGTATCCTGTCCGCTGCTTCAAACTATTTTCAGACATTAAGGGAAAAGAGAACCTAGGTTACTAAAAAATGCATCCTAGGTGAACAAGGTGAGCGCAGAGGGGGTACGTTCAGCCCAACTGCTAGCTAGCCTGAAGCTCAGTAGCGTATGCAACAGAGTGATGGCTGGGCAATGAAATCAAGCTGATCCTTTTACAAAGCTCTCATCAGAGATGGCTGAGAGTTTGGAATAGACATTTCTTGGACGATAGTGGCTGTAGACAGTCCAAGAATAGATATAACAAGCTCTTTATGGGGACCATATGCCAGTAGCTGCACTTCGGTGGTATTTATCATAGAATATAGTAAGTTATCTATGGGAGATAAATATTTGCTGCTTCTCAGGGATTGAGAGATGTCTGCTTAAGAGTTTAGCTTTAAAAGACAAAAACGGCATCTACTATTTAAGGAAGTGGCTGTTTCTGTCCAGGCTCGCACTTTACATTGATTTTCTTAACGTGGTTACTAGAAGTGTCTGTGTGTGTGTAACACCTTTGTAAAGACGAAAGAGGTTTTGGTAGTCGCTGCCACAGGAGCAATGCATTCCAAGAGCCCGAATGGAAGGATGCTTCTTAGGATGGAGGTCTTCACAAGTATGAGTGCACGCAGACAGACATTTGAAGACTGCATATAGTAGATCTGTATAAAAAAAAGGGGCATCTGCAATATTATACTCTCACTTACTTAAGATAGCTAAAAACTAAGTTACTTTCTTTAAGAGGAGTTAGAGAAAATGTAGGACAAAAAGAATGTGATTAGTTATGTTCTTTGTGAAATAGGGTGCTGTTTCAGTGAACGCTGTTAATTGGCAGTTGTAGGTCTAATATCCAGTCAATTTGGTAAACTTATCACCCCTGAGTGGTGAGGGGTCTGGACAACAAGTCTTATGAGGAGCGGCTGAGGGAGCTGGGGGGTCCTTTTTAAGCAGTCGGTCATATGTTGTGCTTTAATACAGAACTCTTTGTTGTTACACCTCCTTCCTCCCTAGCACAGTAGAATTCATGGCACTGTTTTGTATCAGAGTACTGGGGGAGTATTGCCATAACCCAGTAATTCTCTGTTTGCAAGTAAGTACCCTGGGCTGGTCATAGAGGAACAGTTCCAGCAGCATAACTGACAATTACCTACTTTGTTGCTGTGGTTTGCAATGGGAATTGGGCACCTGCTGTCACTTATTTGTTTTTTAATTTCCAAATGGTGTCTGAAAATGCTTCTTATATAACTTACGTTGGATCTTGCAGCTAGTGATTCACGTGTTTACCCTTGTATTAACTTATCTTCATGGTGCCATTTCATGTGGGAGATGGTGTACTTTCATGCATGATCTGCACTGAGATCCGTTAGTCTAAGTACCAGCCCAAATTTAGTTTGTATATAGTTCTGATACGAGTTTTAAGCTTTATACTGTTTGGGACTTCAGTTGAAACTCCTTTTTCACTGTTGGTAATGGAAAATCACATCTAAACTCTTCCTGCTTTTCTGCAATCAAATTGTATTTATGGGGTTTTTTTGAGGGTATGAATACGCAGCATGTATGAGCAGTGGGATGGTGCACGGTGAACTGAAGTGTATGAAGCATTAAGAATAATGAAATAGAAAGCTTTCTATACACTCATCGTAACATAAAAGCAGTATTTTAAAACGTGGAATACTATCAAAGAATACTTTTTTCCTGTTTCTTGAAGTGACCGAGAGTCCTGAGGCCTTAGCGTGAGGTTGGTAGCGTTATAACTCGTGGAATTTCTTGGAAGCCTATGCATCCTGTGATGGGTTTGGTTTAATTACGCTGATTAAAAGGTGTCTCCTCACTTTGGCAGTAGAAGCACGGTAATAATATAAGAAACTGATGCACTGTGTTGGAAAAGAGCTGCTCACTTGCTAGAAACAATACAAACAAAGCTGTACATCTAGTAAGAATATCATGAGTAAAACGTAAACTGACACTACTGAAAGTGCCAATATAAATGCATTTATAAACTTCTGAGGCACAGTTCCATCAAATAATATGGGGTTGTCAGCTTTTACTGATGCCTCTGTTTTGTTTCTCTTCTGTAACAGAATAAACTATCCTGCTATAAGTATTGGACTGGTATTAATGTAAGCCGGTACCACTGATGTTTAGTAGTTAGAGGTACAGTTCTGCATTAATTGCCTACCGCTGCTAGCGCAGAGGAATTCAAGGTTCGTATCTGACGTGGAGTAAGAGGAGAATTCATCCTCACTAGAAACTGTTTGTGTATCATAATACAGATGATATGGTGCAAAATATAGATTTCTGGTACTAGAAATTGGAGAGGGCGTTTTGGAAAATTGCTTCTACCAAGTATTGAGTTTTGGTTAAGACCAAGAATAGAAAAGTGAAACAACTAATCTGAATTTATAGTGTTGCTGCAGAATATGTGAGAAGTGCACTCATTTTTCTTTTTGGTTATACACAACCGAACTTGTATGTTAAAAAATGCTTCAGGCTGACACATATCTCTGGAACGCTCACACTCATCTTTTAGGTTGATCCTAAAGCATCCTCTGGCTTAGGGGCAAAGGTTTTTCCCAAGAGTTTCACTGAACCTAGCCGCGAGGTGTGCCTTTTCTGGGGGGTTCCACGGTGACATTCTTCACTAACTGCACTGGAAAGACACGCACATATGCAGTTTTTAACTTTCCAGTGGAAGAACTGGAAGCGACTGCTAGTCCTGGTACGGCATACCAGGGAGCGTTTCCTGCCTTGTGGGCTGTGTGATCCCACTATCAAAAAGTGGAGGGAGCCAGACTTCAAACCTGCCCGCTATGTGAACAACTTGCATTTTACTGTAGTGCAATTTCATTCCATCACCCGTTTTATTTTCACTTAAAAGGATTTATCAGACATGCTTGTCAATGGGGTAGCAGTATTAGTCTGAAGGATTTCGGGCAGCAATTGTAAAGACTATCTAAACTGCTTGAGGGGAAGTGTTACAGCTCTCAGTCCTCCTATAATTGAAAAAAGCGAAATATCTCATAAATGTTGACCCTGTGCTATCTTTCAAACTGACTTGGCGGGCTGGGCTGTGGGAGTCTTTTAATTACAGACCCCATCCAAACTGATGGAGGTAATGATTTCCTTGCCAGTCAGGTGCGATCCAGGCTGGTTAGTGTGCAGCCTCCCTAGAACTCCCAGAGAGCGCGAGCCGTCCGGGAGCTGGCGTGGCTGAGGGCTGATAGCCTCTTGTGAACAGGACGTGCATCCGAAATAGTATGTCCTTTCACGCGGGCTATGGGGCAGAGAGGAATAAATGCTGATTCCTGTCACTACAGGTCTGAGTCAGCTTTGAATCAGTGACTTCAGCTGCTTCTTTGGCATGACCAGGTTGGGTTTGTGGGCTCGGGGAAGTCAGAGTGTGCAAGAATTGCTGGGTTATCTTTATGTATTTCCCTATCTGAACTCCCCAATGGACATGGTCCTCTTTGTAAGAGGTACAACTCTCCCCTTCCCCTACCTATAAGCTCTCTATATGCTTCAAGGAGTTGCTGTCATAGCCAGAGACTTCTGAGATAAGGGATGCTGCAGACTAGGAATCTGCTGCTGTTGAGATATAGTGGTGTATTTCCAAATGTACGCAATAAAAACATCACGGGGATTACTGGGCCCATCATTTCTGTGGTATTGAAGCAGCTGTGATATTAGTTAGCTGCTGTGCCTTTGCAGTACCAGATTTTGCTGTCTTTTCTCCCGTATGTCCATGGGTTAGTGTTACATGTGTATTTCAGCAGCAGGCAGGAGAGGTTTGTAAGCTGATCGCTCCATAGTTTCCTTCCGAGTGAACTGCTGGATCAAAGCAAAACTGGGATGATGCATGTACAGAGGGAGAGAGGTACCAGTAAGGTGAGCAGTTCCGAGCCTCGAGCTGAACTACGCCTTCTCTGGGATGGAGCCTTTGAGACAAGCACTGGCCTTCTGGTCAGGTGAGACCGGTGTGAGAAAGTAGCGGGGAGGAAAGACTTCACCAGAAGCCACTGGAGTCCTGCCGGTGGGTTCGGTGGTTTCAGAGCATTGGTACTCACGATGGTATTGCAGTCCTACTTTTGGTGCCGGTTTTTGGATGGTGCCAATTACTGCTATCCATCTCCTGTTCAATTCCTGTAGGCTTTAGGGTGGAAGAGATGGATGTGAAGATGCTATAACAACTTCTGTCATCTTGTATTAAGGGATTCCCCTGGCAATATGTCTAGTCGTTATTCGGGAGGTGAAGTAATGATGGCAGACAAAGATGTGGTGCCAGGTTTGAAGGCTGTTTGTTATATGCCAGTCCTTAAGTTTGCTGAATATCACTAGATCAAATGCTTTATGTTCACTAAAATCAAACTTCACATCTTTCTATTCTATTAGGTAAATACTTGTTCTGGTTTGTGACATTGGAACACTTCTAGCAGTTTAAGCTTGAAAAAACAAGTAAGAAATCACATCAGTGACATGTGGGTCTCTTTCTGTTATCATTCTTCTTTTCAAGGAAAAACTTCTGTATGCTTTTTCCCGTTTTCAGTATGCCGGTGACTTGATTTAATAAGCATAGCTCTGAAGAGTGAAGTAGTGAAAAAACCTTGATTGGCGTTGCAATAGGGAAGCTCGGTTTACACTGTTTTTTTCCTTTTGACGCCTTTGAGCTTACCGGTATTCTGACCTGACACATCTGCCAAAGATTGCTCGTTACTCGCAGCATCTTACCTGTTCCTAACCCTAATGTGCATCACGTGTGACTTGTCAGATGTAACCTTCTGAAAGAAACTTTTTGTTCTGTAGAAAGTTGTTAGAGATCCTGTCCAGCAGGGTGCCGAGTCGAATGGAAGTGCTATATTCCAGGTGGCCGTTAGACTTGCTCATATTATTTGGAAAAGAACAAAAAGACTATTAGGATATTACTGTTCTCAAATAATCCATGAAAATAGCAGTTTTCCTACTGTGCAAGATAGTGTTTTATCTCAGTATTAAATCAAAATGCAATGCAGTAATCATACTTGTGTAATTGATTCATTCTTTCTATTGCTACCGTGACGGGCAGGCCCAAGAGCATATTTTTGCACTGAGTGCTCATGCCTTCATTCTGTTATGCACAATAACAGAATCCTGCGGAACGGGCTATAATTAGTGGTGAAATGAATAATTTTTCTCATCCTGAAACTTACCTTGTTAAAATCCTACTGACTGGTCAGGTCTTACTATACTTAATACTTTATCACTTCTTTTAAGAATCTTCAGCCCAGTAGACTTTTTCTGACCATGTCTAATAGACAACGTCTTGCAAACTAACCCATTTTTTGGAAAGGAAAATCTCCATTCCGTTTGTCTGTGTTACTGGACACAGTTTTGTACGTTGCTGGCAATGCACTGATGCTGAGCAAGACCTACTTAGCAAGCGGGCGAGAGTACGACAGCGAGCATGCTTGCCCCTGAGCTCAGCGAGGTTTCAGATCTCTGATACGACTATATGTGCAGCAAGCAAGGCCACTCTTTTCAGACTCCTGGAATAAGAGTGTTTCTTTACTTAACAGGGTATTGCACATCTGTTCTGATCCACAGGGGCACGTAACATCATTCAGACGTGGTATAGACCAAAATAAAAATCCTAGAAAGCTCTAATAGCCTTCAGATGGAGCTGGAAGTTTCCTGGCAACATCTACCTTGTTTTGAATTGCTGCTCAGAACGTATACTCACAGAAATTTTATACCGAGACATGCTAATGCCTACTCGTGATATAAGTAGTATTGTTTACATAGCCACTAATGAATTCCCCCTGAAGCTTTTTTCCTTGAAGGTAATCTGTTCATCTGCATTACCAATGCTGAAAGACTTAATATACTACAAAAGAACAACCTGTAACAGGTGTAGTTTTCTTTCTTGAGGCAAGTTCTGTGCTCAGAGCAAGGCTTAATCAAATGCATTGATTCTAGTATTGCTCTGTAAAGGTTTGGTCCAATCGTCCAAAATGAAATTTGAATGCTCTTTAATACGTGGTTACTGTACACTCATACCTGTAGGAGGTCTCCTAAAATAAAATTAGTTCTTGTGGCTTACAAGGAGATGTATTTCAGATAAAGTACAATTATTTAGCATGGAAGTTTGACATGCTGTTATAAACCTTGGCTTTTACCCAGTTCTTTTTATTCTGATGGGAGTGACAACTCCTAAACAGGTGAGGACATACGACTTGGCTTACTGCCACGTGGGTGGGTGTGGGGCTGTGAGACTATATTAAACTCCTGTCCATTTGTGGGGTTTTACAGTAAGATTACAGTTCTGCTTTTGGCTGGTTTTCTACCCTGCCATGTAAAGCAAAATTTTGCATCCTGAACATGATTCGTAGACAAATAGAGTTTTAAAACTGTTGTTTCTACTTTCTATATAATCTGTTTTTATAGAACATTGCTGCAACTCTACTCATTGCCCAGGTAAAGTATCTGCTAAGCTTGAAATTGTTGCAGGGGTAGTTGCGTACATCAGTCTATATAATATGCCTAATGGTTATGAACAATATTTCATTTTGAAAATGACTACTTTCATGAGTCAGACTGAAAGCCGGCCCTGAAGCTGCTTTTGGAAGCAGCTTTACATTGTGCTGTTTCACTTCTAAGTATAGCTGTAAGTGTAAACAACAAATCAGATGACATAAGACTTTAAGCTTGTTTATTATTACTTTAAGAGGGGGGAATAATGGAGAGAATTGAACATTTCCTGCTGGGGTGAGCCAAAGACTTGCTAAAAGCTTTTGAGTGAGGAAAAGCCACAGAATGAGCTCTGCCTCTGAATCTGTGCTGCTTCTGGGATCGATTTAAGACCCTACTCGCACCTAAATGAACACGAGACTTGCTGATTGGGAATGGGAACCTCTCACATTCCCCATTTGAGTGGCTTTTCTGTCTCGTGCTTTTCTCAAAGATTTCTTCAAAATTGTGATATTCCTGTAAATGGCTTTCAATTTTTACGAGCTGGCAACATCCCACCAAGAATGTTTTGTTGAAAAATTGCCAACCAACTCAGCAACTGGAAGCCAAGATACTTTGTCGTTTTCCTGCTTGGTGTAATTGTAGGAGGACAGTGGTGACTGTCTCTTGGGTATGCAAAGCAGAAGACAATAAATCATTTTGGTAACATGAACGGAGATGTTTTCCGAGATCTCCAGTTTTCACAGATGTGGACTGACAGATGACCTGAGGGTGATGGCAGTACTTAATTTAAACAAAAATAGTTCAGGATTTTAATAGTCGCTTTGGTTTGCTGTCCCCTGTAAGTCTTAAGTACTGGGTTTTTTGTTTTTCTTTGCCTTTGGTTTTTGGTTCAAGGTTTGTTAGGATGGTACCTGTTCCTCCTGGCCTCTGCTTGCAATGGAATTACAGTAAATACTGCTATTAGCAAAGTAGTTTCTGCTTCTATTGACTGTAACAATCTTAAAGAGGATGTGTTTTGCCATGTTTCCTACTGAGAATGAAGTTCCTGGGGTCAGGCAGAAGACGCCTTCAGTGGGGTGTGTGGGTTAATATTTAGTTCTACTCAAAATGGAATATTGGAAACCAGCCAGAGATAAGAGGAGAAATCTTGGAGAAAGCAGCATGACATTTATCACATCGCTGATATAACTTAGATATATAAATGGAATATATTCTGTCTAAAATAAAGTACTGTAGCGTAGATGATCTGATATATATTGTAGCCTTTTCTTTCTTTAAGGTCTACTTTAAAAGAAATAATGCACTATATTGCCAGAAATTTCTTCACCTTTCTCCTTATTTCAGCAATGACGGTATCATTTCTTTTGCCTGGGTCAAAAGGAAAAAAAAAAAAAACCAGAGCCCAACACATGGGTACAGCGTAAGCAGAAACATTAAATATTGATCCAAAATCTTGGCTTTTAAAGAACGCTTAAAGAAAATCTAATGCTTTATTTCAAACTGCAACAGTAGTTTTTTTCAGCAGTGCATTCATTCAGTCCCGCAAACCAATTACTCATTGCCCGAGTAAAATTGACCATCTCTGAATAACTCTTCAAAATTTACTTGAGTAAATCTTTGCCTTGAAAATGCAAATTTAGCTGTTGCAAAATGTAGCAGCTTTTTTTATCTTTGGGGATCCTAAAAATAAAGAAGGGATGATGGTCCGTCTTCCCCCATTGTTAGCTGCGCTGAGTTGGAAGGCGTTCAGCTTGGGAGAGCAGTTGGTCCCAGCCTCGGTGCAGCTGGGCATAACTCAGCTAAGAGCACCTTGCAGAGGCCCAGCCTTTACCTTGCAGCTTCTCCTTGCCTTATTTAAAATACTTCTTGAGTTTTAGTGAGAGGAATAGTGAGCTGACGGAAAGGTGGTCTAGGATGGCTGGTCGCTGCTTCTAGTGACCCCAGAATGCTTTGGACACGCAAAGATGTTTTCCCTGTTTAGATGGTTCGGGTGGTTTTGTCATTCTAATCAAGAGGAAAGGCAGAAAATTAAGGCATTAAAAATCCAGTTGTCTCGGCTATATTTGAAAACGTGATAGTACAAGCAATTACATATCACATCTTTTTCAGTTGTAAGGCTTACGTTCTGCAAGATGTAATTTGCTGAAAACTGACTGTGGGAAGTGTCAGTTAAACACATTATTCATTAATTTTTTCATTACTCATGGGGATGCATAGGTGAGTTCATTTCCCTTCCTTCCCTTGGTGTTCACCTAACTTTCAGGGAGAAGGTCATCATGTAGAAAAAGCTGCTTTAAAGTTACCTTTTGTCTATCAGAATACATAAGCGTATTTGAAAACCTAACAACTTAATGTGACCAGACAGGCTTTAAAAAATGAGAAGGGAAGCACAAGAGACTCACGAATTAACACTGTGTCAGCTTTGAATTCATGATGCCAGTCCTGAATTCAAGGGTGCCAGTCCCTTCCTCACCTCTGTTCTGGTCCGTCTTGGACGTGTCGAAAGGTGTGTACGAGGATGGATGTCAGACCGCTTGTGTTATTAGGGCAGGGTGCCAGGATGGAAATGCAGACCGCTTCTGAAGTCTTGCACGCGTTTATATGTTAAAACGTTTTGAATAAAATAGAGTAACGCAGCTGGAAGTAAAGCCATTTGATATCAGAACCCGTCGTCATTAACAAGAACTGACAAAGCGTTATCTCTTAACTATTTATTTAAGAGCTCTTCTGGGTGTGGGTTTGCGGGATGGTTTTTCCATTCTATGTTGTTTTTATAAACTCTTTTTAATATGCAGTAAAATAAATCTTGTGATAAGAGGTAGTGATGCCAGTAACACCCAAATTCTCAGAGCTCTTACCAAGGTCCAGAGTGTTCTTTGTGTGGGTAGATGCTGTGCTGGGTACACAAAATGCTACAGTAAGTTTTTATAGTGGTGAGAGATACTGTTAAATGAAAATCATCATTCTTCCTTAAATGAAGGGCAGCGATGATCCTTCATCACCTCAAGTAAAAAGACAATTGTAACAATTTCAGAAAAGTGGTTTTTGAAACACAGTTAAGCTCTACAGGGAACCTTGTGAGTTCTCATGTCTGCTGGGTGTTCCAGGTTGGGAGATTGTACAGCACAGCTACTTACTGCGTTCTTCTTTCCAGGCACAAGTTGATTCACTTTGCTCTGGGCAACAGAATTTTCCACTGTGCTAATTTCTCTTCTGTTTTAAAGCATTCTGTGATGTTAGCTGTCAGGAATATCAACTGATATTCCTACTTGTAGGTATACCTGGCCACCTTTCTGTAACCTACGCTCAGTCCGCCGAATTACAGCACTCTTCCCGCCGCCCAAGTCTCTCGTGGGACAAGAGGCTAAGTTCATTTTTCCTTCTTTCTCCTCAGCTTGTGCTTTTAAAATCATCCAGACGTCTTTGAGCTTGAAGAAAATAAAGATAATGTTAGAGCATGTAATGAAGGGGGGAGAAAAAAAATGTCAATTTTGGGGACCTATTTCTACAATAGATTCTGAAACTTAGATATTAGTACTGTTTGCTTTCTGGCACTAGACTTAGGAAACTTTTACTGGCCATAACTTTTTCTACTGCCTCTAGCATAATATGCAAACTGTTGTTGGAAGTCATTCTAATGAGAAATTGGTCTCCCCCCCCCAGTCAAACTAGGGAAGATTCTTTAGTTCCTAAAGAAATACCCTTGCCATTGATTTTGAGGAAGCAACTTTGGTGCTAGCTTACGGTCACTTAAGTGCTAGAGTTTGCAAGTTCATATTGATCACCTTCTTATTTGGGTCCCTGCTGAGATTATGACATGGAAAGGGTGTTTTGAGGCTTTGTTTTCCTCTGGAATCTCCTGCTTTGCTTTGTATGCTTGGTTCCTGTTTTTGCGGAGCCTACTGATGTATTTAAGGTTTCTGTAGCACTGAGGCTGGATTCTTTTGGAGGGAGGAAGAAAAAGAATTGGGCAAATGGTTGTATGTTTTCTTCTGGATTCTGTGTTTGTTCATGAAATGCTGGGAGTGCTAGGTTTCTGCTTCTCTTCGGAGGAGGAAACCTTGTCAGTATGAATGACGTTAAATTTGTTTACTTAAAAAATGTTGGTGGGAGTGGGGAGAGGCTTTGTTCCAGTTTTGATTGGTAAAATTATCTCACCTTGAGGAAGAATATGCCCTTTAAGAGCTTCTGTAACTTAGTATATCTTATCCCTCATTTTTGCACAGTTACGAAATTCAGACAAGTGTGGGTTTTTAAATATTCTAAATCGGCTTTATTTGCAAACCTTAGCTGTTTCTGAGTAGTACCTCATAAGCCTGGGGATTAGATTCCTACATGTATTTGCCTATGACCTTTTCAACTAAAGAGTGAAGAAAGGCTAAAAAAAAATAAAGGTACAAGCTAATCTGCTTCTAGAGTAATGTCAGAGGCCAGTGCTTTTCACTTGCAAATATGGAACATAAACCTTTGTTATTGCACGTTTACAGAATGGCTTTATTGAGGGTTCACAGAGTGTCAGCATATATTTTAATATTGCGATTATTAACTTCAACTGTTAACTGTTTTTTAACTTCCGGTAGATTTGTTCTAAACCTAAGTAGGCTGGTTTCTTTTTTAAATGTCTCATTA
>NW_008824558.1:303532-333431 GCF_000699105.1 Pygoscelis adeliae
TTGAAAAACTAACTGAAATAGAAAGGGAGGGAATGCATGAGAAGGTCTACCATTTTTAGACTATCTGGCTTATAAACGCTAACAGTAGTTATGTCCTAACTATTTGTGTATTACTTTACAGGTCTGAAGGTGAAAGTTCGAGAAGCATCAGGTATATGTACACTGTATTCTTTCTGTCTTGGTGTGTTTGTTCTAAGAAAATACGTTATTTAAAAAGCATAACTTTATTTAAAAGCATTAAATAGAAACAGATTTTTTTTAAAACGTGTTTTTTATTGGTTCTACTTAGCATGCCATTTGTATTTTAAATAAAGGATCTTCTACCTTGGATAAGTTCAGTAATAGATAACATGGCATTTCCTGAACGCTTCTGTCTCCAATATGGTTTAAGACTCAGCTCTTAGTTTTGAGAATTGCAAAAAATTATTTACAGATCGTTTCCAGTGTTTTCAATCAAAATGCGTACTAAGTGGTCATTTGTATTGGCAAAGCTGTGAGCCAGCTGCCTGTCAGTTTTTGGGGGCAACATCTGTGTTGAGGAGAAGTCCATGTACTTGTTCGGGCTTTCTTAGTAGCCTCCTCTTCTTTACTTGACGGTGAGACCCTTCGTTGACTCATTCTTGCGATACTCATTATGCACTTGGAAGATTCAGATAATTTAGGGAATTTAATGTCATTATCAGATACTTTACTTTTAACTCATTCATTTAGTAGTTTATACTTGTTACCTCAAGGGTATTTTTTTTTTTAAACCTACCTCTTTGAAAATGTGGCTGTCTGAGTCAAACTTGCAGAGTTTGTAAAAGTGCTCTAAGCGGGACCGAAACTTTAAAAGTACATGCTTGAATCTGAATGTGTTCCACGTTCGTTAGACCATTACAGTTAAGCAGATGCCTTGATTCTCAAGGAGTGTGACCATCGATCAATGATAACAAGGTCCAAAATATTGGCTGTGGGTTCACCGTAATACCCTGCAGCTTGTTTTGGGGATTCTCAGGGCTTTGCGTCTAAATGCATTGTATTTTATTTCTTTAAATAAATAAAAAAAAAAAGGCCAGGACCTTCACTTGCCGAATTAAAAATCCAGTTCTTACCCACAGGTGTGCAGACTACCCACAAAACCAGGTGAACTGCAGAATAATCAATCTGATATCAGAAAAACAGAAGTCTGTAGGGAAGTGATCAAAGATCCTCTGAAGTGCTTTTTTTTTTTTTTTTTCCCCTTTACAGCAGAAATCAAAATCAGTATGGTATTGACCTGAGTTCAAGGCTGTGCAGGGGAAGTTGGTAGCATATTTTAATATACAGCAACTGAACTGAACAAAGTCACAAGCTGCTGTAGTTAAGATCATAGTAAGATGCCTGTACTTTATTCCTTGGGGGCTTTTAACTCCTACTAGGGTTGCCAGTGTGCTGACAGGCTGTGGAAGGACTAATGCTGATCGGCTATTGCAAACTAAAAATTAGTCCACTGGCACGTGAATTTACAGAGCTATAACTGAGGTGACATTTCAACCTATAATAGCCATTCTTGTTTTGACCTGCTGAGCCTCCTGTGGGGATGTGGTTGCTCAGAGGGGGGTGTGTGGCATCACTGCTGCTGATGCACTCCGGTACGAGTCGAGTTCATCTATTAGGGGCCATATTTTGAGGTATTTGAGTAGTGTATAGGCACAGCTGCAAGCTAGTTACTTCAGATCTGGTTTGGGTGCTACCTAAAAACTAAATGTTAATAGAACTCTAGCCCTTGCTCCTAGCATGCATCTTAATGAACTAAGATTATTTCACTGCGGGGGGGCAGGGGAAGGGGGTGTTATTTGACTGATAGGTGAAGGGACTGGGCTGCAAGACTGATGGAATAATGTTAGTATGTCTTGCTAGATAAATTCCACACCTTAAAGGAAGGGTCTGCTCAGGCTTGGTGCGTCTATAGAAACTGGCGCTACTGCACGGGGCGTATTTCTGCTGTATACAGGCTTCAGGGCTGCGATGGTGAAAATCAACACCATGTGTTCTCTACAGAAACCTGCAGGCAATCAGCGTGAGTCTTGGAGTGCTGATGTAATCTTCTGTTTTGAGGCTGTACACTGAATTAATTCTGTTATTCAGCATGAACTCGAGTTACTCCAAGACAGTTCCAGACTTTTATGATAGCCTAAAATGAGGCTAACGGATGAATGCAGTAGCAGGCAACTCAAGCAGAAGGCAGAGCCCTACTCCTCCTGAAATGCTCTTGCAGCCCAACTCTTCCATCCTCTCTCTTAAACTGTGTTTCTTCAGAGCAGAGGTGAAATGTCGCGGAGGATGTGCTTTTATGTTTCTGCCTGCTTAAAATCCTGGTCAGCTTTTGTCTTGTCTTGGGCAAAAGCTCGCTTAGCTCTGTATCTATATCTAGGTAGCTTCTTTACATTTCATCTTCATTTGCCAGAAATAAAGGAAAACAGCATGAAGCAAGTTAACCACAATGTAATCATCTCAAATGAAATACGGTCAGTCCAGGGGATAGTGCTTAAACTCTGAAGGGAAGAAATCATCATTCCCGCTCACAAAAATACCAGCAAGATACCAGCAAATCAGTATGCTGGCCATACTATGCCAGTGTCTTCTGCCAAATCGTTCAGCTGAATTAATGAAATAAAGTCTAGCAAGGAGCTGCAAGTAGGTGAGAAGCCAGGAATAAAATGTACTGTCTCAGCATTAGCTGGACAGATACTATATTGAGTGAAACTAGTTAAGGGCTTATGTTTGCGGTTAGTAAGCGAAAGTATTGGTTGGGATTGTAGTGTTTGACTCTCGCTAGCATTAGCACTTAAGATAAAAGGATTACTCTAATAAATTCTGAGATGCAACCATTTATTTTTTTACCTCCTTTCTGCCAGAAGATTGTTTTGAGATCAGATGGATGATAGTTCGGTGTGTATTTCTCCGTCACTAGAAACCTGTATCCTATGGCAATTCAGTGGCTTGTTACCTAGAAGCAAGATCTCTCTCATGTTCAACACTATGTGGGGATGAGATGAACCAGTGCCGTAATTATCTTTTATCTTTGTGTTTCTAGCAGATGCAGAGAGAGAAACAGATCAGTCTATTGAATTCAGCGTGGGTCAGGGCTGATTCATTGGAGTGACGTGGGCATGGACTTGTAGAGTAGGTCTGCTCTGAACCAGACTCATCCTTCTCTTTTCCCTCCTTACGTCCTGTCAAACCTGCTCCATTGTCGTCCTCCTTAAACTTTTTAATTCTTCTAGGAGGGTCTTTTTAGCTGTTGTCTCTGAGCAGTAAAGAGAAGAATTAGGATTCAAAAGGGCAGGGAAATACATATAACTTGTGGGGGGTTTTTGCTTGTTTTGTCCCTGCCTTTTTCTCCACCCCTCCCCACCCCAAAGCTGTGATACGCGGCTGGGTTTGGCAGGCTGCAGCAGTCTGGTGCCAAACATGCCTGTATGCACGGGATTGGGAAACCTTGGGTTCGGTTTAGTCTCTTGCAGTTGAGTGAGCGTAATCAGACTCTTGACCGAGAGACTTGGTTTGGAATAGCTGGCTTTTTTCATACTGGAATGGAATATCCAATACAAGCGGTGCCCTAGAATTTTTTACTGTTGCTCAGCTGCAAAAGTTATTGCCTTGGTGGATTTGTTTTCAGTTGCTTTATAGCTTGTCATAACGATGAAAATTTATCCTAAAGATGTTTTGAAGTGCTCTGAAATGCACTAAACACTGAATCTGACTATGCAGAAAAGCAATATGATTCTAGATAACACACTGAAACAGTTAAAAATAATTTTGATTTTTTTTCCCTTGGCTTTCTCATTGTGACAAAAAATAATAAATAATCCCATTGTTCATGCAAGCCCTTAAAATTCTTTCTGCGTATGATACTGTTGTATTGTAATAGACTTGCATTGGTTTCCTTTTGGTGAATGCCATGTAATTTTCAGGCCTAGGTATTTGTTAAATCTATTAAAATTGATAAATTGCTTTGAACGTCTTGCGTTCTCAGATGTAATGAACACGTACGCGGTGAGCTATGAAATTGTCAGTGTGATGGTCCTTTTCAATTAGCTGTCTTTGTTCACATGTTTTCAGTAGAAAATGCAATTTGTTTTACGAGCAATTTTAATATTTAGTAGTATGACCTGATAGTTAGAGATTATACTACATATATACATTCTTATCTATCATATTAAAGTCTGCAAGAATAGTACATCTCAAGGCTTAGTAACTAGAAGATGTTCCTCTTACCTCTACTATGGACCTTGTGTGTTTAATGAACACAAGGCAACAGAATAGAGGATTCAAGCAGTCTGTCAGGTGCAGAGGGACTCAGAGGATCAGTAAGCATCCCTGACTAGCAAACCTCTAAAGCCTGCCCAGAAACCGTACCTCTATTCTGGCTTTCCTTCTTTTCCCGTTTTTATTCTTACAAGAGATTAGTAGTAGTGTGAATGGCTTAAAGACGTAAGATTTAATTAAACAGTTCCCCAGGTATTCCTTTGCTGCTTTTCTGCCAGTAAAATAAGTGAGATGAAATACGTTTGAGCTGAGCTACTCATCACAACTGCTCAGTGGTATTCCTGGTGTAATACTGCCGCTGCAGCTGGCCCTTCGGTCAGTTGTCAGCAGCACAGAGCACCTCTCAGACCTTGTCCCGGCAGCCATCCTGTGCAGAATACGTCTTCAATCAGGCCACCGGAGTTGACCTGTCCTCTTTAGGTTTTTTGTTCCTTCCCCGTTGTGTGCTTTTTAAAGGAGAAATGAAGTACGAAATGGGGTAAGCTATAAGTAACAATACTGCATAAAAGCAGGGGGGTCTCATGGCTTCTGAAAACTGAGAGGTGCCAAGGCTATTGCCAAAAAAGTGTGGTGTTCCGTGAACACCCACATAATTTAAGAAATATGTAAAGAAAGAGGGGAGATCTTGGAGGACAGTTAAAAAAAAAAAAAGAAAAAGGGAAAAAAAAAAAGGGGCAGTTGAAGTACTAGCTATGGAGAAAACATCAGCTAAATGATTTAGCTGAACCAAAAGACAAGTCTGAGACTAATTCTTCTCAGTATGTAAATAGATGGAGGACACTGAAAGTTTTGTGTCTGTTGAGGATCATGCAAAAAGACTAATTTCTTAGAAAGATGTACATTAGATTAAGTGGAAAAGTAGTGGTCTAGTTTTACTTCAGAGCAGGAAAGGGTTGTAGACCATCGGCCTGATTCTGAGCTGCGTGGAGAGGGAGGAATGGCTGTTAAACAGACCTTGACAAACCAGTGACTGAACCAGAGAGAACGTCTAGCAGGAAGCACAGTTTTGTTGGTTTTCTTTGTTTCGTTTTACCCCAGTAAAATCTATTTTAACTGTGTGACTCAGCCTCCTCTCTGATAACCTGCGAAGTACAGGTTTGGGGGAATTAAAGACAGACAGACTTGTACAACTAGTTTTCAAGTTCAAATGTATCGCTTTGCAATCTGAATGACCCAGTGACTACATGTAAAGAGGGCCTTTTCTGGCTGGTTTTAATCGTTCCATAAAGACTTTTCTATGGCTCTTAACCAGTCCTTAAAATGTGTAAAATCACCATTTGATACTAATTTAAAAAAAAAATTGAAAATTCCCCCAACAGATTTCTACATAAATGTCAGGCTGACGCTCTACAGTAGAGTGGAATATGATGAGTTTCTTGATGTTAATTTAAATCAGTTTTATTACTGCTAACAGAAATAAAATATATGGAAACAGCTTCTGGTAGCTGAGATGGCTGTGGAGTTGTCAGTGGCTTGAAAAGTACATAACGTTAGTCTGAATTTGAGAATGAAAGGACAGCACTACATTCATCCAGTTGTCCCAACTGTATCTGTGTCATCTTTAATAGTTAACTCTACACTTGTGATGTCAAAAAAAAAAAAAATTTTTTCCTAAAAATAGTACAAAGCATCTACTTTTACAGAATAAATGAGTGATTTACTCATTTACAGAATAAATGAGTGAAAAATAATGGCCTCAAGTTGCGCCAGGGGAGGTTTAGATTGGACATGAGGAAAAATGTCTTTACTGAAAGAGTGGTTAAACATTGGAACAGGCTGCCCAGGGAAGTGTTTGAGTCACCATCCCTGGAGGTATTTAAAAGACGTGTAGATGAGGCGCTTAGGGACATGGTTTAGTGGGCATGGGGGTGTTGGGTTGACGGTTGGACTCGATCTTAGAGGTCTCTTACAACCTTAATGATTCTATGATTCTATGAAAGCTAAAAAAATAAAATAAAATTTATGAAATGAGATTGGGAGTACATATTAATATTTCTTAAAAATCTATTATCCTGTGCAATTTAGAATCATGTGAAAAGTGTGCTGATTTTCCAGGAGTAGGAGGAGGTACTGATATAAAAGTCTCAGTATAGAGTGCTCAAATCAGCACTCCATTTGTGGTTTCAGTTCTTGGATATCTCCCTGAGTAATATGGGCAATTCGTCCTTTTTACCAGACACCATATGCTCTCTTTGTATATACGCTTAACAAATATTTTGGGATTGACTGACTTCATTGGGATAACTACTTTAATTCAGCCCTTCGTGCTTCAGTTTTGGACTGTGAGTTATTAGATTAGGTACAGCAAATACTTGTCCCTGTAATCCAAGGCTACTAAGGAAGGAAATCTGCCACAGCAATCTTCTTGGAGAAGAGGTGGTTGTGACTAGAGTAACACAGCATTGCCAGCTCGTTTTGGTGATGAGGGCCCAAGTCCCAGGCGTACTGTACAGGCAGAAGAGCTTCCTGCAGAAATGAGAACGGATGGAGGAGGCTAACAGTGAGGTGAGGTGCCTGAACCCCGGGGTCGGTGACACAGCAGTGAGCCGATTTTCTGATTCCACTCCCAATGTCTTGCCCACGAGACTTGAGCCGCATCCCTGCGTTTAACTGTGCACTTTGACCACGCTTGGGGAGCTTGATGGTATTTAAAACGACAGAATGTTAAATTCTAGCTTTAGATAAAATTATAAAAGTACTGAAGGCTAGAGATGCAAGCACTACTGTATGAGCATTCTTACAAGGTGAGTAATATTTTCTGAGATCTTCTCTTTAGTAACACACATCTCTTGCTAACATCATAGAATGAGATTAAGCTGCTATTAATAAACAACTGTAATTGTTTTTTTCCAGATAAACCTGGAGCTGATGAAAACAAATTACCCCTATGTTATCTGTTTCTGAAATCTTGTGCCAGCATTCCTGTTTATATGCAACTAGAATGTCTGTTCCGCCCTTTTGACTGCTAGAGGAATACACGCTTATCTGTAAGAATTAATACTAGACTGGATTTATTTTTCCCCCAGACTTTGTATTAGGGTTATACCTTAGAAATTGTTTTACGGAACAATATGTGAAGGATTAGCAAGGCTTACTAAAACCAATAATTGGCAGAATCCAAAGTGCTCAGCAGGTTTGTCATAACTTGTTTCTGCTAAGCTCTAGTGTTGCTTAGAAGTTGTCTGTAAAGGGCTCTTCAGGCTTGTTTATCACTTAACTTTTTGACTACTTATAAATCTGACAGGTAATTGAAAGACCTTCCTCAGATGCATAGCAACATCAGTGTTGTCTTGTACTGTTACCTGTTTGACCACTCAGAACTTAATTTGTTCTGAGGGAGAGGAACTGGAAGGAAAAAAATTTTTTTCAAAAAAAGCTGGTAAAAACAATGTAGTCCACTGTCAAAGACTGCGGTAGATGTTTGGATGGTAGTAAAAATAGATAAACTCTCTGAATTATGCATACTAAACACCATTCACCATTTCACTATTGGTTAAAGTTCTGTTGAAATGAATTGGTAGGAAAATTAAACGTATTGTGGAGCGCTGTGTGACATGTATGGGTATGAATGCCTTTACAATACAAAGTGAACGGAAATTGTATCAATGGTGAAAGGGTTCATGATTAAACAGGAATTTTTGCTCTCTTCTCTGTTGCTTCAGTAAGACTTGTCTCTGTAAGACATGGTAAGAAGGCAACAACTTGTGTGTCAAGCAGAATAATTTTCTTAGGTGTTGCTCTTTCTCTGCACAACCACTTTAACTTCAGTGACGCGGGCTGATGGTTGGTGGCAGTCATCCCCATCAGCCTTCTGAGGAAAGTCACAAGTTTCTTTGACAAGGGAAATGGACAAATGGAGGTTTGGATGGTGTTTGCAAGACACTTGCCAAGTTGGAAGAGGAGAGGGTGATTACCGCTTCGTGCAGCCAGGTTAGCTAGAGTCTCGCATCACTGTTTTTAGTGCGCTAATATCTGAAACCACCATGTGGCCTACACCCTCAACCCCACTCCTCTTGGTGTACTGTGAGCTGATTTTATCAGAGATTTTGAATGGTTACAGAGAGCAGAACATGACCATATATATGCTTTAGTTGACAGGGAGTTATTGTTTTAGCTCTGTAATAGTTTTCTCAAATTTTTCACTTCATGTTCTTTTTACTCTTAAGTGGAATGAACTCACAGTAGCAAAGCTTTTTCCTCAAGTGTAATCGCATTCAGTATAACAAAATAACTTGGCAGTGTCAGTAGTGGCATTTTAGGCATTTGATTTTCGGGAAAGGGATTATGGAAATTGTTTGTAAACTCCAACTAGACCTTCAAGATTTCGTGGTGATACTGAATGCCTCAATTTTTTTTAAGTACTCAATTTGAGGTGCTTTAAAACTTTTCTGATTTTCAAAAAAGGTTGAGTATATACCTCAACAATTGGTCTAAGTGTTTCAAATTACGTATCTGACTTGCCAAGCAGAATTACTAATAAATTTCAAAAAAACCTTGCCAGTCCAGTGTTGATCATTAATCAGAGTGACGTTGTAACATTGAGCAGCTACAATAGTAGATGTTTTACCTAGTAAAATTTCAGAAAGTTAACTGTGTTAATGTGAGAAGCATACACCTTATTTCATAAACCTTCTGCTGTTTTTACACATCCTCTGTTGGAAGAAGAAAAACAAGAGAGTAATACTGTGGTTTTTTTGAGGTGGTTTAGTCAAGAAGCGAGTTAACTGAGTTCTAGTTCTCAGGCAATAGAGCCAAAATCGTATTATTGCCTCAAAGTACATGTAACTGCATGATATTGCTAGCAAGTAGGAGGAAGATGGTTGAGGGGACCTCTTTAACCTGTCAGTCTTCAAAAGAAGTCCATGATTCTGTGCTTCACGTAGTAAGCTTTTTATTTTTCTGGATTGCTTTTCAACATGTTGAAGAATCTTTAGGCATATCATAATGTTTCATGACTCAACAGCTTCAGGTACTGCAAATGATTCTAAGCATCACAGCCATGACACCATCTATGTTTTGTAGACAAAATGTTCTCCATGGACTAAGCTAATTGTTCCCCCCCTCTTAATACTGTTTCTGTAGACTCAGTATAATAGCATTGTACTGATAGGTGAATTAAAGGGAAAAGGGCTGAATTTTTTTTTTTGCAATAGTTGGGTAAACACAGGTAGGTGTGTGTGTGCAATTTCATGAAATTTTTGCTTCTGGTAATATACTAATATTTTGACCTCTGAATTACTGAGATTCCGATTTTTCAACTGAAAAGTAGAATGAAGTCTTGATAAGAATCGGATAGCATCCAGGTGGATAAACTAGCATATGCAAGCATTTTGTCTAAATTTATTTCCACTGGAAATAGACAGCTGTATTTTATGTAAGTTTCTAAGTGCTGATTGTGCGTAGTAGAATTCTCTTGACAGGCTGGCAGTTGTTGAATTGGCAATCTTGAAAAGACAAAGCTTTGTAAGTGGTTTCACATTAATTCGACGCAGCTAATTTTTCCACCCAGTTCTTGAAGGAGTTGTTCTTGTTTACAAGGAGTCCCACTGGTTACTATGTAGGATAAGGCTTGCTTAATAAGCAACATGTGTGCACAACTTAATTCAGTAACTTGAGTGCTTGTAGTGCCACAGGATTTCTTATGTGTAGATTAAGTAGTTTCCATTTCCTTCATGATTTTGCCATTCCATGGTAAATTCTGAGTTGCTTTTGTTCTTTTCTGTTAGAATTCACGTGAAAAGCTGGCTAAATCTAGGGGACAGAATATGGGTATAAAGAAGAAAAAAACGTAGAATATCTCATACTTCTGTGTGCTTCGTAATGTTCTTCAAGGGCTTTGGTTAAAGTTGGTTCTGTAGCATCTGCTGAACGGCTCGTAATTACCCGGTTGAATTCTTGTTTCTAGTCAAGACAAGCAGGAGTGGCGTGCATTTTGAGTAGAATTTAGCACATCTATTAGCTGTTTGGTGGGACAATGAGAATCACCTCTAAATGAAGTAGTGTTTTAGCAAGATCCTGCTATGCAGCTTATACGAAATGAAGTTGCTTTCTGGCTTCTCTTTATATCTGCTTTTCAGAAGAATGTAGAATGGGATGTACCCTTGCGACACAAAGCTCTCCCTGGTCTGCATCGTAGGCTGAGAGAGAAGTGCACTTACTCAGTTGCACATACAACTAGCTCTGAGGGATTTCATTTTTAGAAAACAGAATTGTGGCACGGTGAGGCCAACAGAACCTCACTTCTACTACCGCTGTTGCAGGAGTTCCAGAGGAGGACAAGGTATGATCTGAAGTTGGCTTGTATTATGAATTTAAACTGGTGTTGGTTGGTTGATTTTTAAATGGAGATGTGATTATATTCAGATATCCCCGTGAGGACAGGAATAAAATCTGACTTTAGGAACAGGATTAACTGGCATACTTTTCTGTCCAGAACACTGAAAACAGTCTACACTAACTGTTGGAAATCCATGTGTATGTGCAAACTGATAGGATCACGAGTGGGAGGCAATGTGTTCTGTTAATGATTTGCCTCTATGCACTGGTGAAAAAAATATCTGCTTCCTTGCACATAATCTGTTTCTTTCAAAAGAATCCGTATATTAGACACTTACAGGATTTTAAGCCAAAGGTAACTTTGGTTCAGATGCAATGCAGAAATTTTTGTCATAGTCTGCACATTGACAACTTAAAATGAAGTAAAAGAGAGAATTTTCATAGTTTTTCTTTCTGATCTCATTGCTTTACACAAGTAGTCATGGTTAGACTAATTCTATCCAACAGAAAACATGCAGCAAAAAATAGCTGTGTAAAAATCTATTGATAATCTCAAAGGCCCTTTTTTCCTTTTTGCTTTTTTAATCTTTGTGAATACTATGTTAATAAAAACACAAAAAGAACATTTTAGGTAATCACAGTAAAGAAGAAAAACAAATATCCTAAAACATGCATTATAAATAATTGGAATCAAGACTAAAGCTTCATTTGTGATGTAAGTGCTTCCTAGGAACTATTGTAAGTACGTTGGAGCGGTTGACAATGGGTCTTTATGGCCTAGGTGGTGATTGTTGGTTGTTTTTTCCTGCAGTTCTTGCTCTGCTTTCTGAGGAAAGAGAAAAGTCAATTTTTGTCATGATTTTATGGGGCTCTCAATAGCTTTCTCCTTATTCAGGGACTTCTCAGAGGCTCCTAACTTGTGGTGGCAGTGCGCTCCCATTGAGAGGCATGGAAAATATACCACTAACAGAGCTCCCTGGCAAAAATCCGACGTGGATGTTGTCGCACTGATACTGCTCATGAAACTTAAATAGGACACATGCTTCTATGAAGTATTTGCTTGTGTTGCGTAGATGGAGGAGTGGAACGAGAACAGGAGGAGCAGATGCCCGTGGAAATGGGGAAGTGCTGCTTGTGTGGTTAGCGCTTACAGCCCCGTTCAAGTCCTTAACCCCCCCCAGGCAGGGTCTCCTGCTTGCCTTTGAAAGCAGGAAGCCATTTCTTACCGTTGCATATGAACTGCTGGATGGAAAACTCGGGCCCTGTAAGTACGTGGCATCTTTGGATTAGTTCCAGGTCAGACTACTTGAATGACTGGTTGTTAACGTCACCAGTAACTTAATTTGTGTGTTACTGAAATGTAACCACCTTTACCGTTATGAAATCTATTTTCCCTGTTGTGCCAGTAGTTCTAACCTGTGTATTGTGTATATTAAAAGCTACCATGTCAGCCTATTGGCTGCCTTTGGAAAGTCCTTTCAGAGTCGATATATGGGACACACAAGATGAATCTGTAGAGGTATTGTCCATTGTCTGACATGGACAATAGTGAGAAAGGATTAGGTGTCTAGTTCGTTGTGTGCCAATACAGCCCTAACAAAAGCTGCATGTGAATTTGACAGTGCCACCTTTTGGGCAGCTGAATGTTGTTGTGGGAAGCAATTTATAGAGAGTGGGTATTTCCAGCATGTCTTGTAGAGGAAGAACTTACTGATTTTGAATAAATATTAATATTTAGTTAAAAAAGAGAAAAGCAAAAAAGAGCAAAGGGCCTTAGCAGTGATGTGCCCGCTCTGTCGTTTTTATCTATTGCACGCGTGGTGTGCACTTGAAGGCAGACTTGTGAACTGATGAACAAAAACAAAACAAAAACTGATGAACAGAAAAGTGTAAGCATGCTGAGCTTGGATGCGTGGTGGAGTGCAAGTGCAGACATCCTTGTATTCTACACTGTGGAAGTAGAGGCCAGGGAGTTCTTTGAGTTTTGTGGATGTACTACTTGTTTCTTTGGTTTATCTTCAGGTTGCTGTGGCCACCAATATCATAAAGAGGCAGGAGCATGAGAACAAGATACATCACTAGATTTGATAATTGGAGCAACCGAATGTTGTATCAAACGATTTCAAATTATACTTCTGTTGTTCTAACTTCTTTTGTAAATGAAGCTGTAGATTTTTGCCTTCATTTCAAAGATGAACAAAGCGCAGTAAGAAAGCCTTTCATGCATACTTTTTATAATTAAAGCATGGTAACGGCTGTAAAGGTTTCTGCGACTTCTTCCGTAAAAATTACTACCTGAAAGCTTTAACCTTTTGTGCCTCTTTGCTTTGGCCTGTTATTAGCTGTCCTCTGTTGAGGTTAAGAGGAGGAAGTAATGCACTTTAACTTGTCTCCATAACGGATGCCCTCACTTGCTGAAATCCCATCTTGATTCCGTAGTCTTATCTGCTGAACATACCTGTAAATACCTGTCAGCTAGTCTTGCCTGGTTTCTGCCATCAGTTTGGCCTCATTAACGTCTTGTTGATTAAATCAAGCACATTACTTGGGATGCCCTGTCATTTATTTATAATAGTTAACTTTATCAGGGGAATAAGAATCCTCCTCTGAATTTTAATGCAATAAACAGTATCTGTATACAAAATTAGAGGTTGGAGCCAAAATTAATAGAGCTGCACTAAATACTAGATACACTTACTGTATGAAAAGTAGAAAAAGTCTTTTGAAAGTAAATGGGAACTGACTTGCTCCTCATTTTAGTCAAGTTTTATTCTAACCTGTGTTGTGTGTGGTGCAAAAGTGATGAGTCATATACTCAAGAACTATGTTTTGAAGTGTTGTAAGAGTACAGTTAGAGAATGTTCCCTGGATATCTTCAGTCCTTCGGTTTCTTCATGTGCTTTTGTTTATTATGCAGTCAAACTTAATTTGATCTTCAAAACTTTAGAAGAGGTAAAGACTGGAGCATATCACTCATGTTAAAATGAACCTTGAACTCAAATGAATCAAATCCTTCCTTTCTAGATAGTGTAAACCGATCATATGCATGAATTAAGATGACTTACCATTATTCAGTTTTGGAAAAAAAAGTCCCTTTGTGCTCAAGCAAATACCAAAAAACCAACAAGAAGTCGTTTAAATCACTAGCTTTCTAATAACCCCTTCAGCTCTGATGCATAAATTGAGGAAAGTTTCCACTCTGCAGTGAAGATGAGGCTTTCAGCTCACACATTGTCATTTAATATGTGCTCAGAATATACTCAGATAAGCTTGGCTTGCCTGAGATGTCACAGCTCTTTATTTTTTTCATCATCTTTTTCTGCTGCCTTTGGTTTTGAAATGAACGGCTTTGAAAAGCACTGCTGTAAGTAACCTCCTGACCAATGCGTGTCTTTGCAAAAAGGACAATAGACTTTTCGGAAATACAGCTACAGAGGACTAAATGCTCCCAAGATAACTTTAGCAAGATGTTTGAGGATTACTTTGGTTGTGCACTTCATCTATTGTAAATGAGTATTTGACTTTCAAGAACTGGGGCTACTGTGACTATGAACTACTATGTTATTTGTAATCCTGTGGCACTAAAATGTGCTGCACTTCCTGAAGTAATTGTGAATTAATTGGTATTGCTCCTCTGCATACAGCAGATGTTATCTGGTTCCTTAGGGAATGCTTTCCACAACATCCTTCACAATTTAGGTACCTGAATCATTTAACAGCCTTACTTACAGACCTTGGAGAAATGCGTAAGAATATCTGGAAAAAGGAGTCATGATTGAGTAAAGTGCATGCTGTAGGGGAAAGAAATACAGCGTGTATTGCTTTGGGATGCTGAAGAGAAACTAGTGAAACACCACTCGCTCGCTTAAAAATGATAGCATAAATAGGCCTGCCTTTAAACTGTAAACCAATGTATGCCTGCTTTTTGAGATTCATCTTTCTTCGAAACTCAAAGCAAAAGTCACTTTTCCAAATCTGGATTCTTAAGAAATAGTTGACTTTTAGTAGTTTCTCTGGACTCTCTTAGCAAGAAGTAGTATCGCTCTCCTCGAAGGCTCGGCGTAGTGGGCAGTTCACGTAAGAAAGAACTTATTCAGACCAAGAGCAGAGCTACTAAATGAACCAACAGTTGGTAGGTACTGGGTCTTTTGTTGTAGCTACCTGATTTTTTTAAGAAAAAAGAAATCTGAGGAAGCTGAACAAACAAACCAAGGATGCTCATGGTTAATTGTTGGACTTTGTAAATATGACTGAGGAGTCCATGAACTGTTTGCCGGCTTTTTTCATGATTCTTGCATTCTGTTTGGAAAAACAAGGAGTGGTCTGCCTCAGTATTGTGGATGAATCCAAAGAGGACTGACTTTAAAATTTCAGGGCTAAGTGATACACAGACTGGAACGTTTCAGTAATTTCTGGATTCACTACTTGACTAAATTGCTTTATAATCCCTGTTCCCATGGAGCTGGAGGAATTTTTCTTGGACATGTTCATGAACTGATTAAAATGGAGGAGGTCTGAAGGGGTTATGCTGATGCCATAATTTCAGAGTACAGAACTTCTGCTGGATTATATTGTAAAAGAAAAAATTAGAGAGATCATTTAAGGGAGACCAAATAACCTGCTTCCTGATTTGCCATTGCGTTTCTGCTGAAGCCTCTGGTGTCTGCCGCTAAGCCCGGATTCTGACTAGAAGATTTTATCAGAGCAAGACTGACTCTCTGCCCCTGGAAGTGCTTGCTGTTTGTGTGCCATATGGTGATGACAAAACGGTCTACAGGGAGGGAGTTGCTTTTTGCTCAGTCCATTATTTAAACAGCTGGTTCTGTCTTGGATGTAGTTCCAGCCCTAACGTGATCAGAATCGCTTCTGTCTCTTCTTGCCCTTGCTGGAGAAGACCCTTACTGTATGGCAATCCATTCTCTTTCTATAAAGACTGAGCATGTGGGAGACAGTTCTTCCAAGTCTCTGCTTCAGCAGATGAGTCATTTCTCGGTGCTTCAGGGTAGCGAATGTACCTGCTTTCTTATGATATAATCCTTGCAATGCTTAAACGTCATTAATGTAATACACGTGCCATTTAAATCTGTTTCTCTAACTGCAGTCTTGTTGAGAAGAACTGACGGACAAATTTTTGGAAGTCTGGGTTTTCATAAGAAGAAAGTGGTGCTATTTTGATAGCATAAACCAGAAAAGCTACATGTTCTCAGGATCTATGCTCTGTCTCTGTAGCGCTGCTTCATTATTTTAAGGGGTTTGCATAATCATGGCTTATGTCCTTGTTCTCTCCTAGGATACGCTTGATAATAACTACAATTTTTCCTTGAAAATCCTAAAGTAAATCACAATAACATTAAGTTTGCCTCTATAGAATATATGGTTTCTACTCCTTGAAGACCAAACCCTTCTTTGGTCTTGTGGAACTACATTCCAATAACGTAGATGTTCTGAGACAACATAATATACTATGTTGGTCTGAGTGTTAAATATTCAGGGTTTAAACTGAATTGAAAAAAAAATAATTGAATTTGTGTATGTATGTATATATGAACGCAGATTCAAAATAGCTTGTGAGAAGCAGTCCTGTTCTATAACAAAATTAAATATATGTCATGACTTGGGTATTTGAAAGGCTCCAAGAAGGCTTTGAGAGTGCATAAGGCATTTAAATAAATTTTACTCCACGTATCTTAATCACACTGAAAAGAATAATCTTTTAATTTCCCATTTCAGCTCCGTAGTAGATGCTAACATATGTTCATGTGTTTGTGGTGGTGGAATTGTGTAGGCAAAAAGAATGGGGGCTTAACATATCTTTCTTCCCTTTTTATTTGAACTAATTTTGTATTAAAAGCAGTGTTGAACGCATGCTAAGCAACGAAAGCTGAAGAAGCCAGAGGTAAACTTCAAGGATAACTCCTCACTTCAACCCACTGTATCTACATTTTAGGGAGATCCGGTAGGTTATTGAACAGACTGACTTACAGACTTAGCGCAAGAGGTGCAGTACTGTCCTCCTAGCCTTCAGCCTGTTGTTTGTCTGTTCTTGAACGCCTATGTTTTCTCTGTGTGTGTTTACATTTAAGTGCTAATGAGTCTTGAACACTGTTCTCAGACCATGCTCAGTGAGTAGTCCTTTATCATATGCCTTGCTAAGAGTAATCCCACTTCTAAATTACATTAGACCATTGAAACTATAGCATTAAAGAAAGAAACCCAAAACCCCAAAAAAACCCCACCCCATTGTGTAATGCTGAGTGGTATGAACTTCTTTATTTATAAAAATAAATAGGGAAATGCTTCCACACCTACTCTACAGAAATGAATAGCAGCTGGTCTTTCATTCCTCTGCTAACATTGCACATCTTTCAGCATTCATGCCTAACCTAAGTCATTACCTGTCTGAGGCTTTTATGGAGGTCTTCGAATGGCGTTCAGTAATGAGCATTTTAATTATCACTTCAGGGTCAAAGATCCTGCTGCTGTTTCTTAGCCAAAATAGGGCAATACTAAAGGTTTAGGATGAGAAGAGAATCATAAAAGCTGATTTTTTTTTTTTTTTTTTTTTGTGATTAGCTAGTGGCAAAATTGATATCTACTCCCTGAAAGGATGTAGGAAGTTATTAGGCAATGGATAATTGACTGTAGAAGAAGGATGGAAAGGTACAGTCAGACTTTTATGCAAACAAATGAATTACTAGGCTTTTATTCAGAAAGGATGATGTGATTCTTAAAGCTTGTGTGTTCTCAGTTCCAGTTCCAAGTGAAAAGTATTAGCTATTTAAACGATGCAAGTAGAAGGAGTAAGTACCCTTAACCAAACCTGCAAAAGAGGAGTTTTAATTCTGTTCTGAATTCCACAAGTTAAAACCTAGGCTATTGTTTTGTCATACTTTCTCCTAACAGTAGAGAAAAGTAACGTGATGAGCGGGGAATTTCCTCTTAAATTTAAGAACCAAGCAAATGGATAGTCTGCGCTGATCTCCATGGGCTGTTTCTCAGTAAACTCATTCTTCCTTTTATAAATTCTCCAAGTGACGTTCAATCTCTGGCTTGAGCATCCTCCTGTTTTGCTGTATCATTGAAGTAGCAAATGAACTCTCCTGCCTATGTGACGGAGGATACAGACAAACATCTGTCAGAGCTGCATGAATTTCATACAGCTGTAAATAATTCTCGTTAGAAAACATAAGCTTGTCATTTATGCTCATTTTGGGTGGAACTTAAGGTATTAGTTTTCAAAATTAAGAAATTGAGTTGTAGCTGTTACCTTTCAATTGCTTTGCAGCAGATGGAGCTGACACACAATGCATTTCTTCATTAGAACTTAACGTGCGATTAAGTGATTCTTAAATGAACTCTTGGTAAAAATCCAGATTAAAATTGGTATTTTGAAAGGTGATGTAGTCTGGATTTGCATTTTGGAAAACCAAGAAATAAAAGCAGGAGTGTTTGAATGGTTAAGCTTTTTTATAGGGGAAAGATCTAGGTAGGTTTCCAGGTTTAGACTATTTCTTTCAAGTGTTGTTGTACCACTTTATTCATTTTTTTTCTATTACAAACAGTGGCTTTTCTCTTGGACTTCCTTCACTTTGTTGTATTGCATGCAAACCCTTCTAAATGTGCTTATTGTGAGTCAGAGGAAAAAGAACTGACAGTAACCGTAAGCCAAACATTCAAAAATACTCTATTACAGTGAAACAACTTATATGCAGATATAGCTGAAGACTTAGGGTGCTTTTAACAGCTACGTTTTCCTTGAGAGAAAATGTTTATTATAAAAGTTGTAGAAATGGAAAGAAAAAAACCAAATTAATATCCTGTGTCTGTATTGTTGCAAAAAGCTTAGGGAAGAACTTGGAATACTGGTAATAGAGTTGGAATTATCAACTTGGTATAACAGGGATTGTAGGGGTGGTTCGTGTAGCTAGGTCTTTGATTAAAAATGGATTGCCCCACCTTGAGGTGAGACAAGAAGAAAAGAAAAATGGGGAGAAGTACTATCTTGCACATCAGGGAAGTGTGCACTTCTGAAGTTCAGAATACAGAATCAGGCGTGTACTGGAAGTCTCCAGACAAAGGTAAAAAAATCAGCAGTATTACCCAGCGAGTGCTTAATAGGTTTCAAAAGCGGAGATACCCGTTATTAGGTTCCCTTTGGTCTTGCAGCTGCCTGGAGCTAAGAGCACTGGTATCGGAGGAAGACTCTCTCCCTGGAGAGGTCTGCATGGCTGTATATCGGGGCACAGGTGCGCTTTGTGTTTGTTGTTTGTTTGTTTGTTTGTGGTTTGGTTTTAATGAAGAGGAAAAAAAAAGCTCTAACAATATAGTTGGGATACTCTGGTTTTGATAGCAAGAGATTATCTGGAGGATGCGTAACTTGCTTTTGGCAATCAGGGATGGAACTGGCTGAGTCTTCACTCAGATCAAATGACTTGGAGGTCATTTTTAGGACAGTAATTTTGAAACAATAGGTGTTTGTAGCCGTCCTTCCCCCCTGTAATTGCTTCAAAGCAACAGAATTGCTTATAATCTGAAAACATTTTTCCATATCCTCTGGGGTTTGGTAGGTAAGGCAGTGTGGTGTTGCAAATCTAGGACAAAAAAGAAGTGGCAAAGCAGTGCTAAGGACAGGGATACAAGCTGTTCCACGCCTTCACTAGAACGGGAGCAAGAATTCAATATTCTTTCCAATTTATTTCTTTGTCCCTGAACTCGTAGGTGAATCCAAACAGGAAGCTATTAATAAATTACTTGAAGATTTGCTCTGCCATGGAGTACTAGGACTGTCCTGTTCCAGGGTCCTGTGCTGCGAAATGTCTGTGATTCATCTGAGATTTGATTGATTGCTTAATTTAACCAAGTGATTAAATTAAGGCCATAGTAAGCGGAAAAGCTGATTGGACAAAACAGAAAATACTGTGAATTACAAAGAAAAGGTGAACGCTGATTTCTGTGTGTGTGTGCACTAAATGAATAAAAATTTAAAACTTGTATCCAGATTAGGTATTTTACTGTACTAATATTTGGAAAGAAGATGACACAGGATATTAACATTCTATTACCTTCATATCTATAGTAATGAAAGATACTTATACTTCATATCTATAGTAATGAGAGATACTTATACTTCAAATAAGAAACAAGTAGAGCATGAAATAGTGTAAGGTGTCCATGGTGAGAAGTTAGAAAAGTGTATAGAAAAAAGCAAACTTACAGAAAATTATAAAGTTGGCATTGATAGATCTTGGCCAACCAGATGACATCAAGTAGCTTCCACATCAACTTGATCACACTGAATACCACAGGATACATTTTGGCGAGCTAGTTTTAACTAAGCTTACCAAATTTTAACTAGGAATTTTTTACTAGGATTCCTGAAGACTTTCCCCATGCTTACAAAGTTGCCAGTCCAAATGCACCACAGCTGTGGATTGGGAATGAGTAAACTTCCTTGCTTATTTAAAGAAGGTCTGGAGGCCACTGTTCTTGATACTTGTTCTGTATCAGAACTAGTGTGGCCAGCAGGAGCAGGGAAGTGATCGTGCCCCTGTACTCGGCACTGGTGAGGCCGCACCTCGAATACTGTGTTCAGTTTTGGGCCCCTCACTACAAGAAGGATGTTGAGATGTTGGAACGTGTCCAGAGAAGGGCAACGAGGCTGGTGAGGGGTCTGGAGAACAAGTCTTATGAGGAGCGGCTGAGGGAGCTGGGGTTGTTTAGCCTGGAGAAAAGGAGGCTGAGGGGAGACCTCATCGCTCTCTACAACTACCTGAAAGGAGGTTGTAGCGAGGTGGGTGTCGGTCTCTTCTCCCAAGTAACTGGCGAAAGGACGAGAGGAAATGGCCTCAAGTTGCGCCAGGGGAGGTTTAGATTGGATGTGAGGAAAAATGTCTTTACTGAAAGAGTGGTTAAACATTGGAACAGGCTGCCCAGGGAAGTGGTTGAGTCACCATCCCTGGAGGTATTTAAAAGACGGGTAGATGAGGCGCTTAGGGACATGGTTTAGTGGGCATGGGGGTGTTGGGTTGACGGTTGGACTCGATGATCTTGGAGGTCTCTTCCAACCTTAATGATTCTGTGATTCTATGAAGCAGCGTCGCTCAGAACAGAGCCTGCAGTTGCATGTCCCCGTTGCAGTGCGGTAGATTTCTCTGCTCCCGCCTGTCACCCGTTTGCCGCAGCTTTCCCTCTGCAGTTTCTGGCTGCTGCTCTTCCGTCCGTCTGCAGGGGATGGCTTTTGGCACCTCTCGGAAGCTGTGGCTCTGGGCAGAGGCTGTGTGGAGGAACAGCGAGGTCCTGTGACCCAGTTCTGGGAATGGAAATGGCCCTAGCGCTGCGTCAGGGGAGTAGGTGTCGGAGGCTAACCGAGCGCGAGGAGGGGGAGAGAGAAAGTGGGACTAAACCTGTTAGTCTTTTGGGGGAGACCTGTGACCTAACGAAGCAGCAGTTCAACTACGGTCTCTTCTTTGATTTTCTCCCACAGAACTTGACTAGGAGACAATCAGTTGCAAAGAGTAATTAAAAAGAAGTGACAGTGACTTCAAATAGCTTCCTAAGTGCCATTTTCTGTACAAAATAATGACAAATACTTGAGATAAGAGAAGGCTTAGTGCATTTTAATATCTTTATAATGAATAAATCATCTCCTTTGTAAGGTTAATGAAAGCAGATATGATGTGAAAGATGAAAACGTGGTTGCTATTTAGGAATTCCTTTCTAAAGCGTGTCCCTCTACAGTCTTACCAAATAGTCTCAAGAGGAAGTGTGGTGTGAATTTATGATGTTTATGCATCTGGCAATCTCACTACCTGATAAAACCAGTCTGTCGCCAGGTATTTACTAACCTCCATCTTAAGTCACACTCGCATCTCTAGCCTTTCTTCTCATTACATGACTGTTGGTCTGCAGTGGCATAAATACTGAAAAATACCATGTAATTAAGAATCTTTTCTATTAGTAAGACTTGTCATTGAAATAAGGGCAAGTATTCCAAACAGAGCAAAATTCTGCTTTTGTAGACACTTGTGTCTGTTATGCTGACACTAAGTGGGTATTTTGATATGTCAAGTGACAAGATAAACACAGCACAGTTTGCTGTTGCTGCTTTTTATAGTTTCATAATGGATGTTCTTCACTCTTAAAAAGGCACTGTGCAGCAAAAATTCATTCATTGCGACTTCTCCGTTTCATTTAAACTGGCATATAAACAACTTCAAAAATTGGCTAACCCATTTGGAGGTTAAAAAAACAAGTCAGAATTTGTTTCTTTGACGTACCTCATTTCTTTCTATTCTTCCTTTTCCTGATTGCTTGTTAGGTGTAAACGTAAGTAAAAATTAGGCACCTTCAGAATGTCTGCAGTCCCCGGCTCAGATGGCCACTGCTAAAGGCGCAAGCAACAGGCAGCGCTGGGTGTCTGCATTTGCATTACAGCGAAAAGGGGCATGGTGTTAGCCTACAGGTTGGAGGGAATGGCAGTGGTTTTCTTGGGGACCCTAAAAAAACAAACCCTAGGGTCATCATATGAATACCTAGAAGTCTACAGTTTTAGCTGGGAAAATGGTTAAATGTACTTAATACGTATATGTTGTTGTCTTGCAGAAGTGTAATGGCTTTTTATAACACTTTTCATCCGACCCCTTCTTAGCTAGAAGCTTATTGTCCCTTTTCAGTTTGAGCAGGCTGCTGTTCCTGTGATTAGTTGCAAGACATCATCTGGGTATACAGGCTGAAAATCTTTCTTGACAGGTTCTCTCTGCATTTGAAATGGTCTCTGATTTTTCTGATGGTTTGTTATTAAAAAAAAACACACCGCTACCTGAGTTGTGTCAAAAGTCCAGCTCGTTCTTGGGAGAGAGCTTTGTTAATTGGGTTTTGTTATGTTTTGCTTTTTAAGACTCTCTAACTTCAAAAATACTTTTGGCTGTTTACTGTAAATTCTCCTTGAATGTACGTGACCGTAGTTACCTTGGATTGTCTGTAATGAAACGCAGCAGTGCTTTTGAGGTATAGCAGAATGATTTATCGGGAGTATTGTAAGCATTTTTTTTTACTTTGAGAAATAAGCTGGTGTACAATGTAAGCCCGCTTTCTTCTGTGGCTTGGCTTAAGTTAATGTGTTAATATTGCTTTGAGGATTTTAGAAACCTGCCTCAGAGGTCTGTAAGTTGAGTGCTACTGACAGACAAAAGATCTTTCCTGTCCGCTGCCTGAGTTACTCCTGTTCTTAACACTGGAGATGCGACTTTTCTCTCTCTTCCCCACGCCTTCGGTGTCGCCTTTGTTAAGGGAGCAATTGATCTGGTGCGTCTTCAGTGCCTGATGGCTAACTGACATTTCGGAGTGCTGTCGTAATACATGTAACAGCAACTCGGATCAACTTTCCTAATTATATTAAAATACCTGCAAAAATTAATGCCGTCTCTTTCAGTGTGCCAATTCACATTTTCAAAATGCTACTTCAAAAGCGGTTCATCCTGGGTTCTAAAGTGGCTGTACTAAAGAGGTAATCATGGCTTTAAGAGTTTATTCTGATTTTGAACTAGTGTCCTGTATCGGTTATCTCCTTTTGCTGTGGATGGGCCTTCCAGGACATGATAAACTGTGGCAAGGGAGAAATTTAGCAAGTTTTGTGATGGGCAGGGCAGGGAATGTCACTTTATTCTTTTTCTATGGGGTATGTTGTTTGAATGAAGGGGTTTTTTCCTATTTAAGGCTGTGGGATTTCTGCAACTTAGATGAATGAAATATGATTGCTGTAAGCTTTTTATTATTTGTTGGCATATTTATGACACTGGCTGATTGCTTGTGTTGCAGCTTGCCACGCAACTGGTTTATGCAAAGAAAAAAATAGAAGCAAGTTCCCAATAAATAGAACTGAAAATATTTTTAGAAAACCTACCGCTTGCAGACCCTGATCAAATAACACGCACCATGTTCTGTCAACACCTTCTGATGAATAATGAAACAATGCTGGCTCTCCATATTATGGAAGGAGGGGGCTTATCCAAGCACTTGAATCTGTGCCTATTTCTGCATACTTTATTTTATGTAATAGTTGCTAATTAATAACAACAAATTATGAAGCTGGCAGTCATGAGATATTGGAGATTTAGAACAAATATTAACCACTTAAAGTTCAGAAATCGTAAAATCTACATTGCTTGCTGATGAACTATTTCCTGAAGCAGAAAGCTGCATTTAAGATGTTTGTAAATCATTTTTACCAAAGAGAGCTCGTCTGTTCTGATTTTTCACTGACTTGAGAAATCCTTGTCGTGGAAGGGCTTTTGCAGACCTCTGTGGGATCAGTTTTGGAAAACCTGCATAAATATGTATACTGCCAGGAACTGGAGCCAGGGGGCTGTTTGGTCCTAGGAGCACTGGGCTCTAGGAGTTGAGGTATCCCAGAGCAAATTTCCATTTGTATTGTTTATGCCGCTTATTAAATCGCAGTTCTCTAGTGTAAGTACGTAGCAATGGTTTTAGTTAACAAGGACTTGTTTGTGCATAGTTTCTCCTCATCTCAAAATCCCAAAGGTCTCTGCATTAAGTCGGCAAGACAGCTGCTGGTTGGTGTCCTGTCACATAACTGGCTTTGGGGGGGAGACGTATTTATACCTGCCTTGATAACATACCCAGTTAAACATAGCGTGTGTGCAAGCCACTGCTTGTAAAAATAGCATTCTGTTGCTTTGAAAAATGCATTCTAAAAATGTCAAAACAGGATGTTTCCTCCTTTGAAATGCTGAATAGATGGTGGAAGGCACCCATACCAAAGTTGAAACACGTTAAATGCATTTTTAGTGTCACTTTGTACCAGCGCTGTGCTGTTACCTGCTACTTTCTTCCATTTTCTGAAAAGTAGAGTGAATTGCTCCTGTAGCCGCGAGAGGTGGGCTACACCCGGTGCCCGCTGTAACAAGGTGTCAAGGAGCTGATGCACGGGTGACAGCATTTACAAATGATCTCGGTCTTCCGTCCTGCACAAATCAGACTCTGGTCAAATGGTTTTGGTGCTTTAGGCAGCTGCTGAACGCACTAAGTTACTTATAGAACTGTGATGTATAATATGAGGGGTTTATGTCAACTCAGGTAAGTTACCTAATCTGTCTCAAGTTCTTCTTTCTCTAAGATTCAACTGATGGCAATAGTGGTGATTTTTTTTGGAGCAACATTTATTGTATTTTTCCTCCCAAGAAATCATGTTCATGATACTGAAGCTGAGTAACGTGCATGAAATGCACAAAAGTTACTGTGCTTTATGAAGAAAATACAATGGAAAGCTAATAGTAATGTGGAACAGCTAGTAAATAGTAGAATGAAAATTTAACATCTTAATGTTATCAATTCCATTATTAATAAATTAATACTATTAATGATATTTTAAATTACATCTGGAGATCCTATTTTTGAAGTGAAGGAACAGCTATAATTCCATAGGAAAAACTGCTGTCTGAAACGTATTTACTGTAGTTTTAATAAATTAGATTATGAAAATGCAAGTATGCCAGAAATTACGCAAGAAAACTAATATGTAACAGTCAGATGTCTTCAATGACCTTTCAATTTTCTGTTTAGCTTTTGTTTAAATCATATTTTTAAGCAATAGAAACTGATCTCCAGTCTAAACCCTTCTGACATGGTTTGCGTGAACCTTTCCACAGTGTATAACATTACAAAATGTGGCCAACACCTGAATCTTCGATATATTTAAGAAATAACCTTAGAAGTCACTTTCTTCGTCACCTGGATGCAATTTCCAGTTGTCCTCCATGGAGCTACACGCACAGGCTGCATCAGTTGAAACTTCCCTTCCTTCCAGGAAATACAAGAAAATCAGTCTTGCCCTTAGTGAGGGCGTCCTGGGTTTTCCTTTTCTTTACCTATTTAGCTGAGTTCAGGTGGTCTTTAGATGGCAGCTGCGTGACTTTTGGGGAAAGGATTGTGTTTACAGCGAACAGTAAATGCATTTGGAGGCCAAAATGTCAACTGCAAAAAAGGTAGGCATGGGGACCCTGGATAGCTGAGCTTTCAGGAGGGTGTATGGGGGTCAAGAAAAAGGCAAATGCAATGGAGATGAGGCAGGAGAAATAGTGGAAAGAGTAAGAAACAAAGAAGGAAAGGGAAGATAGCTTTTAGTAATGATTATTCACATTTGGTTTTTGCTTGGACTCAGCTGTGAAAGTGACTGACTACATGCAAACTTAAGATGCCCCTTGTCCCTCAAAGCTCCAAAACAACAAATACTGAGAATTTATTTTGTCCGGGTTCTTCATCTCAATTTTACCTCGGTCAGATTATACCTTCGAGTTCATTCTTTCTGAAGGATTGACCAGAAATACTGCTTTTGGTTTTGTGTTGGTTTCCATTGCAAGAGTCATTCCTTGACAAATCCTGAAAGTTTAAAAAAAAAAAACAAACAAAACCCTGAACTAAAACATACAACAACAACAAAAACCCCAACAAAACCAAACCAACCACACAGAGGGCACTCAGGCAACCCTTTACGCATGATCGCCCTAAGAGTCCTGTTGAGCCAGCTGTGGAGTTTGATCCTTCATGGCTTGCTTTAGGAAGATTTGGTTTCTCTGAGAAAAGCCATAGAGTGTGTGTTTGGTTCTGGATCGCTCCGAGCTGTGATTCTGATGTCGGGGGAGTGTGGGGGGCGTAAATGTTTATACACGCTGATTTGCTAGGAGCGGCTTAAATTAGCCAAGCAACAAATTAGTAGGGGCTTTACAAACGTATTGACTTGACGTCATCGTCCAAAAAAAGGTGCAGTGTCTTAAAATGAGGAAGGGATCCTAGCAATGCAAAATGCCTGCAACCTTGAAATTAATCCACTGAACCTGAACTGCAGCCTCTTACACTGCACCTGCAACGTGTATTGTTAGCGGCCAGTAACTGCAGTGCAGTGCTTGGAACTTATCGTAGGTCTTAGCTGGGTGGCCAGGAAGCCCGTTCAAGCCTGTCCCCAGTTGCCTCACTGGCCACTTCTGAATTGATTTTCCTCAGAAGAAGAGACACTATGAAGGTGGAAGAACCAGAAGCTACTGCACTGGCTGTGCTCGAGCCAAGAGGAGGGTGGTAGGGAGTAAAAGGAGTGTTGTCTGGGTAACTTGCCTGGTGCTTACAAAGAACCGGTGGAACCTGCTGCTACCTTCAAACAAGAGAGGAACAAGGCAAGAAATTGAAATCTTGGTTAATCCTGGCTGAGCGTAGGTCTTAAAAGTAGTTCTTCCTGGTGTTAAATAATGGAGGAGAAAGGGATATATAAAAATGCATATCTGATCCCAGTGAACAACCTCTTTACTAAAGCATGGCCTTTTTAAGAGTATGAATTTCTGGCACAGGCACTACTCTACGGTACCTCCTGCCTCTTACAGAACTGTTCAGAAAGTGCACTTCTTATGAATTTACAGCAAGAGATGGAGTACTTCACATTTCACATAGACATGCTGCGCACAAATGGGGCTGCAGATTATTGCCCAAAGTCCTTGCAGAGAGATGGTAGGAGACCATTTGTACGGGTTTCTTTTCAGTATGGAGACGCTCATATGGCTTGGAAGAGCTGACTTCAACTGTTTTAAAATGTTAGGCATCTAACAGTCCTGGCTGTGATAAGGTACCTCCTACAATAGGGAAGCTGTAATCTGCACACTTGAGGAATCTTTCTGAGAGTGCAGAGATACGAGGCTGATGTATGGTTCAATTTTTTTAATGCGGTGTGAAAGAGCCTCATAACACTGATGTACCTGAAATGCATTTATCTTTAAAAACACTGTATCATCATAAAAGTGAGCTAGATGTGATATCTATGTCTGTAGTTGGATTTGTGAGGTTAAAATACTTTATGCAAACACTGAGAGATGGTGGGAAAGACTTGTTGCCCGTTTTGGAAACAAGCGTACAGTTAATTGATAGCAAAGCGTAAGACTTCATATGCGTTCGGTCAAGGCCTGTAAAGAGGCAGAAAAGGTTTAGACTTCCACTTTAATACACAAATAAATACGTGAAATACTGCATATCTTTTTCGATGGACTTTTCAAAGCACTGCTGAGAACTTGCACAAATGCGATGTGGGGTAGAAAGATATAGAAAGTGGAATTAGGCCAAGCATCTCCTCCTGCTTCACAAGACGTGTGCTGAAGGAGGGCTGAGCTGAAGGGTTAGCATCGGATTTGATTTCCTTAGACTTCTGAGAAACCCAAATCCAAGAACGTATTGAAATATTTGAGGGATCTTGGGGCTGATTTGCTCAAACAAGTGTGGATTCATACTGAGATTACTCCTCAGACAGATCTGAGATGGCCCTTTTAATAGCAGTCCCAACATGACAGTTGTTCTTAAAAGCAAGTATCTGAAGAGTCTCTGAAGTGAAACAGGGCTGGTGTACCCCATCAAGAATAAGGAAAAGTGGCCTAAGTTTTTCTCCTTTTCGAGGCTCTAAAAATAAGTTATCAAAGCTGTCAGGGCTGCAGGAGGTCTGGTCTGTAAAATTGGCTGAATCCTTCTAAACTTAGAGTTCAAGCTGCAGATCGGAAAGTCAAGCGGCGGTGCTGAGTACCTGGGCAGTGCAGAGGGGGAACAGAGTATCTCTTGGCAGAAAATACCCACTATAAAGTTTTCCTGCGCTAGCTTAAAACAAAAGGGAGAGCAAACTTGAGGTTAACTGCTGACTACAATGTTTAAAAAGCGTTATTTTATTTTGTAACATATGTTTGTAATGGCAGGAGAGCGCACTGAGGTGAAAACATGAAGGAATTTATGGTAAAGATTCATGGAACAGAGAGGAGAAAAACTGTTAGCCCTACCTGAACTAGAAAGCTTCATGCCCGAAGTTTCTGGGGTTTGGAAAATTCCTTATTTATACCATATCCCATACACTGTGTTATTAGTAGCTCATAGCCACAAGACTGGAACTTTCAGATATAGAAGCTTCACGCTGATTTACACAAGATCGGGATTATCTTTTAACGTGAAACACCGTGCTTAGCTGCTAGTAACTGGGAATGTCGTCTGTGCGAGTGTCAAACTGGAGTAAGCCCTTGACCATGACAAAACACTCTATGCAAAATAGCGCGCTCTCTTAAGCTTCATAAAGACAGTTTGTGCCTTGCTCCCAATTTTCTAATGGTTTTTAGTCATTTAGACTCTTAACTGTTCAGGCTCTTGGCATCTCACAAAAGGGCGTATGGCCTTGACTGCACACTACGGCAGGCGCTTCCAATATGTGCCAAAAAATGGCTCTGCTCCCTTCTTCCTCCTCCTTGAAATTAATACTGTAACTGTGGCAAAAAAAAGCTTCTGGCTTGGGTTTTCCTTTCGCTGATTTTTTTTTTTTTTTTAATTAGAAAAAGCAACCAAAAACCTGATGGCAAAGCCTGTGTTTGATGTGGTCTGGGTGGCGTAAACATCTTTGCCTTTTTGCCAGTATCCCTGGAGAAGCTGTCAGCCCTGTGCCGAGCAGCACCCCTGCATCGAGCACCTCTACCCAGCCCTGCCAAACTCCCTGATCCCCTCCAGAAGTCGTGCTACGTCATACAAAGCACCTCAGCGACTTGAAACGTGAAACTATAGTCCTTTGAAGTGATTTTTCTGTTTAGTCTGTAGAATGCTTGGATTTACTTTTGTTTTCCTACCTATGCTTTAAATTCATATTTTATTTTATTTGAGCAAAGAACGAAAATGGAGGAAAAACAAGTAGCTCCGCTTAGTTTGCAAAGTTCATGTTGTACAAAGCACTGATGTAAGAGCCAGGAATTGTGCAGTTCAGTCCCTGTGGCACAATTTAGTTGACATTAAGGTTTGTAGGAGATTTTTCATTGACTTGGTGGAAACTAGATGAGGCTCTTAAATTATGCATAAGCAGTCTGCTGACTGCCTTGGTATGAGTGATGTTTCACCTAGTGAAGACAGAAGGAATGTTTTTAAGACTATTATTGCAGTTTGTAGCTAGGCACAAGTCGCTCGTGCTTTTGTTAGACTCTGCACGCTTTCTTCAGTACATTAAAGTTTGATATGCATAAAGTGCAGCGCTGATCCGAGATTTACACAAGACTAAGGGTTGGGCAGCCAGTTACCGTGGCCGTGGTAAGAATGCTTTCTGACAGGACCCTAATAAAGACCTCTGTAGAAGTGGAAATTATACTTCAGCTCTACAGTTCCCTATTCATGTCTCTTAGTGACTGGAAGCTGTCAAGGCAGCGACGCTCCTGCTGTAATACCCGACTGTAAGTAAGGAAAATGACTGAGCTTTAGGGAGGCGGTTGGTGTCGCATTACAAAAATCTAGTAGTCTCGTACAGTCCGCATCCGAGGCAGGCGCG
>NW_008824558.1:333532-339305 GCF_000699105.1 Pygoscelis adeliae
TAGGACCTCTCTTCACACGCTGCTCTGTCTCCTGCAGCAGACCTGCACTAGTGGACGTTCTCCCTTCTGCTCAGGGTTGCCTCGCCTACTTCTGAGGATGCCAAATCTCTCATAATAGATCTTACGACACATTTTGAATTGCCCCTGGGGTTTGTCGATTGAGGATGGTTGTGGTAACACCAAAGGAGATATTCCTCAGATGAAAGCCACAAGGGTGGTGGCTGCTGATCTGCAGCTCCAGAATTGTGGGAGTATTTTCTTGCAGTAGGGTATCTCTCTGAGAAGAAGCTGGGGGGGGGGGGGGGGGGAAGGGTTTTGGGGGCTGGGGGGGGCGCCTGACGCTGTGCTGAGATCCAGGAGTAAAAGTAACCGTTAACACAGTTTGTCTCAGATGTGGACTGTGCTAAACCCAGCTAACTAGCAGCAAATAGATGCAGGTACTAGGAGCTGAATAGCAGTGTTGCATACATGGCTAGAGATCTAGCAGTAGAGGTTGTAATAAAATACGTATTTTTATAAGCAGGATGATTTAAAAATTTGTCAGCTATACGAAGCTACAGAATCTCTGTAAAGAAGCAGAAGCTGATTGCAGCAACTGTTCGGTTTGTACACCCGCTGCTTGTAGCGCTGTTCCTTACTCTGCTCAAAATGATGATTATAAAGCACAGCTCTTGAAATTACACCCTTTTTTTCTGCTAGTCATCATTTTTTGTACTGAATACCATTCAAATATTTGCTCTCTTCAGCTGATACTTTCGTCTGAAAAATTCAATTGTCTAGAAAACAACCTAAATACATATGTAAGGAAAATAGTCTGTATTTATGCGTTAACATTTAAGCTGCTGCAGCACTATTTCTTACATTTAGACATGTTAGGAGGAAAATAGTTCTGTATATTAAAAGCAGGAAGAAAAAAATTCCACTGAAAATTAACACAGTGATGTTGAATGGTCGTACCAGTGCAATTTTTTTCTTAAATGAACCCCTGTATACTGAGATCTTCCCATGTACAATTTGTGTGGTAGACACTTGAAAAGCTGTTTCAAACATGCTGTTAGGGCTTCAGGCTGCTCATGTTACCATAGGGCTAAGCGGTGGTGAAGTGTATTACGTGATCTGCTGCGTGTGGAACAGAATGTGGACCTTACCACATTCTTGTGGCAATAAATGAGGTTTAACCTTTATTGTAATATAGATTTTAACAGCGTAACATTGCGACTGTTCTAAGTTCCAAGTAACTCTTCAGAAAATGTGTTCTCCAGCAAGCTGTGTCACTGCCTGAGATGCTGCTTTCATATGCTTCAGAGCTCCAGGAGGAGAGAGACTTTGCAACCAAATTATTTTCCGATATCACATCCAGCCACAGGGAAAGTGCAGAATGCAGTTGTGCAGAGTAGCACGCTGAGGAGCCTTGCGTTGCCTTTAAAGTTGTTGCAAGATAAAGAACAACCCTAAAAGCTGCTGTTGTACAGCTAAGAATGTAAAAGATGTTACTGAAATATGTTGTTTGTAAAAGCAACTGTGCACTAGATTAAAACTGAGTTGAGGTTTTATTCAGCGGTATTTATATGTAGACAGGGCAAAGCCACATTTAGGGTTCCCTAAGACATGACTTCTGTTGGTTCTCCTGTGCAAAAGTAGATTTTATCTCTGGGTACCTGAATGTTGATGCATAAAAATGATGTTTCTATTATTTAGAATAAATTATTCTATTATTTATTAAACTACATAAAACGGGTAACACTTGGGATTGTATGTGGAAATTACGAAAAAAACCCATCTTTTTGTTTCCTACATTAAATATAACTATTCCTAGTCTTTGCAAATGCCACGTTGTTCTTTACGGAAGATGAGATGCAAAATTCACTATTGGTCTTTTGCAATTGTGCCTTCTCAACTGCCTAGTTAGTTCTTCAATTAAATATAGAAATTGTCTTTAATTCTCTTAAATTGTTCCATGCTGCTACTGTCAGGTGTTAAGTAGCTCCTAGATTTCTTATAGTGGATAAATGGCCTTGATATTGAGGAGCTAAGCATTATAAACCTCACTGTCATAAATCTTCCAGCTTAACAGAAAAGGAGCTGTGGTGCTCAACGTCGTTAAGAGTTGAGCTCAGTGATTCGAAGGTATTTTGAGTAGCTCTGGCACTGGGCGTGCATCGTTTTAAGATTACAGGGGTTTGGAGCTATGTAGTCCTTTTGTATTACTAGCTTTCTTTAGTCCTCTGTGCACTATTGCCCGAACTTAATACACTGAAATACCAGTTTTGAAGCTGAAAAACAGGCAGACAAAAAACCTAGCAATCTACACTCTGACTTCTTAGATCACACTATACAAAAAAACCTTAATATTGGATAGGGTTATTTCAGGATGAAGAAAAACATTTAGATTTCAAACTCCTGGAAGGATGGGAGAAGCATTTTTGACTCAGTTGTTGGCTGGGTGCAAATATATTGGAGATGCTTCATTTCTATATGGATTTTTCTGGAGGGTAACTGTAGGCATGTCTAGCTCTCGTCCAGCAACATGTGGGCTTTTCTACCTACTTCTTACAATGGGGATTAGCTTGAGTAAACTGAAATGTTGCTGGGAGGACTCCCCCTCTCCCCATCCCTTCCCAAAGGCAAAACAAAGAAAAAAAACCTAATTCTTTAAAGTTTCTTGCTGTTGTGACATATGGATTAAATATATATATATATGTATTAACCAACAGAAGTTTCCCAAGCATGTTTTTTTGTTACATATTCACACACCCTTGAAATATAAGAAGAGGGAAAGTTCAAGTTTTGCTCGTGGGAAATGTTCTAGGTGTTGTTGGGGAAAACTGTTTCTCATGTCTCTCTCATATCTTCCTATTTTTTTTCTCACAAGCCACCTGATCACTGTGAACCTGTTTTTGTAGATAGTCTATCACTACACTAAAAAACATTCCTCCCTCTCAATTCAGCATTCTGTAGTGCTGTGAAGTTTAAGCCTTCCAATGAAGAAACGGTCCTGCAACAAGCCAGGATATTTTTCTTTGTGAAAGGGGATTGTTTCGTTCAGTCACTGTACCCCAGAGTGACTATATTAAATTAGATGATGTTAATCTGTAATTTTGCCACTCTGTTAGGTAGGGATGGATTCCGTGAACTTGCGTGCACGTTGCCATATATATCTAAATAAGTATGTGTTGGGCTTGAATGACATTGCTGAATTAGATAGTTCTACTGCTTTCATTGAAACAATTCCTGAGCCACTAGGATCAGGATATGGCCAACTATGCTACGGCAACCGTGCGGTTTTATTACAGCAGTTTTGTACTCATTTGCCCAAATCTGACTTTGAGATTGTTGCCAACTGAGTGAGATTTGTTCAGGTGTTTTGGTACTGTTGGAAGCCAGAGGATTCACCTGGCTACGTTTTGGCCCTGTCTAGTATTGATAGCTAACGTTAGTCATGGTCCAGGTAAAGCCTGAGCCTCAGAGCTTCTCTCAGCTTGCCTGTGTGCGAAGCAGAAGTAGAGCTGCGACTCTGAGTAAATTGTGCTTTTCCTGGTACGCTCTGAAAGGAAAATACACGTGATGTTATGAAACCAGTGGTGAGCCTTGACTCCTTGTATCAACTTAAAATCATTTTGTAAACGATGATAAGGGCTTATGTTCAAGGACAAGTGAGCCCTGCTTATGTCTAAACTGTTTATGAAAGGCTACTGTGAAAAACCTTAATGAAGTTTCTGGAACAAAAAAATTGCAACTCTGGTATATAAATGAACCACTCGTGGGAAACAGGATGAATAACAGCAATCTTATTTCAAATGAGCGCTTCCTCTCTGCTAGCCTGCGTCTACTAAGCCGAGGGGATGTGCGGAAGAGAAAGCCTAGCGTTCTGCTCCCTAGCAGGGGAGTGCTACTCTCTGAAATCGTGATGAAAGATGCAGTACTGCTGTAGGATGAAACGGGAGTTAAATCAGTAGTGCTCTGTTAAACTGAATATCCCCAGGGATAGGGTAGAAATACCACGGCCCTGGCAGACTGCGATGTAGCTGGTGCTTTTAGGGGTTTTGCAGCCATTTTCTTTCCTGTGTCAAGATCAGATGAGGCTAGACATGGCCACTGGGGTGAGCGTCACTGTAACTGGCTGATTGAAGCTCAAAAATTGCGGTCTTCTCAGTTCAAAGAGACTTTATACTTTCCCCTCTCCATTTTTCTGCAAGAGAAGATGCACCTCCTTCGTGTTTTGACTGGATTAAAAACAGAAGACGCTGCCCCCTTTCACAGACTCCTTTTTTGTTTTTTGGTGTAGGTGTCTCATTAGCACTTTCTGCTTGCGAATAAACGGTCGGCTACTGGAAATGCATTGAAGTTTTAATTGCTTTTGCTTTATTGGCAGAGAACTATCTGCACGTCTTTAAAGCCTGTATTCTTCCACTTGCTGTTAAAAGCCTCTTTCCGAGAGACCTCTTCAGTGCCGATGCGTTCTAACGAAAGCTGCAGGCCTTTAAAAGAGTTGCCTTCCTCGCAGCTTGGCTCTCTGTTTCCCGCCTTCTCTCAGGATCAGAATGACTTGCCTTCTGGTGGAGGAAGGGCAGCTGCTTTCCTGTTAAAACCTCTTAGGAACGTTTAGTCTTCCCGAGTTTGAGAAGCGTGTCCAGTTTGGCTGAGCTGGCCATTCGGAACACCCGCGGAGCGGCACCGCTCGCGTTGGGCCTGGGGGACGGTCCTGTCTGCCTTCCTCTTTGTTCCAGCCTTTGGCGTTTTTCCCCAGGCCCCGCTCCCAAGCCAGCTGAACTGGGCATTTAGGGAATCCTGTTGGCAACACATGCCGAATTCTCTCGTTTAGAATATTCAAAATTCTGTGCTTACAACTGGTTCAGTGTTTAAAAAAAATAGTTCCATATTTTTAAAATAAATAAATAAAATCCGTGTATATAGCTGTACTTCATTCCAGTATTATTACACTGTATTTAAGTCTTAAGGAGTTTTTTCTTAAAGCACAGCCTTCTATGGTGATATCTTCAAATGTTCACTAAATTTAAGTCTTCACTAAGCAGTTTCAGAATTAGATTTTTCATATTTAAGACAAAATATTATTTGGGGGGGTTAAAAATCGGTATTTTCTGTAAAGCTGTTTTCAAAGGATTTTACAAAAATGCTAGGAACCACTTGAATAGATAAGAAATAGTCATTGAAATCCTTGGAGGAAGTTTTTCTTTGCTCTTTCCGCCACAGGCAGAGACAAAGATGTGAAGAGCAGGAAGAGAAGGAATGAAGAGAAGCTATCTTGTGATACAATTTGATTTCAGCTAATACATTGCTAAACACGTCTTGCTTTGAAAGATCCAGGATGGAGTTTCTCTATTATTACACTGCTGGTTACAATTGTTTTTTACAAAGTACTATGTTACATAAAAGATTTTTTTCCATTTTTCGATAAGACATTTCTTGTGTTCTACCTGCTCTTTGGTGAAAAGCCAGGTGTGTGTCATGTACCATTTCTATTACTCAGTCAAGACTTGGTTACGAGCTTAATGCGAGTCATAAATATCTACGTAGTATTCCTCAAGAGTTATTTTGGGGGTAGGGAGGGAAATATTAAGTTTAGGTAGACATTTGTAAATTTATCAAATGGTTGTAAAGTTAGTTAATCTTAAATAACCAAGCTCTGAGGGTTTGGTAAATTGTTTTACCTATTTTTATCCCAACGTTGAACTTTTGAAACTGGATTATGACTTGGTTTGAAATTTTACCATGCTTTTTCTTTATGCCTCTCAAATCTTGGAGAAGCTTACAA
>NW_008824558.1:339347-339923 GCF_000699105.1 Pygoscelis adeliae
CCCCCCAAAATTTGGGAAAACTTACAACATCCCCCCCCCCCCCCCCCATTGTGTGAAAAAATTTCAAGAGTTAAAAATTTGGCCAACTCCCGGCATTGATTTATATACAGAACCAGGCAGCGTGATGTGTTAAACCTCTTGAATCTTTCCGTGGGCCTGAGCCACGGCTGTCACGGTCAACCAGAGCCCGTGGGCTTGTTCTGTGCCACTTCAGGAATGGGGTTGTGTTACTTTCTTACTGAATGCTATGTGCAAACAAAATTTGAAGTAGTGTTGTGAATTACCCTGCTCTGCTTACTGCGTGGAATAGTAGAATGAGTGAGTTAGGTTTCTGTATGTCAACAGCTATTCATTCTGGGAAGTGCCAGCAGAAGCAAGCGTGCTTGTTATCAGGTTGAAAAAGGATTGGGGAGGAGGGATGCAACAGTCACTTTAACCTGTATTTGCTGCTTTTGAAGGAGAATTCCTGGTGTCTTATGAATAAAAGATAAGTTAGTCTGATTTAGTGCCTGGAATTCACGTACTTGAATAGCTTCCAGTTACTTACAGGCTGAATTGGTACTGGTGTAGAGATTC
>NW_008824558.1:339954-431963 GCF_000699105.1 Pygoscelis adeliae
CTGCATGCAAACTGCAAAACTTGGATTCAGTCTTCAAAAATACCAAAGCATTTTTAACTGTTTTCTTACCCCTGAGTGTTTAAGTCCCAAGAGGTTGAAAATGTAGCCGGTAGGTTAAATGGGCAGCAAGCTGAGCAGCGTTGTTTCTCCTGTGATGTACAGCCCCCAAATGAAGCCAAATGCCTTTGAGTCCTCTTTACTGTACTGTAAACAAGTACATGGTTTTAAAGACTGGAGATGAGATCAAGGATCAAGCTTTATAATCAGCTTGTCCTTGCCAAATGGAAAAGGGAGGCGCTCGCTCCCTTTCTGCCATGAATGTAGTTGGTAGGAGTTTGATACGGCTTTCTGCTTTTACAACTAGTTCTACTGCTGCTCCTTAAAAATGAGCGAGCCAATTGCAGCAGCAAGACTGCTGTGTGTTGATTAGTTGTCCCCCCCCCAGCCCCGTTTGGTTTAAAGGAGAAAAAAAAAAAAAGACAGTTGAAGAAAATTAAATGGTGGTACCATCTCCTTATGCAATTCGTGGTTATGGAAACATTTCTGCTGCGCTTTACGCGAAGGGTCAATTAATCCACATCAACCCAGGCTTAAAGCTTCCAGGCCACAGGACTTCCTAAAATGATAGGCACGTGTTTCAGAGGAATGTTATTCCACAATATTTGTAGAAGGAGGCTCCTGCAATGTCAGTTTTTCCTGGTTATGCGTTGCATGTTTCTTGAGAAGCGTTGTCATCTTCTGGAGTGGCTTCTTAAATGACTGAAGATAAAATAGCATGCTGAATTCATGAGTGGAGAAGGTGGGAAGAGCAGTGCCCCACCAAACCAGCCTGTTACTGCGGAGAGTGATGGTGGAACGTGGACCAAATCCCTGCAGGTGCAGAGGCGGTGGAGGACCTCTGTAAGCTGTGGGAGAAGCCATGCAGGAAAAACCTGCCGTGTAACGTTACTGCATTGCTCGTTAGGCTTCTGTGCAGGTATGCTTCTAACTATCTTTCTCCATAGCTCCTCTACAAGTAATCTCTTTTTTTTTTAAATAGAATAAATCAATCAGTAAGTGTTGTTCAGAGGGCTTACGTTAACTCTTGTCAAGCTGCAACTTTTACACAAGCTGCTCTTGAATTAAGTCTGCATTGATATAAGTAAAAATCTCTAGCCAGAAAATACTGTTGGCCTGTTCTCAAACAACAAAATTAAAGAATGGCTTTGCAGCAAATAGCATTTACTCTTAGACTTTCTACGGGTGTGGGAAATAGCCATTTCCTCATGAGAGTATGGGCCAAGTTGCAATTACTTTGTTGAATTCTTGGACCTGCTGAAGAAAGGAGGACTCTTTAATGCGGAAGAGAAGAGGAAGGAGGTGTTTCAGGTACTCATCTTGCACTTTAGTAAAAGTTAAATAGTTTTTTATAATATTAATTATTTGCCACCTTTTCTGCGTTGGCACATACTTCAGATTCTCACTGAAATGATAATTTTCCTTCATGAAAGCAAAAAAAATGGATGCAAACTCTGGCATGTAGCATGATCGAACCCCTGTAGTAGATGTTTTATGAAGTGAATGCCATGTATCATTTTATAGCTTTCCTGAATTCACAAACATTTTAAAGTTATTTTTTTCAGATTGGACTAAAATCTAGGTCTGGGAATTTTGTGAACTTGTTTAATTTATAGTGTGCGTTTACCGCTTTTTATCAGTGTTTCCTCTCATAGTATAGAACAGCCCCAACCTTCCTGCCTTCTGAGAGTGCCCGTGTCAGATCGTGAAGCACGCACCCACGAGGTGAGGCCGATTCACCATCCCTTTAACCTGTTTCCCAATCCGCAAAACAGGGTAATACTTACCTGCCTAGATACTTATCTACCTCACACCGAAAATGAATTCACTAACGTTTTAAAGTGCTTTGAAGAGTAATATTAAGTACTAGATGTTATTTGTCTAACTGAATAGTTAAGCGCTGAGAAACCTGTGCTTTATGTAGGGAGGAGTGATTAAGACCATCATATGTGTATCCGACGGACTGTCAAACAAAACCTTACGGAATGTTTATCCTTCCATACAGCCTGCATCATAAGATGCTCTGAAAAATCCAGAATGCCTCCCAAATTCTTTGCTTTAACATACCTTTTATAAAAATACTAAAATTGAAATAAAATCTATTTTATAAACTTGTATTTTACTTTGCCAAGACCTAAACGCTAAGGTACAAAGAGGGAAAGCAGAGTAAAATTCATCACCGGATTTGGTCTCAAGAAATTAGCCTTTTTTCAACTGTTAATGAGCGCTTTTTGGTCCTTGAGAAATTACTACTGATCCTCGCAGTGGTGCTGGCTGGTTTTCCTCATCCTTTGGGGGGAGCATTCCTCCTGCGCTATTATTTCCTTCCTTCCTTCCTACCTGCCAGGAAAGCACAGCCGCAGAAGTAAGGCACTGAAGTCTCCTGTTTCTCAGATTTCTGAATAAGCTGCTGGAGGTTTGCGCACCTGGGATGCACTCCTGAATGCGAAGTACCCTGTAACGGTGGCAGAGGTTTCTGTTCATTAATTTCCAGCTTCAGTAATGAAAGAGACAAGAGCAAGAAAAGTCATTAGACTCTAAGCACGTGTTCACGGGATGCTGGATGGATTAAGTGTGCGCAGAAAGAAGAGCTCAGCAAACCGAGTATAAAAGGAAATGAGAAATAGCGCGGTGGGGCTTGGGACCCGGCGGTGCCTCCGACCTCTCCGGCCGGCTCAGTTCTCCGCCTGGTCCCAGGGCTGAGCAGCACCGGGAGCCTGGGCTGGTTCGTAGTCGAAGTCAGTCGCAGCCTGTTACTGGTGACTGTGCCTTTCCGATATGCTGAGTCCTGATATAATCTTGGTGTCAAACTACAGTGGCCGTTTTAGTGAAGCTTGCTCAAATTCTTCACCCTCGATAATTCTTCACTGGACATCATATGTATAATAGGTTCCTTTGCTAATATGGTAAAATGCCATCTAGATGCTGATAGCTGAGAAACAGCCCAAACCCGTTTCTGCCTCTGTTTTGTGGGTGGTGTCACTGTCACCCTGTCTGTGTCAGTACCTGCTGCTTATCAGGCACGACATAGTAATGGTTTCTCTGAATTCAGTTTAAAAAAAATTAAAAAATTAAAAAAAATCTGGGGGCTGGAGGATTTTATGCTGGAAGACTTGTTTAATTTCAGCCCTGTCATGCATATACTGATCATTACTAGCAGCGTATTTAACTCTATATTCTTTTTTCATGTATAACTGTTCTTCCCCTTGCAGTTTTTGGGAGGGCTTCTTATAAGCAAATACTAATGGTCTCTAATGACCCTGGGAGGATTCTCATTTGTCATTTTGCTTTTGATAGGTATCGTGGAAGCCAGGTATTACATTTTGTCTGTACCCCTAAAAATATATTCCCACTTGTGCAGTACTGAGTGTAGCTAAAGAATCATTCTTTGAGGTGAGCTAGGTGATCCATGCAAGGCAGAAAAGACCACAGAACGACTGGGGGGGTGTAGAAAGGTGTAGCAGTGTTTGTATTGTATGTGTTTGTGGTGGAAGTTATTTACAGCCTACGGGGTCCATTGATACAAACCAATGGAAGTTTTCTCTTGATTTCGAAGGAGTTGAGTTGAATTCCTTTGCGGATCTGTCCCTAGTGTGTTTTTCACATCGCAGCTTAAGCTCCTTGGCTCAGGAACCTCGTATCTCTGCAAGTCGAATGACCTTGAGGTGATCTAGCACAAATTATTCTTTTTGACCTCCTGGGTTTTCAGTTTCTAGCGTTACTCGACATGGAAAGAGAAGTGTATCACTGCCGTATCGTGGCGTGGGATTATCCTGGTTTATGTGACTATGCAAGAGTGGGCACTTTGTCAGAGTTTAAAACCAGAAACCAAACACAGGTGAACAACAAGGTGGGGAGTGAACTTAGGATCACTTCTGTGCTTTCATCGAACAAATTGCTGGCTGTTCTCAGGGCCCCGTTTGGTGGTGACCACCCTGGTTTCTCCTGAAGCTTTCGTACTGTTACACTGACTAACTTAAAGCTGTGTGCCGTGAGGTTAATCATCTCGTGGACCCTTCTGGGCCCTGCAGTGGCCTGTGATGGGGGTGTCGGGCTTGATGATCCCTTTGAAGCCCGTCTTCCTAATGCCTGCTTTAACTCTGCCATTGCACTAATGGCCACTCGTTACTCTGCCATCAGTGGTATCTTTCAGCCTACGCTCTCTCCTGTCTTTCGGATATTTTTTAATAGGGTCCCTCTGTTTCTTTGCCGGAGGATATGTCTGCACACATTTTGCCTCTTTGCCAAGCAGTTTTAGCTTTAAAGCTCTGAAAATGGGTCAGCTCACAGTTGCAATAAGAAGTATCTAAAGCCTCTAGCATTACTTACAATGCGGTCACAGTATTTACTTTTCAGCAATGCTGGCAAAAATCCTGATATTTTCTTCAAAATTAGGTGCGTGAAGACTTCCTGCAAACACGCAATTTCTGTGCGTGGTCAAATAGCTTGGCGAGCTGGGATCCTCACCCCAGCTTCCTCCTGCCTGCTGCGCGGTCCTGCTGCTGGGGCGATACGCTGCTCCCGGGGGACCTCCGCAATCCAAAATGCTGCAGCTGTTTTCGAGACTAGGACGGATTTAGTACAGTAGAATAAGACATTCCTTGTCCACATGCTCTACTGCATAAACCAAGCCTTAGAGAAGGTTCAACTAAGATCCAGATCCACTGGACTGAAGTTGTCCGAGAATTTCCATCCAGAGAACAGTGAATATTTGTAAAAATGGTTTCTTTAAGATAATAGAGGCATGCCTGCCATGACCACTCTGCTGTCAAGTTCTTTGATAATAGCACTGTGGGACCTCTTTAGATGCATTGTACGTGGCATTATAAACACTACCTGTATCAACTGAGTGAGTTTTCCCCCATCATAATAGGGAAGGGAAGTCTCTCAGGGACTGCCTTCATGATCTTTGTATGGCATATAGTGGAGCGGAGATTGGTACCTGTCCAGGATGCCTGGGTTGCAATCTAGGAAGAACGTGCTTGGCATTTTCTTCTGTAAACTCTCTTGCTCCATGAGTCTTTCCAACTAGTTTTCTTTTCTAAAACCATATTTAATCTCAAAATCGCAGCTTTTTTTTTTGAGAGAGAGAGAGAGAACTGTGCCAGATTGACGAGAAAGTATCTCCTCCAGGTAATGATTAGATGTGCAGGTTATACTACATATTGCAGTTTATACTATATATTGCAGTTTTATCTAAAAAGCAGCATAAATTGAAGAGCTTACCGCAGTTTAGACTTTTGAAATTCTGGGCCAGCATCTTATTCTCCCCCTTTTGACTTGCAAAAGTAAGAGTGGAAAGAAGGAGGATTTAAGCATTGCTGGATAAATTTTGTCTGAAACAGCCTACTTCAAATAAAGTGGTTGTCCCTATTCAGAAGGATCAGATATCCTTCGATAGAGACAAAAACATGCCCCTGATTTATTTTATTACATCATCCATGTCTTTGTTAACCCTGGTCACCTCCATCTCTCTCACGGCAAGAAATGCTGTTAGTTCTCAGAAAAGACTTACGAGGGATTCAATTCTCTTCAGTTTACAAGAAGCTGCAGACAGGTTCAAAGAAAATGCCTTGCCTGGTGTTCCGAGGGGAAGGTTTTTATCCAATAAAGAGCTAAATCAGAGAGAGGATGTTTCAGTGGTGGCAGTTTGGAGATGAAAGTTCAATTTCCACTGTAATGAGGCCTGCCTGGGTAACCTCCCTTAAGTGGAAAGCTTATAGTATCTCAGCATACAGCGATTTATATGCATATTAATTAAAGCATTTATTAATTTACAGATCTTTCAGTTTTGATTATACTTTTGAAACAAGAAAAAAGCAGGATTTTCTTTAAAATACTAAAGGCAGTGTTTTCCTTGTGCCGATACAAGAATACAGCATGTGTGAATTTGCCCACGTATCTGCCTGTATAAAGAAGAAAGATAATCGCGTTTTTCTAGGTAGAATTCAGCAAGTTTATAAGTTTGAATCTTAAACTTATACATTAAAGCACAGTTGAGGCAAAGGAAATTATGGTGGCTTTCAGCTGGCTGAGAAACAGAAGTATGTAAACAGGAACCTAATGTTGAAAGTAGAAGGCGGCAACACAAATCTGAGCTTTAAAGTGGAAGTGACAGAGTAAAAATAGATGTATTGAATTTTTTAGGGGAAAAAAACCCTTTTTGTTGGCTATAAAAGGCAGAAAAGCCTTTTAGGAATGTTTCTGTACTAGTCCTAGTGTTTGAGTATCAATGCTGGAAGTTAAATATCTTTCTTAAGCTATTTCTGTTTATATATTCAGTAAGTAGCTTTGGTCTTAGAGGATATATTCTTATAAATATTCTTATTTCTCATATATGCTTAGATTGTGTTGTGATAATGAGTTAAGTATTAAACTTTTATGTATCGTTCCTTTTTAAAAAATGTGTAATAATTTTGAAGGGCAGGGTAGCGTACTCTGTAGTGAAATATAGACTCTGTGGGAATGCTTCATTGCGTTTAGGTAAACACTTCAGCAGGTTTTCTGTGGCAGTATTTAAAAAAAAAAAAGGGGTAAAATAAAAGCCTCTGAAAAATACGTGGATATTTTCTCCTCTACTTTTGAAATGTTCTCAATGCATCATGGTTGGCTTGTATTAAACAAATACCTTGCTCTTTAGAGCGGGTTTTCTTTAGAAGCTAAATGAAATAGTTTCCTGTCAGAAAATCACAATGGTTATATGTACCTGTAAACCCTTCAAGGTAGTTTCAGCCAAAATTGCAGCCAGATAAACTGGTAGCCTGTTGCAGCATGATGGCTCAGCCTCAGAAGTTTCTGCAACGTGGCAGAACTGTGGCACCTTCAAAACGTCAGCAGGACTCAGGTAATTGCATCGGTTAACATCAACGCAAGATGATGCTTTTTTGGAGTTGACATTTGTTGCTGCTTTTCAGTTATCACAATCTTACTCTTCTGACTGTTGAAATCCAAACTGGAACACAAACAATGGTCAAAACACTAGGATTTCCAGTGGAATCCAGTATTTTCCAGTAATCCGGTATTAATTCTGTTATTAAGAACGTATTTCTGAGATTACTCAGATCTAAAATCATCTCTTCTGGGTAGAGTGGAAAATGTGACACTTCAGGAACATCCACCCTAAATCCTGCTTGTATGGAAAAGCTGTGAAGTTATTCCTTGAAACTGTGTATCTACGGTTCCGTTCCTGAGCGAGCCAGTAAATGCTTTTTGTAGTAGTGGTTGTAAAAGCAAAGCCAAACCCAAAACTAACCCCACCCCCCACTATTTACTAGCAATGTAGATTAATAAGAGAGCTATTGATAAAAAAGGTAAATGGGAACAAGCTGGTTAAAAATGTCATTAATATTCCAATACACAGGGTGGAAGTCGAAAAATATTGTTGTGTTTCAATATAACAGTGTGTATGTGTTGATGGTATTACCAAAGTTAATTTAAAGCATAAGCTGCCTCAGAACCTGCTTTGCTCCCACATCTAACTTCTTCCCTTTCCCTCTTTGGATAGGTGACTCGGCTATAAAGGATTTTCATTGCCTTTTCTTTTTTTTTCTACAACTCTTTTTTAACTATTCTAGTCTACAGGAGAATCAACTTCTAGGTTTAATGAGGAATGAAAACTTACTTAGAAGCAGATTATATTTTACCCAAAGTATCTGAAACTGCAAAAAAGTCTGTAAGATTTTTCCTTTTTTGTTTGTTTGTTTTGTGGGGTTTTTTTTAGTTTCTATCATCCTATGTGACCAATTTCTTTGTTTGAATCAATACCTAAGGCAATGGATGAAGATGTACTGGCAGTTTATTTTTCAGAGCTGGTTCCTTGGCATGTTTGGAAGACTGAGCTGTCCTCCCTTGGTTGGACAGTTGCCAGTTTTTACTGTTGTCATTTCTACTTGAGAAGTAACTCCCCAATCTGTATTTCACTGGCTTTAGATGAATACCTGTTCTGTAAACAGAACGGGGTGGCTGATTGTATGCTGATAACCCGACCTATGTGGATTGAAATGTGGGTGATGGAAGGAGGGACAGGGAATATCCCCAGCCCTGCATTTCGGTTCTGGTTGAAAGCAGAATTTAATCGGTGGCAACCGCTGAATGGCCAAAGGTAGTGACAGTGGGCTACTGCAAGGAGAGCTGGTAGCCCCTGTGCTACGTTACTTAACATTTTACATTAGAAAGACTTTTGCAGTTCTCGCTGAAGATGTGGTCTGCTTCTATTGTTTGCGATAAATGAATTTGTTCCACCTGCGCTGGCGAGGAGTGGTGTATCTTTCAGCTCTCCAGGAAGATGCTGGCAACCACTCAAAGTTGTAACTGAACGCAAGAATGTGTGAACGCTGACTACCCGATTCCAGTAGTTCATATCATCTTCTCGGGACAGCATGGGGTAATAAACTGGACTAGGGTATTGCCATGCCAAATATCTTATTGCAAATCACGTACCAGTTATCAGCAGCATTTCTCGCTCCTCTTCATTGTCACATGCTGGCATACTGGTATTTTGGGGACAAGAAGAGACAAAATGGAGAGAGATTTGCACGTTCATCGTTGTGGGTAGCCAGGCGTGAGCTGGCAAGCTTAAAAGTTGCTCTGGAATCTGCATCTCAAAAAAAGAGGTTTTTGTAGTGTCAGATATTTTGCGTTTTCATTTACCGTTATGGATATTAAATGTGTTCAGCCTCATCTAAGCAAGCTTTTCTCTAAATATGCTACCTCTGAGTGTTTGGCACCAGTTCGGAATATCATACTAAGCTACAGAATATACATCGGAGAGAGAGGACCCTCAGTGGGATTAATCAAAATTCTGTTTACAGTGTAGTGACTGTTAGATTGGAAATGTTTGTGAGTGGGACAAGTATCATGCCCTAAGACTGTCTTAAGCGTTTAATACAATTATACTTCTACTGTGCTCTGTATTATTTATCAGGCTCCTTTGCTTCGAAGATGCCAAATACGATCCTTTCCCTGTACTCGAGAAATCCGGCTGAACCAGAGGAGCAGATTCAGAGTGGGCTCCTCCTGCTGTCCCTGAGAGGCAGGAACGCTGAGCTGTACAGCCGTTAGATCTGTTCAGCGTAGCGAGTGCTCTTTGTTGTAAGTAGGCTCTTCTCCCTGTTCCCCCATTCGGTTAGACCCCAGTTATTTACTGTCTTGTGTTTCAGGTTAGTGGAAGTCTTCTCTGCTTGGCTGTAATTTGAAGGTGCCTGAGGATATGAAACTTAGCACAGTGCTGACACCATGTCACGTCGGTCTGACACCAGCTGTAACACTTAATTTCCTCAGTAATAAACCCGAGTAAAAGCACTAGCGCTGCCTACCGTGAAAGCAACAGATAACAGCTATCGTCACAGAAGGACTCAGAGAAAGACGTAGTTTTACATACGTAGATCTGTTGCTTGAATTAAATAAAATTCATATGTTTGGCAGCTCCTTGAAATACATCTAGTTTATAAAATACCTGAGGAATAGTTGGACAACAGCCTTGAGACTAATAAAAACATCTTTCTGTAACTACTTATGTTTAAAAGGTTCTCTAAAGATGCAAAGAAAGGGTGGTTTAGGTTTTCTTTTTCAGAAACAAAATTTTGTCTTGGTATAAAAGCTATATAAGGGGGAAAGTAAAGGATTTTCAGAGAATGTGGTTTTGATGCAGAATTGCCATTTCTAGTAGCTGATCCCTTGGAAGAACTTCAGCATGTTTTACTGACAAACAGATCATGTTGTTTCTGCAAAGCAAGCCATTTCCATACCAAATGGCATCACTATGCTATATTGTCTGCAGTTCCAGGAATGATATTGCTGTTAGAATTACCGTCCCGTAGGCTTTACTTGACCCTAAAGCAGATGTGTATTTTTTTTTTTCATACGCCAGACATATTGAGGTTACTGACGAATGGGGTAGGTACAGAAATGGTTTTAAAATGCCAAATTCTGTAATGCTGGAACATATCCCAGTTCTGGATTACAAAACAGCATGGATTTATTGGTGGTCAGAGGTGGAACTAAAATTAGAATTAATTAACATGGATGCTGTTCAGTACTGAGCTTTGGCGTCAGAGCGCTGGAGAAGTTACTAGGAGAGAAGTGCTGATGATGTTAGCTGGACACATACCTCTTTCGACTCTGAAACATGTTCAAAGTCCAGTCGTACATCGGTTGCCAAGTGAAGAAAGGGACCTCTCACATTCATTTACAAAACCAATTTCATAAAAGTGAGGAAGGAAATCAGTAAGAAAATAGCATGTGAAAAAATAAATAAAAATAAAAAACACCGTTTTAGTTATGTGATAGAGCTTCCCTGAAAAAAATAAGCCATCTCAAGAAGCCTCAGGTTAGGCTTTCAGATCCAGACCATTTCAGCCCATCTTCTTTCCTAGCAACATTTCTCTAATGAAAACTGTTTTCCTGCCATTAGACTAACTTTCAGTTTCTGGTTAGCCTGTGCTTTATCCCAATCAGAGGATAATGGGCTCCTATTATTTGAATTCCAGCACTGAGGTGTAGACCTGTCCAAGACAAATCTGTTTTGGGAACCTGTTCGTTTTCTGTTACCTTCCAGTAGCGAGATGAACTAGGGGAGTAGGAGGCATGAATGTGTTGCATCTCATATTTCTAATATATGCTTCTTAATGATTCTATGATTCTATAAAAGCTGTACTCAAACAGAAGCATCAAACTGGTCCGCGTGTGTATGTAGTCATCTGTGCTAGATAAGAAGAACATTGCCCTGGATTGACGTGATCACAGTGTACACAGGCTAAGTGGTAGCGCCATCAGTGCACCTCAGAAAAACATATACCCATATTGAATTTTGCCACGCATTTGCTAAAATATGTGTATTAATAGCTGAGAAATTTTTATCACAGGCTTTATAGCTTGATGGTCCAGTGCTTTCAGAGTTTTCTCCTGATGGGAGGAGAGATTGCAGTCTGCACAAATAACAGGAATTGTAGTAACCTAACATTCCCATTTGTGCTGCCAAGAATCACAATGCAGCAAACAGAGCTGTATCTGAAACTATAATATGAGATGCTGTAGGGCAAATTTCAGTTTAGATCTTTGTGTTCTTTCTTGTTGCCCGTACGGGTTGATAGTCCCTGCTGTAGTTCTTATTATTGCTTCAGTCTTTAAAGGCATATGCACAAGTAACACTTTGAAGCGAGAAAGTAGGCTGTTTCACTTACTGCATCCTAAGAAAACTAAACCAAATGTAAAAGCTGCTCAGACAGAGCAATGCTAGTGTGTCTGTGACTTTCCAGTCTTGAACAACAGAAATCTAGCAAATCCAAATCTGACCAAGTTCTGGACTGAGCCTCTTCTCTGGGTTTTAGACTTGAGGCTTGGCTGTTTCTGCTGTTATTTTGATGGATTACTCTCACTTTCATTTGTGCTTCAAGAGAGTACCATTGGATTGGAGTCTGCTCTTTTGTGATGAGTCATCACTGCTTTCCCTTCCTAATATCTGTTTGAGAATTGGGTGCTTCGCCTTAAAAGATCATCCTTATCTTTTTTTGTCTCTTGTACCAACTGTTCCGCAGACTGCCCGCCTCCGAGGCTTGTGCCAGCACTGCTGCATAACATCCAGTGATGCTTCCCAGAAGGCACATCAGATCTTTGCCCTGCAAAACCAAGGGATCTAAGCCGTTTTTTTTTTTTTCTCCTTCAGTTTTTCAGTATCTAACACAGAATTGTCTTAGTGTAGTCTGATTTTTAACATAGTGGCAGTGTTGGTGAAAGTGGGTTTAAAAGGTCAGAAGTTGCAAGGAGGAAAAGGTATGTGCTGTTAAGGAACAAAACCCAAAGAGCTGTCGTGGGGATTTGGAGACACCCTGAAGGTTATGCCGTAGGTGAGATTGTGATCATTTGTGGCTGTGAAGATTGAAAAATATCTGTCCGTTTACCAGCAAAGCAAAAACGAGCACTAGTCTGCAGTGGGTGTGGCATAGTCTGCACATTAACTGCGTGGCGGTGGCTGCTACAACACGTATGCACACCGACGTTGTGGCCAAACGATTCAGTAGTAGAGCTGGCATCTTTTGAGGTGTTGGGACAGATTAGTTCAATACCGCCTTGGGAACAGGCATCCCAAAGATCCGCGATACCTGCGGCGAGGAATTCTGCTCTGAAGAGCACGGGCAAGCTGGACTTGTTGTGGCTGAGGGTTCCCCTTGGCGTAATTCTCAGAAGAGTGTCCAAAGGGGCATGGGAATGACGTCCACCTGCGCGTGGCGGGCGAATGCTGCGCTGTGTCCTCTCAGGAAGGATCCATGAGCTCTCGCTGCCGTCTCTCGGTAGGTGCCGCGGGAGTGAGCCACCCTCAGTTTTCAGTGCAGCTGACTCCACTGGAGTTCAGTGATGAAGGTATCGCTGCCAACACATCGCTGATACTTAGCCAAAATCATGCTGCTGATTGCAACCCAGACACAATCCCTGCCTGCCTATTACAGCAGCTTTCGGTTTTGTCAGGCTGGTTTTCTTGTGAGCAGTGCTTGCTGCTGAAGCTGACTGGCTTCCGTAAGAGGGGGGTCTCGCTTGCAGGGACTGTTTCAGTCTTTCACGGGGTTACTGAAGTTCGTGTATTCTGCTACCAGTGTGTTCCTAGAAAGGCCTAGTTTAAAGTAAGCGCTACAATGGCACATAACACATAACTGAACATTTCCTGTGGACACAAAATTACTTCCCCCTCATTCATAGAAGTTTATTTTCCAGAGAATATTTTTTATTGATCTTTCTTCTCTTCCTCTTCTGAAGGCTGCTGTAGTCAGTGATTTTATTCTAAAGCTTAGATTACTTCTGAGAGTAGCTCCGTAACATCGTGTGATTCATCATATTAGGATATATAAAGGCTAGAAGCCTGTACTACTGTGTCTAATATGACAAATACAAGTTTTAGAAACTAAAAGGATCTGGTAAACTATGAATTTTATTTTAGTGTTATCTACGTAATGTTTTAAACATGCAGTATTTTTTTTGCATTCCTATCCGTGTGATGGTGAATGTACAGCTGCCAAAGTCAATGGGCTGTTTATAGCTGTAGAGGAGCAACACAAAATACCGATCACAATCTGCGTTACTGGTAGGTAATCTAAAGTTGCCTACCAGGCAGACTGGTTTTAGTTTGTACCCTGCTGGAGGGCAGCATGGAGACCCCATTTGTCTCAATAGTGCCGTAAGACTAAGCCAGCAGCGTAGCAGTGACCTGACTTTCCTCTCCAACCTGCTGTGCCTGCCCCAGATTTGGCAAAACGGATGAACCAAAGGTTCCAAATCAGCTAGATCATCCCTTTTTGGCACCAGTGAATGTATCGGTTGCATCTTGTGAATGTAACTCGGCATGACAAAACAGCGATGGCAGCTGATACCCGTCCCACGTGTCAGCTATCTCAAGCAAATCTCTGCTTTCTCTCAGCACGCTCCTGCAACTTTTCATCAGAGCAAACATTGAGTTATGCTGGTTTTTGGAGGAGGCCCAGGTCTTGACCACTTCATCCTCCTAAAGATCCAAGGGCACTACCTGAACAGTAAATGGCCAGTTTCGGTACTGTGTTTAAGATCTGGGTGGTGAAGGAGGAAAACATAAATTAGAGGAAAAACTTACTTTATAAGAGCTGGTGTGGTTTTGCCTCTCAGATGCTTGAACAAATATGCTTGCACATAAGAGCAAACTTCATTTGCCTGGAATACTCTAAAACACATTTTGCATATGTAAAAATAATGTTTTGAAAAAAATCATGGTTTTTTAACTTCATCAAAAGACAGGGAAAACTCAATCCAGTTTGACCTGAACGATCACTTTAAAATTCCCTTGAATATTTCCAGATTTCTGAAAGTGTCTATTAGTTTCTGAAGCCTTCCAGTGGCTCAAACTCCTGCTTTCTCCTTTCTTCCTTGTTATCTCTTTGACTAAGATGTGCTTTTAATTTCTTGTCTGGTATTGGAACAAGCCCCTCTGACATTTTTCCCCTCCTTAGAAATACATGGTTCTGTTTTTCTTCTCTCTAATACATGTACAGACATGCATACAGTATTTTTATCTTGCTAGGTTGTTCTCACCATGGCTTTCCCCTGTACAGGGCTTTCCTTTCTCTTTTATCTCCAGGCTACATTCTTGTCTATTCCGAAGACAATATAAGCATAAAGTATTGCTCATCACTTTACTCTTTTCCTCCCCTTTTCTGTCCTGACGGGCATCCTCTTATTTCACTGACTCTGCATAAAGTTTAGGCAAAGATGACTTCAGTTAAACTTGTCTTGTATCTGGAGATCCGTGTGACCTTACGTGTATGTTTGAGTGCAGATCAGTAAGTAACGTCAGACCGTTGTTATCCATATTTTTTTCTACTTTCGTCAGGAATACAGCTTTTTGAGACGTGTGGTTAATACTTTAGATGAGGAATAAAACTCATGTTAATAAATAGTTCATGCAAATTGTGCATCTGCTCGATAAATAAGGCTGCAATCAAAAGTATCTAAAACTTGTCGATGATTGTAAGATTGCCATGCCATTTTCTGAAAAGCGCTCAGCATTAAAAATTGTTCTAAACTGGAAATGGATAGCTACTGGTGGAGAAGGGATGTTTGGGTGTTTTTATCCTGAACTGTTCTAAGACTCTTTAGCAGTGGGAGATACGTTTTGGAAAACACCACCTTGGTCTTGTTCACCTGGCTTCATTTATCAGTATCGGCAAGGCATAGCTGACAACAAATGATTGAACTTCTCGTGCCTTTCCATTGATTATCTCCTATTTCAAGTCTTCCTGCTACAATGCTCTTCAGTTAACTTTCAGTATAACTCCAAGATAAACATTAACATAGTTGTTTCACCTGTGCATGTGAAAATGGAAGGAATTATTGTACTGTTTCCAAGAATTTGTAAGGCTGTTGGAAGATCAATTTATGGAAGAAAAAAAAAAATTGACTGGAGGAAGCTATAGATCCCCTTAATGGAGAGCTGATAACATTGACGAAGGGCAGACAGCTTGGGTATTGCTAGGGAGGTAGGAAAGAGTTATGGTCTCTTTTCACAGAGGTGATGGAGGCGGTGACATTTATGTTCAGAAAAGGTACTTTGTACACTTCAGGGACAGTTTAATAAAGTTAAATTATTCAATTACAACAGAGTTGATTGAATAAACTGCTTTTAAAGTGCAAATAACACCTTTGTTTTACATGGAGTATAAAATCAACAGCGTTAATATTTACAATGAATCTTTTAGTCTGAATGAAACTGGTTTAAAGTACCACTGGTTGACTTTTTCAAAATTAAAGAGAACCAACTCACCAGCACCCTTTGAGAAGGGGGGAGGGGAGGGGAATAGTTATCTGTGCAAGCAAAGGAACCTGGTTTAGGGCCAATGCTCTACAGTTGGAAACTGCCTTCTGTTTTGGGGTGGTTGTAATGGTGGCTAGGTAGTACTGTTGCTTAAACTAATGGAAAGGCTTGTTCTTGACACTGCTCAGTTCAGTAACTGAATGTTGTAGCTGAGCATAGGAATAAGTTTTTATTACAAATTATTGGAGTGGGACCATTTAGAGTAAATGCATGATAATAATAGGGAAGTCTTGATCAATATCCAACAAGTCAAAACAATGAGTGGGGTTTTCTACTTTTGATTACAAGATATGTTTGGAAATTAAGAATCTTATTAGAAATTGAGTTACCTTTGCTTGGCTTCCAGTTGTTTTTGTATTTATAACAGGAATTTTAATCTATATGCTATAATTGCCTTTGTCTGTTATTAATTCATTTCAAAGGTATTTAGCCAAAAGTGTACGGTGCTTAGGGTGCTGACTCGATAGTGACAGTTTTAATGTGTCTGTATTGCCACGGTATGGAAAACTCTAGAGAAGATTAAGCATTTCAAGCTAGTCACCAAGGAATTGTTCCTGTCCCACCACGGTGGAAGTCTTCATACTGGTTTCCAACCGCCCTGGCAAGCCTTATGCACTAGGCCTTCTTACCAGTTCTGAGTTCCCTTTGCTTCTGACGGCCTGACTGCTTTCTATTGAAGAACAAAGAAAACTGCCTTCCAGTTCTGTAACTGTTGTGGCTGCTTTCAGATTTTTATAATTTGCTTTTTTCTTTTAAAATAGCATGATGTATTTGTACAGCACCTAGGATTTTTGCCTAGCAATTTTGTTTTCAGTTTTGACGTGTAAATTTCCAGGGTATTCACAGCCAGAGCGTAAAATGAGAGCCGTTTTGGTTGGCTCTAGGCAAGCGCAAAGTTGGTACAGTTTTCTGAGGGTTTGAAAATCTCCAAGTTTTGGAGCAGTTGCAAAGCAAGGAAGATGTGCAACTTGTTGTTGTTACAGTGCTGGAGATAAAGCTAACAAACCAAACCAGCCCCTTCCAGGACCTTAGTCATTAGTGCAAAAAGCATTTATCAAATATTAGGTCTGCATACCATGCAAAATTGGCCAGTGAAAAGGAATGTCCTTTTCAGGTCCATTTCTAGGCAATGGTCTCAAATACTGCCAACATAAGAGCCCAAGCATTTCCTTCAAGCTTGGCGTCTGCTAAGTTTGCTTAGCTAATGTGTGGTCAATTTTATGTTTAATTTCCTGCGGAGCTACCCATTCCAGCGGCTGCTGGAATGCTTCCCTCTGCTGTATATCAGGGTAAGATTAAGAGCTAAAGAAACGTGCTAATTACTTAGTGGGATCAGCATCTGCTAATGAGATGGGGTACTACAGTCAAACACTGTTCTGTAACAAATCTGCCTTCAGATAATTTGCTCAGAGCAGATTTTTGTCTCGGTGAACCAGATACGTTTCACTTGAAACAGTCACGTTATTAATAGCATTAACAGGGAGGCGCTTCTGTTGTAACAGACAAAAACCCTCAGGCACATGCCTCTATTCCAATGAAATATGACAATGAACTGCATCCATGCCTTGTACAAGTCTTTCAAGGGTGTTTGTTTCATTTGGAGAGAGAAGCAAATAAAAAGGCGATGAGAAGGAGATCGTGCAAATGTTTTTGTTCTTACTTTGTCTCACTGACTTCAGGGGGAGTATGGGTCAACAAGTTATGATTCCAGACCCTGATCATACCAATATTGATCAAAGAATGAATCTGGAAAGATGTTTATCTCAAGTTGACTTTGAAAAACAGCTTGTAACTTTGAAGCATTAAGTATAAGCTTCTCAATGGTATGACGAAAGGCAGATGGGGGGTCATGTCCTCCACGCTTCCAAAAGATTGCTAGATTCCCAATATACTTTGATTATGGAAACGGAGCTAAAAGAAAAGTAGGAGGCCCACATGCTGTCAAAGTGTTATGAGAGTTGTTATCCAACTAGCTCATTAACATCCAACTCCAGAGAGAAGGCAGTAAAAATCCTATTTATAAGCAATATTCCTGTAGAAAAGTGTAGTTTGTAACACAACATGAGATAATTACAGTCATTGAAAATCCCAACAATACAGGAACACTTAGCTTCAGAAGCGAAGCATTAAGTAGCTTAACACTTTCAAGCTGTCAGGAGAATAGTGACCTAGGCTTGTGTAGAGTCTAGGAGACAGACTACTTGGATTTGGTACGTGTGGGTAGTGAGTCATATGCCATGAAATGGTGCTGCGTTAGCGACCTGCAGATAATGTAGATATCTGTCCCATGAAGGAAATATATAGATAATAAAGGAACACATCACTAACCTCATGGCTCTTTCATTAGTCTGAAATTACAATTTCAATGCTTTCTTAAGTGTGTGTGTGTGTGGAGGAGAAATCACCAGGAATATAATTTTGTTATAATGTGGCTAATAATGCCTTTGGGTTTCATGCTTTGGAGTGCAAAGATGCTATCATGACGGGACAGTGGAAGTCTCAGAATGAATCAGATATGAGAGTTGTCAGTGTTTATGTGATTGCTTAGTAATTTTAGTATAAAAAATAATTCTAGCAAAAGTTTCCTTTCCAAACGCCTACCTTTTCAGGATTGATACCGTTTTTGTTTAAATTCATTTACATGTGGAAGTGTTAAAGAAATGCACAGAATGTACACTTTGCTTTTAGAGTTTCCTTCCAGCTTTATGGTAGCTGCAGGGCTTTAAATTTTGTAGAGTGCTTTGTTTTCAGCTACCAAATTATTTATTTTTGTGGCAAAGATCAACATTCTCATCAAAGGAATGGGTAACACCAGCTAAGTTAAGAAAACAGTGGTGTTTTGTAGCAGGGTGGTCTCCCACAGGAATCGCTGTGTCCTTGCATTGTGTTGATGAGTCGGAAGAGAAGCCAGTCCAGACAAAACAGTGGCTTCTCCTTTACCGCATAAGGACAAGCAAATGTGGGTGTTCACGGAACTAGCTGTGCGGAGAGAGAAGAAATGCAAACCTGTGGGGCTGTAACAGGAGTAGGGAGTAAAATGAGCAGAGAATGTGATTTAGCAAGCAGGAGGTGTAGGGTTGGAAACAAAATACGAAGGCAGGTCAGCAAGGATTAAAGAACAACTCCAGTATTAATGAAGATTGAGGGGTAATTGCTGCCAAGAATACGATTTCTGCTACACTCAGGAGGAGAGAAGTATCCAATGAGTGATAAACCTGAAAGGTGGTGTTTGATAGGTGTATTAAAGACGGTGCCTGGAAAGAAAGATAATCATCCAAACGGAGAATGGCAGCTTCCATCAAGCATGGGTGGGGGCAAATAATAACAAGGTGTGGGCCATTTATTTGGTGGAATTGGCCTTTTAATTATAATCTTTTTGTACCCCAATATAGAAGAGTCCCAAAGCTCGATATTCTAATGCATGAAGCTTACAGTAAAGGATGTAGAAAGCTAATAGCAAAATTACTAGTGATTATTTCAGTGCATGTGTTTTCAAGTTGCGTTAATGCTTCAAAACTGAATCTTTCAGTAAACCAGTATGGAAAAGCTATCGATGACAGAAGAGTCTCCTCGTACCCTCCAAACTTCTTGCTGAATTGTAAGTAGATAGGATAACCAGGGACTGCAAGTTACTGCTATACAGTCCTGTGACTGGCTGGTACCGGCCCCCCTCCAGCAATGACTTTTCAGCATTTGTTTGACTTTTTAAATGTAACAAAGCTCTGTATCCATCAGGAGGAGGATCAATACGTAACTGTTCTCAACACAAAGTGAATTAAGCCTGCTATAAACCTACCTATTAGCCTAGACAGTCCAGCTACTGAGATTCAGGAATGGGTTATGTTTATCCATGACAAAGTTTTGTGTGGTTGATGTGAGTCCTCGTTAATGTTGGAAACTCATAGTGAGATCATTCATTCCACATGGAAAAAACTCTTCTTGGGTTTTTGTTGGGTTTTTTGTAGGCTTCCACAGGGAGCATACTTTTCTTTGTGTATATACATGTGTTTATCTATGTACATAAATAGATGTTTACAGTTATTTATGAGAATTATAGTGTATTTTTTCATGTAGAACAGCACACTCTGGTCTGAACAGCGGGGAACCCTAAAAGCTAATTTACTTGAGCCCTTTACATGCTGTAGTGATAGCTGTGGTGTCCTGATGACTGTCGCATCTCTGCAGAAAACGGGAGCTGAACGTATTGATATATGATTTGGGTATGAGATGGAGTCTCATGTTATGCCTGAGAACCTTTTCCTTGGTTCCTTCCTGTGTTTATAAATCAGCAGCCCATCGTGTTATAAAAACATCCAGTGGAGGCTAGCTGGCTTAGCAGTCGCATGTAGCCGAGCAGGCTAATGCTGCTCAAAAAAGTTATTGCTTCCTTTTGTTCTTCTAGACGACCAGTGCTATATCAAAGCAGCACTGTTCTGCCACCTCGTCTCCTCTCTCTTTCCTGAAATGTGTATCTCTATCAATAGAGGAGTTCTGCATTTACTGCAATAGACTATTTAAATTGTTTGTACATACTGGAGCTTAAAAGATAGCAGATTAATTGTGCAGGTTAATTGCGCGCAAGAGAATGTGTCGTACCAGAATTATGTAAAAGTTTCCTTGAAGTTTAAAAATACATGTGTTTATAGGTACAGATTAATTATGGATGTTTATCATATTCACTCATAGAATACGTGAGAGTATTTCTGCAAGTATGTCTCTGGATCTCATGTGCAAACTCTTCATGGAGATGACCTATTTGTTTTTAAAGTTTGTGAAATTGAGATGTAAATCTTCTAAGTGTTTGATAACTGGGGATGTGGAACTTTCACATATTAGAAAAAAAAACGCAGCTTCATGGCTATGCTTTGAGGCTCTGCCTTTTGTTCTCAGCATCAGGGCACCTTTTTTGAAATTAGCACGTCCAGGGTTTGATGCTTTGGTCTTCTAGTAACAATTTACTAGTTGTTATCTTCCATATTCAAGGATGTAATAGGCAGTGAGAATATCAGGAGAATTATAAAACACTTGTATTTATCTTTATGAAAGCAATTCTGGTGGATTCGTGGGTATATTTGTATAACTAAGATTAGGTCTGCTCATAAGAATCTAGTTCCTGCCTTGCTAGATCTGAAGAATAGTTCCTGGGTAATAGAAAAGTAAAAGGAGGTAGGAAAGGGAAATTAATTCAAAAGCAATTCAGTTTGCCTTCCCCCCGCCCCCCCTTCCCTTCCCTGGGTCTGTCGGTAGGTTTGGTTATTTCCAAATGTAAAGTGTCAGCCTCATCAAGGTTTTTTTTCCCCGGAGTAAAGATGGTTGCCTGGGGAAAAGTCACTTTATTTCTGTTTCCACATCTGTTTTTTACAGGTTGTTGGTTTGCTTTCAGGATGGATAAAAATGGCAACATTGGCTGATTGTGTGTGCTGCCTTACATAGTACAATGCTAAGGCTGCCTGTTTTTCTCAGTGCTCTGTGCCCTAGTTTTTTTACGCTTTGTGTGGATATGTATGGTCTAAGCTGGAGGGGTGACCAGGACGGGGGCACACACCTTTTAAGTGATTTCTCTAAACTGCAGCGGTGATCTCAATCTTAGTTGGGTTTAAAACCTTGCAGACTTTCACGGCACTGTCGTTTGTGTCTTTACCTTAACCATTAGACAGGGAATAAATGAAAAGAGCTGTCTTTTGAAAGTCAAAAATACTGCTCTAGCACTATCAGACTTGGTCTGATTTTACACAGACATGAAGTGCTCAAATTTCCAAAGATTTTTGTTTTCATAATATACTTAAGGAGGAACAAAAGCCTAACATTTTCTCGTCCCTCTGTATGTATATTTTCTCTACTTCCTGCTGTACACCTGTCTCCCCCCCCCTCCAGTTTTGCTCTCAGTGGGTTTATTCCAGTTTTCTTCATTCGTCTACTTTTAAGTCATAAAGCCAAATGGATTTTCCTTGATTCCCGATGCTTTCATTCATGCTGCTTAAACATTGTGCTATGGCAAACACAACAGTTGTTTGCACATTTTCCACATCTGTAATTTTTATGCCAATTGCCTATATGGAAAAGATGTTATCCAGACTTCATAAAGATAAAAGTTAAATTGAAAAGTTTTTTGGATCTTGAAGTTTGATTGCTATAACAAATGTAGAACCCAGTGCAAACACTTGTGAAGCTAGCACACATGTAAAGAATGTAATGTAAATAATTATCACATAAAATTAAACATCCCTGATGCTTTTTTTATTTTGTGTCTAGTTAGGGTGAGCTTGTCATAACCTCTAAGAAGGCTTTAGATCTCCAATGCTGTGTGGTTGCTTGCCAAATATTTGTACAACCGTTGTGTCTAATACAGTAGCATTTATACATAGTAGATGCAGAGTTCATTGTTATATCAAGTAGTGTAACAAATTCAAAGTACAGGAGGTGAGTAATTAAAAGCTCAGATATATACTTTTCTTACTCATGGAAATTTATGCTAGAGGCAGTGTTAGTATTTCAAGTCAATCACCAGTCCCAGTAGGACGTTTGGAGAGCTGAGAATGCACCGAGTTGTGCTCTTTTGTTTCTTAGTACAGAGGTGGCCATACTCTAAAGGAATTGGCAGGAAAGAAGCAGAATAAAAGAGCTTTTGCCTACATTTAGATTCCGCCCCCCGCCCCCCAGTGGGCCATATCCAGCATGGTTTGGAAAAAAACCTTGAAATTGGAGAAAAACATTGCAGTATCAGCCATACTTTTCACAGTGCTTTATAGCGCGTGATACAAAACCATGGAGGTCAGCACTCCCGTACCTCTCAAATCTTCTCCAAGCGATTTGTAATCAGGTATATAAAGCATAGCTACCTATAGGCAGAAACACATCTTACTTATTGGAGGCTTCACGCTCCTTTTGAAAGGGTCTGTAGAAACAATGATTGTATCTTCCTTACACTCTGGTATTTCTTTTTTTCCCTTGTGTATCAGCCTGTAAGATGAAACTCTGAGTTACTAGAGATGGGTAAAAACACTGCACACAGTGGACTACTAATAGGGTTGGAAGTGGCTTTGAGGCACTGTAAGGCAGCATTGGTGCTTTTGTTAAAAGATGATCTAACGTGTGTTTCTTTTTGAGGTTAATATGTGCTTTGGTTTTCGGTATCTAGTTATGATGGATGTTGAGCTAGGTCAAAAGTCCAAACTTCCAACAACTGTACCCAACAGAGTGGTGAAAATATCTATTTAATCCTTGTTCCTTACCTTTCCTTATTGCTCTGGCAAACGGCATTCCAGGAAGCTCTACATATTCGAGGCATGTCTAAAACACATAAGATATGTTTGCATTCACACGTATGTGCCATAGGTCAGTTCTTCAGTTCACTCTCAACCTTTTATCTTCATCGACAGAAACCCTGGTAAGGGAATATTTGTATTGTCTAACTTTGATTTAAGTAAACACTTTAGCTTCATTACTTTCATTCAGTTGATTTAAATACTTGAAGATACGTTCAGTTATACGGAAGCAGTAAGTTTAACTACTGAAATCTTGTAGAACTGGGGTTTAAGACAATGGCACTAACTGAAATGATATATATTGTTATTAAAGAAACATGTCTTATGCAAAACATAGATGTAACAAGGAACTAGTATCTTTTAGATGACCTGGCAGCTTTGGCTGATTGCCCTGAGTTGCTGTGCATACACTAAAAGGAATACTATTCTTTGCATTTTAGATGACAGTCTAGGTCTTGAGCGTGAGCAGGACAAAGGGGATGTAGGATTTTCTGTGCTGGGCAGAGATGCCTTCCAGGATGCTTGGCAATCCAGTGTTCAGAGCCTCAAACCCAGACATAAAGACATCTTGAGCAATATATGCTTTGATTGCCCTTTGTGCTGGATTCCATGTCTTCAGTTAATCTCTTCAGATGTGCAAACATTAGGTGAGGTGAACTATGCTGCTGTCTGTCTTCCTGACTGCAAGGGCTGTGGCACTTCATCTAGCGGCGTTTCTGGTCAGTAGTCCTATCCATGCTCTGCCCTTCTCCCGTGTGAGCCCCACGGATGAACGCTGCCACTGGCTGGCGGGCAACCTCCTTTCACCTTCGCATGCCTCACCTTGGAAATCCTGTTGCTTAATCCAGGTGCGTCTGGCTGATCTTGTAGTGTTGGGGGGATGAGGAGCTGCTGCAAGGGTTTGCTTGAAATGTGATTAGTTTCTGTCCGTGGTCATGAAGAAGCTTATTTGACTTGTTGAATTGTAGACCTTTACATCCTAGTATATGTTAGTGTCGGTAATGTGAAATAACACACTGCATAGATGCAATAATCCTGTTGAAGCTCAATATCTCAAGTCAATAAGGTACACAGATCTGCATAAGTCAACTGGAAAAAAAAAAAAACCCAACCCAAACCCCAAATACAGAGATATGATCTCAGTAGTCTCAGTTTCGGTAGTATGAAAGTGGCACCTTCAGTACTGTTGTCATAACTGACTGCAATAGAACAACGCGGGTGTTCTCAAGTAGGTACCGCCAACAGGGCTGTCCCTGCGGCGCGGGCAGGGAAGGCTGTCAGGCCACAGCTGTGTTGTTACTGCCGGAGCTTCTGCCTGGCCTGTGGCTGGGATCTGGACACGGTGTCCGGTATCCAGAGCTATCAGTCTGCCATCTTTCATGGCCTCTTCAAACACCTACACAGGCATCTGTGCGCGCTTATATTTATAAATGCCAAATCCAAATGTGATGTTGCTCTTTTGTTTTTGTTTTTAAGAAGTTGTAGGGAGTTAGGAAAACATTAGCTTTGTGAAGCTTTAAGTTATGTGAACTTACGTAAAAGGAAAGCCATCCCCAACACCCTGCTGCTGTAGTTCTGATCCAGCACTGGATCTGTGTGTTAACCAACACTTCACACGCTCTGAAACAGATAGCCTTTTGAGTACTGGGCAGGAGAAAATGAGTGCAAGCTGCCGTCTATCAGTCTGCCTGTGTGTCGTACCTTTATCTCTGATTTAACAGAATAGTTGTACACGCTTTGCTGAAGCCAGCATTTCAGATAGGATCAGTTTTCCCCTAGATTCAATCGCTGCAGTCAGCAGACCAATTACAAGCAGATATTTATGGAAGAGGAGCTATGGCTCCCTAACAGTATTAGGAGGCAGCATGCAGGTTAATGGGGACTTTTAACTGTAGGAAAAACAGCGCTTTGTTTTCCATCACATGAATGGAAATGCTGATCAGTACAGGCACAACAAAATGGTAAGAACCCAATAAAATAACAGTATACTTCTAAAGCCTGAATTATGATACACATATTAACGTGGCAGAAACCTGGGAGGTCCTACTACCTAAACTTCAGTGAATGCTCGTTATAAATTGCAGTGAATAAATATTTTCTGCTGGCATGTCGGAGACTGCTGCTCACCACAGCTGCAGCATTGTCTTGAGGCAATTTTGAGATTGGTAACGGATTAACGGTCCTTTTCCAAGGAAAGTGAAACAAGGTATTGCTCACTCAGATTGTTTCATATACATTAAGTCAACCCAAGGATTAACTGTTAAGTTCATTTCCCTGTTCTGCTTACAAGTTGTTGTGTAAACTCTTTCATAAGCCTGGCTAGAGAGCTCACTAGGCATCTTGCCTATGCCAAGACTATCTTGGAACTTAAAACCTTCCCATTTCCATTCAGTCCTTATTTATCTTTGCCAATTCATACCTGTTTCTTCTAACGCTGATGATGCTTTTCAACTACAATAGCTTTTTCTCTGTCCTGGGAAACAAATTTTTAAGAGTAACAGTGAAATATTTTATAGTATTGCAAATAAATGAGTGTTGATGAAGATGGATACTTCATATATGTGTAGTTTACACATTTGAAACATGAAGTTTTGCTGCGTTTTAGGATATCGTAGCTTTATTCAACAAGTTACTACCTCAAGGGGTTGAAGTTCACCACTCTTTACAATGCTTTTTCAACCTTTGAAATGCACCAAGGGCACCGCTGTGGTGGTTTATGGTGCTGCGAAAAGTGATCGATTTTTACGATGCAGTTATAGCAATTGTGATGTCTCAAGGCAGCTTTCAGCACTCTACTGCAGTCGCACATTTGAGAATTTTGGTTTCTGATGCTTTCCAAAAAAAAAACCCCAAAGCAAACACCACCAAAAAAACCACAAAGCAAAAAACCCCACCCCAAAGCAAACAAACCAAACCCCCAAACAAACCATCCTGGCTGACAACATCTGGTACTCTCAATATCCAGACTGTTCTGCCCATAAGAAAAAAAACAGCGTAAAGATTTGCAGAGCTTAATCATGAATTGGACCAATACTACAGCTATCGTCATCATCAGTTGCTTCAGGTTAAAACTAGGTCTGCTGCGCTAATTTCTCTTATGAAAAGTTTAGACGGTTTCCTTTGGATCTCACACTGCTGGTTCTGATTTAAAGGAGGAGTTTTTTCATAGTTTTTTGGCTTTCTTCATTTCAATCTGAAGCTTAGATTTACTGATGGAATTCTGTAGTTGTATGAATTTTGAAAATATTTTCATCTTGAAACCTCAAAAAAAGTCTACATTTCTAAATGTCTTCATAAAATACTTGAGTAGTTTTCCTTAATGGCCTCAGTGTTTTTCTCATAGCATTTTCAAGTGGAAGTTTCCAAATTGTTAAAAGTTTCCCAACCAAAGTTAATGAAAAAGCATCAGTCAGATCTTACTGTTTCTAAAACAAGCGTTTTCACTTACCCGCTTCTGCCATGCTACAGATGTTCCCAGGTGTCTGAGAAGGCCCAAACTGGTCCTGAAAAATGGTGAGAGATGAACGAACATGCTTAATTCACCTGGTACTTCTGTGTTGACTTTCTGGGCCCATTCCGCCTGATCATGAGCAGCTTATAGGACTTCTTGCGCTGCCGTAAAAAGATTTGAGCTTTAAAGCAGATAACCATTGACCATTCCCTATTAGTCTCTAATGAAAAGGAAGAACGCTTTCCTTGTGTTTCTCTGTGCATCAGTGAGTGCCTCAAACTATCAGAAGGGCACAATGAAGTGCTGAGATGATGCCGGTACTGACCTGGGATAACAGCACTTCCAGAATGTTTTGCATCAAGTTAATATTTGGATTTGGAAACTCTTGGTAGATGGTCTTCTGGTCATCTGATCAGAAGAAACAGTGAAGTGCTTCCTTGCTGGGTGAATTTTGTCAGTTTAGCTCTTGTAGCGGGAAGTTAAAATGTCGTTATTCTGGATAGCTCTAAGACTGGCTGGAAATGAGCAAAATTAAACTGAATTATGCTCTTTTAGCTTCCTTTCCGAATATTTGCTTGTTATTTTCCTAATAGCACTACTGTTTATTCCTGCTTGCATACAGTTTGTTTTTCTGTGTATCTGAGCAAAGGGAATTGAGTATGAAATCTTTTCCAAAGTGAGACATTGCCCTCTTCTGGATACTGCATGAATTATATGTTGTCAGAAGCCCCCAGCCCCCACCTTGAAGTAAAAATGCGATCCCCCTAGCACGTTGAGACTGTCAGCCTTAGTAAATCTAATTCCATTACCTGACATGACTTAGTCACTTTTAAGCTTTGATGAAATACAAAAACTTAATGGAACATGTATAGAATAACATTTTGGGTGACAAAATTTCATTCAAAGTGGTGTCTTATCAAAACTTCTACAAACAAGGGACTCATCTGCTGACTCATCAAAAGGGTTATTTATAATGTAGTAGTGCTTCAAGTAACATAGTTTTTAGCATAAAACAATCTGTTCATCTGCCTCCTTTCAGCAGATGCTTCATGTAAGAGAATAGTCAACTTATAAAAAGTTTAATATGATACTTTGGATCGTGAAACATATGTGCACTATAAATAACCTTCAGTTAATCAGACTGGGTTTTAAATCTTCATATTTGGATGTTTTGCTGAATATCTAGTTTTCCTTTTTAGAATGACCTTTATCTAGTGGACTAAAATATTTGACATAGACCGTGTTAAGAAGATCTATTTTGGGGGGGGGCGGGGCGGGGGAGGAAGTTGCTTTACTTAATAGTAGTGCTTAAAAGATGATGGAAATATTTCTCTGAAACATCTATTATTGAAACATGCCATGTTGTTTAACTTCTGAAGAACATGGGCCTGATTGAATAGCCTTCAATAATCAGCTGAAAGAAATAACTGCTTTAACATCATTTTTTTTATATACTGAAAAGAAGAAAAAAGAACTCTTCAGCAGTTCCCTGACTCTCCTGAGAAGCTGCATCTATTTTATTCAATATCTCCGGTACCAGTTATAGAAGTTTTTTTCTGATATAATGTGATTTCACTAGTTTGCTTCATTTTGATTTGAAAATATCTGGCGTTTTCATACTTCCAGTTAGGTGGTGAAAGTTAAGTACTTGTAAAAACCTCCAAAGGCACTTTGATACGTGAATCGGTTCTGTTAGAACAAAATGCTTCCATATCTGATCCTATTCAAAGCAGAAGGAGAAAGGAGGGTGGGAGTCAACTGGAAGAAACAAACAAACAAACAAACCCCTTCATAACCGCACTTCTAAATCCGTGACCACCAAAAATAGCGACATTTCTTCTTTTCTACTGGAAGCAGGCAGCACTGAAGATACTGCGAGACAGTCTTTGTACTGGGCGTCTCTAAGCATATTTTAAAAAACCCAAAACTGAACTCCAACACCTTCTTGTGCTTCAGTTTTATACATTGAGTGGGTCAGTATCTGGGTAGAACATTCTGGTGCTGTGAGTAGTAACACTTGGTACGTGGTTTTCTTTCCACAGATGAGCAGGAAAAGGTATGCTTGACTATGCATCCAGACAGTATTAAGTAATACAGTAGGAAAGCTTTTACGTGTATTTTATTTGCTGCAAAATCTGTCTCCTTGCAACGTGCCTCTGCAGGGACTGCATTTTCTAAAGGCGGTACTTTTGGAACTGGTCAACCAGTTTGTGGTATTCATCATACTAAATTTCTCTGTATCTAGACAATTCATTCACCTTTTATTCTACGTTGTTTCACAGTATTCTTTTATTTATAGCAACTCTTTCAAGAAGTGCAATCATAGGCTTTCATGAGCCTCTTCTAATGAGAATCACAGCATAAATGAATGCCCCCTTCATTTTATGAGTTGAGTAAGTTATTGCCACTGAAAACTTTGAAACCTTGCCCTTCAGTCTTGTCTCTAGCCTGATACGTTAAAATTACCTAATAAATTAGATCAACACTTAGAATGTAGACAGACAAGCATGTTAAGCAAATAATTTTTATTTAGAAGCAATTTTTTAAACTGCATTTGTTGTTTTGCAACTTACAGGTGTTATTTTACTCTAAAAGTGATCCTAAACAAGTATTGCAGGTTCCACTCTTTTTTTTTTGTTTAGCAAAATGCTTTGTAACACCACGCAGGGAAATACAGTGTTACTGTCAGTTTTATGAATCAGTCTGGGCTGTGGTATTTCAGGGTAGAAAGCATTGAAGAAAGCATAAGCTCATGTCTAAGGTTCACTTCTCATTCCTATACCTCTGTTGATAAATTGTGATTTTGTTCATACCTATGCACTTTACCTGCCTCCAAGAAGTTAGGATAGAGGTTGATCCTAAAATAGGTATGGTGTTAATAAATTATATTCCCATAATAAAGCTTCTATGCGATAGCTGGGTGTCTGTGTGGTTGAAGAGTAATAAAAAACAGTGAAAACTCTTTATTTGGTTTTATCTAAAGTCACGTATCTAAAGTCTTCTAAATACATATCAAGGGATGTGGCCTTGAGGAAGGAAAACTACATACTTCTTCTTAATAGGAAGTGCTGAATAAGTTTTATATCGTGAGTGTGGATTCAGATGTGACTAGTGAAATCCTCATAGTGTCTCTGGTGTACGTCTGAGCTAGAATTTTGTGCACCGACTTCTTAACGAATGTTTCATTTCAGAAAGGCAGCTTTCATTAGTCAGTGACTCAAGCTTCTATAAATATGCCTTAAATAAGGCAGACTAGTGCCATATTGTATCAGTGTCTGAATAACAAGAGCAAGTGAGAACTGAGTCATTTTAGTGACTCATCTCATGTTAGAGACTTGGTGTTACGCTCTACAGTGTAAAATCTGCTTATAATTGTGTTTCGGAAGACAACTTGTATGAGATGCATTGCACTGATCGGAGAAGCAAAAGATATTTGACTTGTATATAGCAGAGATCACGTCTAAGCTAATTCTTTTCAGTGGTGAGTAGCTGGTATTCCATAGCCATCTGGCCCTCCCTGAGGCAGCTAGCTTATTCCCTTCACCTGCTAAGGAAAAAATTAACATTGAAATTGATCTTCATAAGAAGTGAAACTTTTGCTTCTGCAAAACTTCTGGCTACTGCAGTGCCTGTAATGCCACAATGCGTTGCCTGACGTACAATATGACAAGAGCCAATTCACACGAAGGAGCCACCAGCAGCAGTTGTGTTTTCCCACCAAGGCAATTCACGTTGTTATAGCAACAAGGTGATTCCTATATTGATTGTGTACAAAGCTAAGCTATTTCACTTTGAATCATTTTGCAATTTTGTGCGGACCTGCTCACTCAACGTACATTGAATGCACCTTAATATATATTGTATTGCAACACGTCGGTTATTGGAACGCTCGTTGCCCTGGATGAGAAAAGCAGCCTTCTGGTTTTTTCACTTTATTGGCATGGAATGACAATAGCACTTCAGGGAGTTCCAAGATTTATTTTTTTACATACACTAACCTTCAGCTTAGATTAAAGTCTGCACCACCTACATTAATAACTTGTCATCCTTCTTTTTTTATTTTCAAAAGCCTCTCTTATATCCATGCCTCTAGCTAATTATACCTTCTAGAGAAGCTACGCAGATTAGTAACAAAGCATTCGCCATACATCGAGATGGTAGAGATCAACTCAGAGCTGCTGGCAAGTCTGTCTATGTTGTATTCTTCTTACTGTGGGTGACTCACTCTTGGCATTTAAGTTCCTTCATTTGCCAAAAGCATTCTTGTCTGAACTACAGTAGGTAGAACACTCACTAGCAATGTCAAGTTTGATAGCTGCCGCCTTTATTTGTCCCTTTGCCTTTCTTCCCCAAACTAACCACGTTGCCCCCTCTCCCAAAGCAGAATGGCTGTGCTTCGCTAAAACATTCAACTTGCCTTTTGGATCTTACAGAGCAAAACTTGGTGTGACTTAGGGAGGAGAAATGGATGGGTTGGGGGGTTGGGGGGTGTAAATTTAGTCCCAACCCCAGAGAGACTTTTTCCGTGAAAGATGGTACTAAAGTAGTACGGCTAGAGCATTAAGAAAATCTTTATACGGAAACAGGATTTGAGAAGTGAGGCATTGGACTATACACCAAACATTCAAGAAAGCTTTTCTTGCCTACAACAGAATAGTATTGGCTTGGTTTTAAGTGTATAGGTATAGATATTCAGCTGTTTGCTTAAAAAACTAAAAAATACCCTTGTTACTCAAGTCTATTGAACTTCAAACTGGGCTGAGTTTTTCAGGTTTAAAAGCATTTATTATGCCTAAACTGACCCCATTAGCCTGGTGTGATGAAACTTTCTATGTTTACTTTTTATTTTAAGTTTGTGTTACAGTTCATGCAGACACCTCAGAGGAAGGACACGCAGTGCTGATTTACAAGAAAAAAAACCCTCACCTGTCATTCTCTGCCATTCGCTCTCAAGGCGTGACCTTCATTCCGCTCACCCTCTGCTGTCACACACTAAACAAGGCTTTTTGTAGGATTTCTCAAGCTTGCTGAGCTACCTCAGGAGCCTGCTGGTTTTGTCCTTTCCATGGATTTCTTTCGGCAGTCTTGGCAAGTGTTGATTTTGTCTGATATAAGCAATCCACATATTTCGTCGTAATATTCTTCAAGACTGAAAGATTGAGACTGTCTTGCAGACATGAAAGTTCTGTTAATTGAACATTCACATACTGAACTGTATCAGTTCTCAGTTTGTGCCCGTACAAAGGCAGAAGAATATACTTCTATGGAAAAGCATGCAATATAGTATGCCACAGCTCCACATTATTACCTGAAATATAATCCTAAATATGAGGAATTCCTTTTTTTTTTCTTCCCCCCATTAATTTTTAGGGGGCTTCAGATGTGATGTAAAGAATAAATACTGCTTAGATAATAGCTCTTTAGTAAGGCTGAGTGGTCAGATGTAGCTAGGAACTAGCTGCATAGTTCAGCATAATAATATTAGCACTGTTAGAAAACCAGTGTTTTTCTGATATATTTGCAGTTAGTTCTAGTTTCGAATTTTTGGTTGCATTTTAATTTGGCCGAAAATTAGTATTTTTCTGGAGCAAATGTAACAAGAAATGTCTGGTTTACCATATAAGTAAAATGGAAGCCAATTAACTTTGTTTCCAGCAAGAAAAATATTCTGATTTATTTATACTGCAAACCTCTTTGAGTATTTTTTTGAAAAGAACAAAAATACCCTATACTACTGAGGCTTGCAAAACCTGAATTAATAGGCATGCTTTTTTGAAATTCATCTAGCAAACTTAACAGCCTCCACAATTATGAAAACAGAACAGATTTACCTATGGTAACTTTGATCACTGCCTCCAGTACCATCTGTCTTCCTTTTGACTAGCGAAGGTGGCATATTGCCCTAGTCCTCATCACTATTCTGTGTGGCCAGGGAAGCAATAAGAACCTCCAAAGACGGTTACGACTGGAAGTTGCAACCTAATAATCTGCTTGGTAAAGTTCCTACCATCATTTTTATTAATAGGCTTTCAATGATCCCGCTGCTATAAGTAAGTAAAAAGTTGAGCCTGCCATGAAAAACTGTATTTTTCTTTTTTTTTTTTTCTCCAGAAGAGCAACTGTATGGGGCAAGACAGCTGCTCTTGCTATTTGCTGAAAATTTTCTTTACTTCATTTCCTACAAAAAAAGCAATCTTGATCTGTAGATGTTGTACTGCAGTGGAGCGGTAAAAGACAAAGAGAAAGGAATCGGAAACGACCCAAGGAATAGCTTCTGTACAAAGAATGATTAACTGCGCTGCCCTTCAGCCTGCACAGGGGTGACTGGTGGAATGGGGGAAGGGAACACAAAAGGTCAATAGGATTGAGAGTTTTATAGAGAGAGTGACTAAGAGTAATCATTCAACCTCTCCTGTAATCATAGCTACTGAGCAGAAAATGAAGGCTGATTAAGAAAATGGAAGTATATTTTTTTTTTCTGTAAAGCACAATAAAACTTTGCAATGCCCTGACACAGAACATAGTTGATATTGAGTTCATACAGATGCAAAAGATGCAGTCATGGAGGAAAAATTTACCCGGGCTTATTAACCTGTAAGACCACTCCTGTGGTTAGGAGGGGAGTCGCTGAACTGTAAGTTCTTGGAAACTTCCCCCTACTGGGGAAGTATCAGAATATGATTGCAACACAGAATTGTTCAAGTTTAAGTGACCGTGGAGGTCATCTCCTCCAACCTCCTGCTCAAAGCAGGATCAACGCTGAAATCAGACCAGTTTGCTCAGGGTTTGTCCAGTCAGGTTTTGAAAACCTCCAAAGTTGAAGATTTCATGACTGCTCTGGGGCTCTGTTCGAGTGCTTAGTTATCCTCACAGGGAAAAAATTTTGCCTTGTTTTAGTCCGGAGCCTCCCCTGTTTCAGTTTGACAGCTCTCTCGTTCCCCAGCTATGCACCTCAGTGAAGAGCTTCCCTCCTCCTCAGTAACCTCCTCTCAGGTACTGGAAAGCTGGTGTTAGCTCCCCCCGGGTGCTCTTGCCTTCAGGCTAAACAAACCCAATTTCCTTTCTTTCTGTACCCTTCTCTATGCATCTGTTGGTGGTCTGCGAGAGGTGTGGTCTACTGGAGAAAGCAGGCCTTGCAAGCACGGTGGTGGTAAAGCACACTTGGAATCTCCTCAAGAATCGCTACTTTGTCAAGACCTTTATTCTTGTAGCCCATGTCAGAAACAAAGTTCAAAAATGTTGTATTTTAATTACTCATATTTTTCATTTTTAAAGTTTTTTGGTTTTTTGGGTTTTTTTTAACGATGTTAGATGGTAAAGTTAAACGCTGTTACGATATTTTGTGCTTGGATTTTCGAAACGTCAAACTGAAACCTGTCTCAGTGGTGTGGTTACTTTTGAGGGTGTTTACTAGCAATCCGCAATGGTTGCACAAATATACGACAAATCTATTTTGTAATGTGCTGTTCTGCTTTCAGACATTTGCATAGGAAAGAGACTAATCGTTTTAGACAAACATGTTCAAGAGGCTTATGGTTAGAATTCATTATAATATTTCTGTGGTTCATACTCCCATAGAATTATATATAAGAAATTGAAAGTGTTCTTATTTTGAATTTCAGGAAGAGCTGAGTAAACATCTTCATAGTAATATATTCTAATTGTGTTATTAATTATGCCCTAAAAACTGTGAAAAAACTTAAGGAAAATATGAAGTTATGGTGTGTACACTAAACTCAAAATATGGTAAGTACTTTATATTTCTTTTCAGAAATTACTTAACGTAGCATCGATAAAGAAAACCTTTTTAAAATTGCCTTTATTTTCTTGTGAGTTAAATACTGATTGCGTGTCTCTGGCTATACTTCTGGTTCAGTGCCTAGCTCTCTTGAAAACATCGGCACAAACTTAGACTTCTTGTAAATGGATGGAGTTCAGCCGGTATGTCTGCATGGTAGGGTTGATTTGGGCTCAAGGATTAAAGGCAGGTACTGCTTCAGAGTATTAAAGTCTCATTCCTTTTTACTTTAAAGAACATAAAATCTAAGCATGTATAATCATAGCTCCCAATATCTTTAAGAACTGAAGACAAGTTGAGGCAGGCAGTTGTTGGGTTTGGTTTTGTTTTTGTATTCCTCCTGCAATGAATACAGTTAGCATTAAAGAGAAGCCTGTTGTCTGGTTATGCTGTATTTGTGTCTGTTTTAAGAGACCTTCTTAAAAGGTGATGCTTCCCGCCATACCAGACTGCTTTGTGAACGACATTTAAGCGTGAATTCAGCGAGTCAAGGGAGCACACCTTAATTCCCAGGCTAAAATAGCGTAAACGCTTTCAGTTAACAAGTCTACCAGAGCTGGCTGAACCTCAGTCCTCAACAAATGAAACTCATTGTACAGAATGCCATCACATCATCTATCTAGAGTCTAACTAAAACTTTACTGTTGAAATACTAACCTATTGCTGTAAAGACACCTTTTTTGAAATATACTGAAATATAGAGGGGGAAAATACGGCTTCGTTGATGTAACTTAGTGTGGCTAATATTTTACCTATTATGAAAAAGAAAATAAAAATGGGGAGAAAAAGGTAGTTCTCTGAATATTTTCTATCTGGTCTAGCTAATTAGTAACTACAAGGAGAGCAGCATCTCATTCTTTGTTGTTATATTATTTGTACTAATCAAAACAAGTTGGTAGCTGCTATATGTGGAGGAGAATTGAAACGGGATAAACATACAGGATTTCTTCTGTATTAATCATTCTGAATTGTAGTATCAGGATTTCTGAAGTTGTTTCACACCATTTCTGCATATAAAATAATAATAAAAAAATGTTCCGTGACTCAACCCTGTTCCTTCAAACTTTCAGAGGTGTTGCCCTAGGTTGAACTGCTCAATATCTCAAATTTCAGCTTGAAATGCAAAAGTCTGCTGAAGCTGTCCTGTGAAAATGACCCGTTTCTGTGGATTTAACAACAGACACTTGCTAGGAGCTGCCTTATTTGTTTGTGTTGGTCTGAAAGGTTATTTAAATTACTTAAATATCTGCTTTTAATAGTTATAACTGAAGAGAGCTACGCGGATTGTAGTATGAATAAAAAAGAGATGCAATAGATTACGTCTTAAAAAAAAAATAAATAAATTGTGTAGAGATTTTTAGGATTCTTCTAGCGGAGCTCAACTTCAATGACATATATTCCCAAGGTCCTTAGTATCCAATATAGCGGCTCTCAAACAGGCGCGCTGAGGTGGTGGCTGGCTTCCAAAAGCCTCTTGGAGGAGAAGCTGGCCAGCTACTTCTGCTCCGGCTGCTTGCGAGAGCAGCTGTTTCACCAGCCTGATGCCTCTGCTGTATCAAGGAACGCTGGCCAAGTCCCTGATGTCTGCTGCCAGAAAAAAGAACTGGCAAATGGTACTCAAGGGGGATTTTTTTATGTCTACAAGTATGTATTCTGTAGTCCTCGTGAGCAAATGAATTTTCTGTTTGCAAACTTGAATGCAGTTATCTTTTATACTCTGAACTCTACATGTGCAAGTATTTTATTTCTTAAGACTTTTGCAGAAGAACCTTGAGAGGACGGATACTTGATTTTTCATTTACTCTTAATTCACCAAAGAAAATACTGTATCTAATCCCTGCCTGTAGACATATTAGAAGCACCAGAGAACCAGCGCACACATGAAAAAAAAAAAATCCAGTTTGGGATTTTTTTCTCTGAGAGTGTTTTGGGCACTGCTATGCACTTCTGGGAGCTGCGTGCTCTTTTTAGAACTAAGCTTATTATAAACTGAAGAGTTGTGGTGGAAAAAGGAATCATGTTTCAAGGTAGTGCTGGGAGTTGTGGTTTACCTAGTTACTTTGTCCAAATCATAATTTGCTTTATAAAAATGAACAAAAGTTGGGGAAGACCGAGAAGGGTAGCAAAAGGAATCCTATACCAGAGCGGTGTTATAGTGAGGAAAAAATAGAATATTGAAACAGTTACCACTGTCCACAGTTCTCTAGAATTTGACCTGACTTGCAGCCAAAAAGGTATTAGTGAATTAAAAAAAAAATATATATATATATATACACACATTAGTGTGTACTAGTGAAATGCTTGTGGAAAGAAACTTTTGAGACCTGATGGCCTTTTGATTTGAGCTCCTGGATTTTAAGTACTAGCTTTAGTTGTCTCTCCACTCCCTTTAGAAGTATTAAATTAGTTCTCTGCCGTGTAAAGTTTAGGCATATATTAAACAGAAGAGCAAATGCTGAGTGGGGAGGAAAAGGAGGAAGCGTTGTTTGTTGGATGTTGCTGGGATGTGGGATTGCCTCTTGGGCAAAAGGTGTTTTGATTGGTATTTCAAACCAGAGTACTGTGGGTTTATTATTCAAGCCTCTGAACGGAGCATACTGTGAAGCATGTTATTTGTATTCTTGTGTTAATCTCGACTCAAATCATCTAGGCTGCAGAGGCATGTTAGGAACAATAACATACTCTGAATATTGGTGCTTTGAATATTTAGGGCAATACATGAAGCCTTGAAGTAGATTTTTTTTAAACTTCCATTGTCTTAAAACCGTCACGAAGTTCCTATCCTAAATTTGCCTTCATTCTGCAGATACAGCTATGAAGCTGTACACTTTTGAAATACCCGACCCTCTTGCTTTTTCTGCAGATAGATGTGAATATTATGGAAGCTTTTTCATGTGTGGTTTCTCTAGAAGTTTAATTGCCCTTTGCATTGGTTCTATATGCATGCTGTATATTGATTGACAGGGCTTTTTCTCCGAAGAAATCCCCCTTGCATAATGCATTGCTCTCCTTCTGTAAGTTATAACTTCAAGTGTAGGCTTGCCGTGACCTGTTCTTTCTCCATTTCTTTAGCATCGATCACTTCATTGAAACGTTCTTATTTGAAATCATTGAGTTGATGGACCCTACATCACCAAACAGCACCAAACTGGTGTTCACTTTCACGTTCTCAAAATCCTACTGAATGTTTTAAAAAAATCCCTTTGTTGACCTTCCTCTAAGCTGAAAATAAGTTTTAAAAACTAATAAATAAAATGCATGACTTAGAGATGTCAAGGATAATATATCACTTCTGGCATAGGAACCTAGGTATCAGAGTTTGACACGACTGTTTTATAGCATCAAAAAATCAACGTTCACCCTTGACCCCACGCCGGGGCTCCTTCGCCGTTCCCATGTTTTTAGCCATGGGCTGTTACCTGCTTATGCAGTCTGTTGAGAGTCAGCCACGAGCTGTTGCAGCCCACCAACATGTAAATGCAGATGATCGGCAGGCAGGTTGGCAGTCTCTCTTGCCCCTGACACGGTCTGCAGCTCATGGATATACAGGTGGTTCAATACAGCCAACTCGTCGTGTTCTTGGCACTGTGGGTGCTCCATACAGGTCATGTTGGGATGATCTATGTAGTAGTAGTCTAGTAGTATTAAAGTTGATTAAAAAGGGGAGGGTAAAAAAAAAATACCCCAAACCTCATGGTACAGCTCTGTATGGTCTTGCTTTGCAAATTCCACCACTGTCATTTCCCAACCGCAGCTAGATTGCAATAGTTTTGCAGCCGGGTGCTCCCTGGCATTTCCAGGGAGGGGGGATTACCACAGCCACAAACACCCGTGACTCGGGAACTCAGCTGTGATTTCTTTATTATCTCCTCAGGTTCTCCTATAAGCTTGTAGTGAATGTAAATTATATGCTGCTTGGAACTGTGATAACTTACTGCTTCGCTCAGCAGTGCATCCATGAAATATCCAGCTAGAGTTTTGTTTATATTTACCCTGGGGAGAGAGGTGGCATTGGTGTCTTTATTAACATATTGACATATTTATTGACATCAGTTGTCTTCAGTCTTGTCTGGTTAATTAACATAATTGATTGTGCTGGTTTTGGCTGGAATAGAGATAATTTTCTTCAGAGTAGCTGGCATGGGGCTGTGTTTTGGATTTGGGCTGGACACAGTGTTGAGAACACAGGGATGTTCTCATTACTGCTGAGCAGTGCTGACACGGAGTCAAGGCCTTTTCTGCCTCTCACCCCACCCCACCAGTGAGCAGGCTGGGGGACACAAGAAGCTGGGAGGGGACACAGCCGGGACAGCTGACCCCAACTGACCAAAGGGACATTCCACACCATATGGCTCAGCATAGAAAGCTGGGGGAAGAAGGAGGAAGGGGGGGATGTTCGGAGTGATGGCGTTTGTCACCATTAGGCGTGATGGAGCCCTGCTTTCCTGGGGATGGCCGAACACCTGCCTGCCGAGGGGAAGAGGTGAATGAATTCCTTGTTGTGCTTTGCTTGTGTGCGCAGCTTTTGCTTTCCCTGTTAAACTGCCTTTATCTCACCCTACGAGTTTTCTCACTTTTACCCTTCCAACTCTCTCCCCCAGCCCACCAGGGGGGAGTGAGCGAGCGGCTGGGTGGTGCTTAGCTGCCAGCTGAACATCTAGCTAATAATTCTGGGGCAAATATTCTAACTAGTCTTGTTACTAAAATTGAGTCTAAGCTACTTACTGTGAAATCTGCCATGGGTCTAGTTGCCAAAATAATTAAATGACCATTAATTTGCAATTTTTCCTCCATCTAAAATACTTATTAAGCTGGATTTTTATTAAGACAATTAAGGACAAAATATTTAAAATGCCTTCACAGTAAATGAATGCTAAGAAATAATAATGAACTGCCAGCTTATTTTTATGTAGAAAAGATGAAACAAATAATGGTCATGTCAGTGTGTTATATAAGATCCATTGAATAGCAGCTGAAGCCAACAGAGGTTACAGCTAGGAATAAAATGCATGATTAATATGAGCAAAGGAGGTAGGAAATACTTCTGAACTTTTTTTATTTATTTGTAGCCCAGTTGAATGCTTTTCTGAGAGGATGCCCTGGATTACTGAATTGCTGGGTAAATGACTTCGTAATTCTGGGTTAGGTCAGAAATATGTATTGAAGAATAAAAGCATCTGCAGTATCTAGTGAATTGTGATATCCTGAGCTATAGACAGACGCTTCTTTCTTTTATCTCTTCTCAAATGATGTATTACATTGCCCATTAGTTTGCTAATGTTTGTAAAACATCTTATGGTGACAGATATGGCTTTACTTAGAGACCAGATCTGCAGGCATTAATTACATTCTGCTCGTTAGTATTCATTCTTCTGCTGATACTTATTTGCTATTGTATATGTATCATCCCCATGTACTCAAAGGTGCATGCAGCAGAGTTTTTCCTGGCTTTTGCATTTTCAGCTCCATTGTCCAAAGGATGAAGGAATGAATCTGAACAAATATGTTGTACTTATATTATGTAATTAATAAGGGAAGAAATATATGTCAAATTAAAAACATATCCCAATCTTGAAGAAGCATAATTGCTTTCCAAATACCTATTATAGTGTGATTCATTAACAGTGTATTATTTTATTAAAGAGGACAGCAGCTGTGACCTGGTATCAGGAAGCCCAGAAGAGTGACTCAGGCCAAAATACTGTACTTAAGCCTTGTCCGCAACTGTTTCTAGGCTGTGTTCCAGGTATTCCTCCCGCTGCTTCGATTTTGTGCATCTGAAATAGTTCAGCCTTGGGTTTTTCCTGTGTGTTTTGATCTGTTGTTCAGTTATGCTCGAGCCTGTAACCTTACAGACTGTCTTCTATATTTGTTCTCCATTCACAGCATGTTTGAGGTCTTTTAAGTTTAGGACAGTTAGGGTATTGTCCAGCGAAGTGTCTGGGGTAAATATTTCCACAGTTGTAGAGGACTGTTCCAAGCGTTTTGCAGGCTCTGAAGTTTTCCTCTTAATAATGAAGAGAGAAGGCAAAATCAGAAATTTAATCTCGGATAAAATCTTGAAGTTTGCAATTCTTGTAAAAATTGCTTGAGAATGCTGTTTCATTTTTAAAGCAATAATTTTAGCTGGGATGCACTGCTGTGCAAAGACTGGGGATGTCTAGTACGTCTTTAAGTTGTTTCTCGTCCTGAGAATTCTCACTTGGGGTAATAATTCTGTCTAATTACAAGCAATCACGTAGAGTTTAAGTCTGATATTTGGAAGAGAATCTGTTCTTGTTGAAAAATCAGACAAGCCCTCAGTCGATGTAGTAATTCTTGCAATGTATTTCAAGAATATATATAACATGAAAAGATGGATGGGGGAAGCAGAAGAGAACTAGTGACGTGGCTGAAGTGGTTGGATGATACGATCAGGTTTACAAAAATGTCACCAAGCCATTCTGATTTTCACAGTTCAAAATGTATTTTCAGCACTGAAGATAATAGCCATCTATTATGTTATCTAAGTGCTGTTCTGGTCATGTGGTCCAAGGGCTGTGGTGTAGTTTCGAGCTGTTAAAATAATTTTGCATATAAAATTGAGTAAACCTGACATTAATCTCATATTCTATGTTCCGGGAGTAATCAAGTCTGTTGGATGGTCCAAAATGCTGCTTAATGGAATTTTAGTGGTTTAATATTGCAGAATAATTTTTCTTCACTAATTTGTCACTTAAATATTTTCGATGGAGTAGTCTTTAGCTATTAAAAAATATTACTCAAAAGGTTTGATTTTTCTGCCAGACCATGGAGTTTCTGATAATTAAATATGTAATGATGTTAAAAGGTGTGTTAAACTGAAGACACCAAAACCAACCAAACAAAAAAACCACACCACAAAACCAACAGTGCTACTTAGTGGCTTAAATGTGTATCACTTAGAGGGCTGTGCTGAAACACTAAGTACTGGCTGTGAATTTGTATTTCATGGTGCATGTGGATATTTGAAAACAGTTCTCTTCAGCTGTTAGTAGAGGATAACTGGTAATTATTTAAAATAGCAATGTTACCTGAATAAACTGAGTTCAGGATCTCCTGTGAAGACTAAGGAAATCTGTACCTTGCGTTCAGAGTACATACATCTCTTATTTGGGTATAAAAGCAATAGCTGGTAACAGATTTGAGTATGGCATATCTATATATGAATTTCTTCATGACAAATTTTTGCATGCAGTTGGATTACAGGAAAACTTGGAAGGCAATTTTCAAATTGATTGGATCTCTTGTCTACAACACCATAGTGACATTTCTATAGATTTCACTTCTAAAATGAAAAATGAAATGTTCTAATGAAAAATATGTAGACAAAGAGTTATTTTAGTGGGGCAGGTAGTCACTGAGATTCTTTAAGCTTTTGTAGTTTTTAATACATCTTTTGCTTTGTAGTTCAGGAATCTTTGCATTTGTTACAAGTGGATAGAAGCAGCACAGATGCTGTTAACTGCAGGTCTTCTGGAATGTTTCTGGCTAATTAGTATTTTGCAGATCCTCTTGCTCTTTAGCAGGTGTCATTCTATGTCACCAACAACCTTGAGCTGGAAATACCTGTACTAGACTGTAGCTTATGGAGTGAATAAAGCTTTCTTACCTTGTTAAGGACTGTGCCTTGCGCTAGGTATTTCAGGGAGAATAGTTACTGTAACAAGCCATACGCACCTCCTGATTGATAAAGCAACCCTACCCATAGGGTCTGCTGAGCCTGTTGTAAAGTAAGTGCTTTAAGTGGGGACTTAAGCAGACACAAAAGTGTATCGCCCACTCTGCCTGCTAGTGTGCACTAGCTAGTGTGCACTGGTGACAAAGCACACGCGATCCCGTGATCTGCATGGGGGCACATACCCCCTCAACCTGAAAACTGTTGCTGCCAAGCTTTAGCTGCTCTCCTTGGCCTGGTCAAGTGTCATAAGAAAAAAAAAAAGTTTCTGTTGTGTTTTGTGCAAAGAAAAGTTCTTCTCTGCCAACGTATCTGAAGGGAAGATACTACTGATTCACCTGGCTTTTTCCACGGTACACTAGTTCTCCCGCACTTAATTGTGATTGCTGCAGTGAAAGAAATGGAATCATGTAATTGAAATGAAAATGTATCAAATCTATGTAAGGGCACCGGAAAAATCAGGTATTGAGCATATTCACATACCTCTGCTTTTCTTTACAAGAAACTCCTTGGAAAGGTAAGCAGAAAAAAAAATGCAGCGAATGACAGATAGAATGCTGTTTGTAATCCTTTGTGGGCATGCTAAGTGCCTAGAGAACTTCTGCAAATCATAGAATATTAAAACTTGATGTTTTAATACTTAAACTTAAAATATGCCAATTTGTTAACTGGGAGTTCAGGTTACTTTAAAGGAAAGATGATCCTTTTTCCAGAGTCACGTGCAGTGCAAGGGAGTTTGAATAGTTTGCACATCAAGAAACAGGGCAAAACTGGCACAAAACAGAGATTCCAAAAAGGGGCCAGAGAATAAGGGTATTGAGAGCTACTTACCATGTGTATGTGTGTCTGTAGTCAAATAAGGCAGTCTTAGTAAAGAGTTTTGTTAAGGTAATCAGTTTAATACAAAGCATTTTAAGTGAAAGTGTGTTAGGACTGACTGAAGGCTTGCAAAATTATTTTAATTTGGGTGGGATAGATTTTTTTTTTTTTGGTAGGCTTCCTTTTAAAAGAAGTTGTTTTACATAGTGGGAGGGAGGTATAAATAGTTACTTAGAGCTTTGTTTTGGCAGAGTTCTTAAGCGTAACTTAAAAGGAAGCAGTTTCTTGACTTACGGCTTAAGTTGCTTAGCAGAAAACAAAGGACGCTTTTAATATCAGCGTACAAATAGAAAAAGAATTTATTGTGAGTGATAATAAACAGATTTTTCCACAACTCTATTCTGCTGCCAGTAACGGTTAATACTTGCAGTTTTTTCGTGATGAGACTTCATTTTGGTGAAGAGCAAGGACTTTCCAGAAAAGCCGATGACAGAAGACAACCTGCTGGGGTTTAGTGCATGTTAATTTCTGAGAGAGGGAGATGCGGTTTGAGGCAAAAGGGATTCGTTTCAGTGAAATGATAGAAACAAGTTTAACTTCCATAAGAAATGGACAACCTTGGAGAAATTAAGTAAACTAGTTATTGGAATGAACGATATGTAGTACGGAAAAGGCACGCACCGGTGCAGTGGGGAAGAGGGGGCTGCTTGGTTTTGCTCTTTAACGTGGAAATCATTTTGGGTGTTTGGCATAAAGTACTTTTTCCTTACCTCTGAAGCAGAGCAGCTAGCAGAGCAGAAGCAGCTAGCTAGCAGAGCGCTAGCAAGGAAAAGTATTAGATTAAATAACTGCTTCTAACTATATTAAGGGTGAATGGAGAGTATATAAGATAAAATAGATCAATGCGTCAGCGTCTGTATCTAAAGCTAAGAACATACAGGGATAAAATTAGTATTGCAAAGGAAATTCAACACAAGCAAATGTATATCAACTAATCAGTAACAACCAAGCTGAAAATTAGAAGCAGCTTCCTATGAAGGCTTGGGGGCATCTTAATAAAATAAATAGTAGGAAAAAGAATTCAGAGGCTTCAGAACAGAGCTACATACATTCATGAAAAATATTTCAAAATGCGATTGAAAATGAAAATACTGTACTCTGACCTGAGAAATTTTTGGCAGTCCTTTTACAAATGTTTATTTTTGCTTTGAGCTTGCGTATTTTATCACTGTGATAATAGTCAGCTAATGTTTCACAGGGGGCAGCATGTGCTTGCAGGGAAACAAAACGCAGCATTTCATCCTTTCCTTAATATCCCAAGAAGCCTACAGCATCTCTATCATAGATAGGGTTTTTTCCACTCTTACTTTGAGAACACGTTTTATACAATAAAAGTACAAGCACGCAGTGAAATAAGCAATATGTAATTACGTTCTTGTGGTGGGCTGGCCTTGGCCAGCTGCCGGAGGGGCTGAGGTGGGGCCGCTGCTGAGGCGGCCGGAACCGGCCGTGTCCGGGATGGGGCAGCCCTGGGCTCCCCTCACAGAGAACCCGGCTGCCTGTGGAAGCGCCAGAAGAGACGGCGGGACGCCGGCAAGGGCTGCGGTGGCTGACCCGGGCCAGCAGCCAACCACCCGTCCGCCTTTCGCTCGCTCTCCTCCTCCTCCTCCCTCGCTGGTCGATGGTATGGACCCCTCGAGCCCAGTGCCCAGCGTTTGGTTTTGGCTTCTGGGTGATTTCTGTGGCTGGGGCCTGGGTGCCTGTCTCATCCATGGCGTCCTCAGACGTGGGTTGGGGCCCTGTCTCAGCCATGCTCCTCTGGTGCTGAACGGAGGCTCGATAGGCACAGGCCAAGCCCCAGATTTACAGACATAGCTCAGTCTCAGCTGGTGGAGTGACTATGTGGGAGTTTTTAGCCAGTAATGGATATTTTTCCTATTAAAATAACCTTTATGATCTCTCATATTACCAGTTGCTCATATAAACAGCACGGTTGTCAGCTTTGCCCCTCATGCCCATATGCGGGGGTAACTGTTGTCAAGCCACTTAATACTTAAATTTTTTTCAGACAGACATAGAAAATAACACTTTTTTTTTAAGTTCGTAGTAACAAACTTTAACCAAGTATGTGGCATGTGTCAGGACCAGGTAGGTTAAACTTTCTTTTCACTGCCCATGAAGCAGGAGTAGGACAGGAAGAGACAAGCGGTTCATATCTCGCAGTGAGCCATCAGCTGGTACGTAATGCTGTTAACCATTCCCAAGTGCGTAGTGGGCTGTAGCACCCACTCTGGTAGTTAATAGCATGAGAGTAAAGTGGTCAATGACGTACCAGTGCTGACACTTGGTGCATTAAACGGAGCGGAGTGATTTGGCACGGACATAAATTGTGACTGGTGCTGGGGAGTTCCGTCACAGCCCCTCGTTTTAGCATTTCCAAGGCTGGAAACCTTTCTGCTTTAACGGAATAACGGCACTGAATTTTGTCCAGATCAGACCGTGTGTAGTCTGTAAGTATTCTTCTGAAGCCATAGAAATATTTCTTGACAGTGATGTTTAGACAATGTCTCAGATGTCCAAAAATACTAATTAGTCTTAAAATTGTAAACTCACTTCTTGGGCAGTGATAATGAGGCAAATAGAAAAAATGTCTCGAACTGTTTAATCCATCGAGAGAAAATTTTGGGGAAAAAAATTGGGATCTTTGAAACAAAGGGTCGGAGTTTGATATTAAATATCATTGTAAAGCAAACAAAGCCCATCAGGATAATAGCACACAACACAGCTGCTCGTAATCACACTGGTGAGATCAAAATGAGGTTTTAAAGGCTTCATTCTGAGAGTTATTCTTTTCATATTTGGAGTACGCTTGTTTGGTTATGTATTTGAGTAGATAGGTTGAGACCTTACAGGAGCAGGGTGAAGGATGTGTGCTTCATCCCTTGTGACTTCACTTGTAACTTCAACCACAAGCCTGGTTTGTTCTGGTTTTCTAGAACGAATGAATAGCTAAGCATCTTAATCATGCAGAGACCAACGTGTTAATAATAAACATGAGAGTACAATAAATGGTAACAAATTGCTTTGCCTAGTACTATATCCCAAAACATTCAAGATAATTTCAGGCCTTCATTTAAAACAAACAGCCAGCAAGTAGTGGTAAGAGTGATTTTGGTTTGTAAATGTCATCTGGTGTATGAATTGCAAACTCGCGTGGTACGTAAGTTGCGGTGATCCCGCAGAAGCTCTCCTATATGATATTATTTGATATTGCTCAGGTGATCTGTTTATTCCTGGCAGTAATGGAAGGAACAGAAATCTCGGCAGAGAAAAATGTTTTTTTTGAAACTGTTCACTGGCTGTGCAGGTTATTGATGTTGGCAGGTTATCAATGTTGGTAAGACTCAGTAAAACTGAACACTTGTGACAAGCTGCCCCTGCTGAAGCCCATGGGGGTTCTTCCCAATCATTTCAGTGGGATCAGGGTCTTTGTATTTAATACTTTAAGATTGCAAACTTATTAGGATAGTGATTTGGGCATCTTACGTCTAGGTCCTTCCACATAGTGGCATCAAGTAACATACTGTCCAAGTATCTTGCTGAGTAGACTTTGTAATGCTAGGGAAAAGTGCAACCCTGGTGTTCCCAATTCTGTCCTACTTACTATTTTTTTCTTATAAAGGAAAGCCTTTCTTCTAAGTTAAAAGCTAAGGCTAAATAGCCTGTGCTGTTACTAACTTTTCACTTTGTAGTATTCAATCAATTGTAAAACATTTTAATTCATTCTGCTCAGATACAAACGGGGGCAGACTTTATCCTACGCTTATTCATCAGGCCAACTTCATATTGTTTTAGGGGAGAACTGAGGAAGACAGTGAACTAAAGATATGTTGGCTCAAACAGCAGCTTGAGCACATGCTTAACATAAACTATGCAAGTTATTCTGTTGTCCTGAACAAAACATAAGAGCTCGGATAAGTTTAGAGCCAGATAGTTGTTTTTTCAGTTATCGTTGATCAATGATCAACATCAAAACAAAAACTAGAACCAAACTGAAAACTTGTACCAAGCACATGAAAAAATGCTACGCACTGTAAAAGCTTCATGACTATTATCCTGTCTAAAGTCTCAATGGCATTCGTTACAGAAGAGGGAGGGATAGCTTTTAAATTACTAATGCATCTTTCGTATATGAAGAAACTACTGTGGGCTGAGTTACTGCTTTTGGAGTTTTGCTTGATACTAGAACTCTTGTAGGAAACCTGAGTGGTGAGCAGTGGGCACCAGCTCTGAACCCGTGAGGTTACAGAATTCCACAAGCATGCAGCACCTGAGAGCCTTCCTGTAGCATTGGCATTGCTGGAATCCAGATAATGCATCTTGTGCAATTTGCTTTTGCTAACTAATTTGACTTTTCAGTCCTGTTTTCATATCCCTCAAAACTGGGCTTTTGAAAAAAGAGCTTAAATGATTAACTGTTTCATAGGTCTAATAGATTAAGTTACCTGACCAGAGTGTTTCCTCCTTGATCTGGAGCAATTATCATCCAGAGAGCACCTTTCTGAATACCTGTATAACTTATTCTTCGCTTTTCATTCAACCTGTGCACTGCACTGCCAGACATCTGCAGAAACTGGATTTAAAAACAGAAGAATTGGACCAAGTTAACAAGACTGTATATTCTCTGCCTCATACACCAGGGGTGATTGAACTGCTTGACTTTGCAATAGGTTGGAAGGCTGTTTTATGGGACTCTTTATGGAACGGTTTTATTTTCTTAGCAGGCATTTATCTATGTGAAGTATTGATGGCTATGAGAGGGTTTTGGCTGTGATGTGCAATTTCACAATACGCAAGCACCTTTAAAATTGTACTATTTCTTCAGCGCTTTGTATTTGGTATCTGCTAAAAACGAGGCAGTATTTGAATCGTGAAAAAGCTGCTCTGGAACAAGGGAAGATACATTTAGGCTGTCTTCCGTGCGATAGAAAAAACACTTGTCTTAAGTCTGTATTTCTCTGAATTATCTTAATTTGTGGAAAAGGTATTTAACTTGCAAAGTTAGCAGATACCAAGTAATCATGTTCATGTCTTGCAGTGTTGTATATCTGTGTTTCAAGGTATGGATGCTTCAAATCAGGCGTTCATTGTGGAATGGGCTCATTTTGCTAAGGTGCCTGATCCATGCCATGAGCCCACGTGAGTTGGAGTTATAGGATCAAGCTCACAGTGAAGGTTTTGTGAACTATATAAACAAAGCTATTTAGGAATTGCCACATCAGGCCAGATTCTGTGTGGTTCACCCTTTTTCTGCTGCGTGGGGCGGCGCCACATCAAGTGTATAGTTAAGACAGATGTAGCTTTCTTAAAATGAGTACTGGTTAAGTACCTGGTGATGCAGTATCCAAGCATTACAGGCCGATTATGTGGGGGAATGGAGAATTTTGGGGCTTTTCTCTCCTCATTAGTTCTGTTTCCTATTGCACTGCTATAGCACTAACACACCGTGATGTGACTCCAGGGCTGTGGCTACCCTGACAATTCTACAAATTATCATCAATTTTACTTTTGTCGGGATGGAAGGTTAAGCTGAATAGGTAAACCTACGTGCATGCCTGCTAGATAAAATTCTTATCTTGGTTTCCAGCTTAGCAGGAATTTGTGTGGCAGATAAGTGGGGGTGAAGAGGAGGTTGTAAAGTTAACTGTTCAGCTTTAGGCATATGACTGACCAAAAGGGAGCACCTTAGGGTATTTTGACATAAAAGATAGTCGTTTGCAAATCATTTTGGACCAAAGATCATCAGAATAACTCCTGCCTTACCATCTCTTTTGTTTTGCAAAGTTGCATAATTTAGCAGCATCTTTGACAGTTCATGCTTCTCTTTAGCCTGGGGACCTTCATAGGTAATGCTGTGATAAGTAGCATTCCGCTGGCCACCTGCTCTCTCTTATTCTGGAAATATTACAACTGGCCATGAAACAGCTATGAACTGATCACTTGACCATGGCAGATGAGCTGCCCTCATCAGTGTGTCCTGGTATATATTTAACTTAATAATGTGAGCAGATGGTCATTACGTTGATTCATGAAGCCAGGGAGGAAGCTTGGCTGTCTTGATAACGTAAGGCCTGAGTGCTGAGCATTGGAATGGGGCAAGAACCAGGGAAGGGGAGGAAAAAAGGGAATTTTTGTAGTGTGGGGTTTTTTTGTTTTCTTTGGGTTTTGGGTGTTTTGTGTGGCTTTTTGTTTGTTTGGTTTTTGTTTTGGGTTTGTTTTCTTTTACAAAGGAACACTGGACAGGAATAAAATAAAATAAAATAAAAGCACGTTTAGGTGACTCATCAAGCCTGCACTTACGGTCATTTCCCTGGAAACAGAGACTGTTAGTGCACAAGCATGATGCTGCTGAAATATTTGTGCCACTGATGGTGCTGAAAAGGGAGCAGGGGGAGATGGGAGGGCAGTGCTTTGTAGAGTCGTGAAACTTCTCACTCTGCTGTTGCTATTAATGATGACAAGTCTTTTGAGGAAACTTTGAAGGGGAAAGGTCGTATGTAAGTAATAGTTCTTCAATAATTTTTTTGCAAAGAACAACTTTGTTTATTTGTCTCCCCATTTCATAGAATCATAGAATTATAGAATAGTTTGGGTTGGAAGGGACCTCTAAAGGTCATCTAGTCCAACCCCCCTGCCGTGGGCAGGGACATCTTCAACTAGATCAGGTCGCTCAGAGCCCCGTCCGACCTGACCTTGAATGTTTCCAGGGATGGGGCATCCACCACCTCGCTGGGCAACCTGTGCCAGCATTTCACCACCCTCAGCATAAAACATTTCTTCCTTCTATCTAGTCTAAATCTACCCCCCTTTAGTTTAAAGCCATTCCCCCTTGTCCTGTCGCAACAGGCCCTGCTAAAAAGTTTGCCACCATCTTTTTTATAAGCCCCCTTTAAGTACTGACAGGCTGCAATCAGGTCTCCCCGAAGCCTTCTCTTCTCTAGGCTGAACCACCCCAACTCTCTCACAGCCTTTCTCATAGGAGAGGTGCTCCATCCCCCTGATCATTTTCATGGCCCTCCTCTGGACCCGCTTCAGCAGGTCGTGCCTGTCTTATGCTGAGGGCTCCAGAGCTGGACGCAGTACTCCAGGTGGGGTCTCACCAGAGCGGAGTGGAGGGGCAGAATCCCCTCCCTCGACCTGCTGGCCACACTGCTTTGGATGCAGCCCGGGATACGATTTAATCGGCTACAGCTGGAGATTTAAACAAGAAGCTAATTCTGTAAAATATTCAGCAACTATCCTTGTTAGCTAAACTAGGAAGTTCATGAATTCCCAGCCTGGATCAGCTCGAAGGAACAGCTTGATTTGGTTATTAATTTTGTAATTTTCACATGAGAAATATACAGAGGAACGTTCTCTTGAGCAAGAGCTTAATCTCGTACTTTGGTTCCTGTTTCTCCTAGCTGCTGATTAGCTTTGCTGTCTTATCAGTTTATGTCATAGTATGTGACTATAAATTGACTTTGCAGTGAAGAGGGAATACGGTTCGTCTTCACAGATGCTGCTGTTACCATGGAGATAAAAGGACCAATGGCCTTTTCTTGGTTTGGACTGTACTACAGTGTTCGTACAGAGATGGTGCATTCGAAAATGCAACATTTGGTGCTTTTATATTTCAGTCTAAATATCAAATGAGAAAGCATATTGTTTTTTCTTGGTGATGAAGTTTGATAATAAATACAGATTTGGGACTTTTTCTGGAAGCAGAAAGCAAACCCACCAGGAATGTGAAAACAGTGTGGCTGGTTTATGCTTGCTAAACCTCCTCTCTGGGAAAAACCTTTTGGCTTTGCAAAATATAACCCTGTAGAGCCTTTGGGTTTATCTGATGCAGTGTTTGATGCTGGTTACATCACCAGCTTACTTATATGTGATGTTCCACCGTGGCTGATCTTGAATGAGCATGAAAAAGCTGTGAATGTGATTTTTATTTTTTTTTCCTTAAGAAAGAGCTTTTCTACCTCAGGTTGCGTGAAAGAAAATATAAATACCAAATCCACAACACATTCAAGGATGGCTTGCAGAAGGTGTTATTTGTGAGTACCTTTTCCTTCTTCATCTGTCATCACGTCTCTGATATCTGTGTTGAGGATTCCAGAAGTGGGAGTAGTGATCAGTTTATTGTTTGGTAGGTTTCTTTCCATGAACCATTTTTAGGGTGTTACCTTTTTGGCAGATGAATGATCTGTATTTTAGAAATGCATAGATGATGATTGTGTTTATGCATATGGGTATTTAAAAATTTAACCTGATAAAGTGAATAAGCCTATGTTTTTAGCAGTGAAAATAATAACAAAAAACCCCACTTTGCATACAAGAACCAATGCAGGGTGCTGGAATTCTGTCTATGATGAGTCAAGAATCTCTCTTCCATTTTGTTTGAATGCTTTGTCATATTAAAGTGTAATCTGTCTTTTAAATACATAAATACTAATACAAGGATATGGACTGCAGTCTCAAGCAATATAATATCAATAAGGCAAAATATCACTGTGGTTTTGTTGTTGTTGTATATATGCTCGATCAAAACCTAAAGATGCATTAATTGCTTACTATTTCCTTGAGCAGTTTCTCAAACATTATAGTCAGCACAGCAGGAGTTTGGTATTTCATTCATTTAATGCAGTGCAGCAGCTCTTCACGTGAGTTGTCACGTTTGGCAGAAGAGCTAAGTGCTTATCCACTTGTAGCCAGAGGAAGGACAAGGCTAAAGTTTGCATACTGTTTGTGGTGTCAGTATCAGGGTATATATGGAAAGCACACTGGGTGGTTTTATTCAGCTGCATTCTAGTGGTTCCACATGACCCTTACTATGAGCTTTCTCTTAAACCGTACTGCGATGTTGTTCCACTTCAGGGAATAATCAGAACAAAATAGACGTGAGCGTGCAGTTAAGTTGTCCTCTACCACCCACCCTCGCTGCCATCAGTGGTTCACTTCTAATCCAGTGTTTTGAAAAGGCTGTACCTGCTATTTGCATTTCTGAACTTTGGTTAAAGATCCTCTCCCTTTAAGGTTAAATTTAGGTTTGCTGGAGGATCATACATTAAGCAGATGCCATTGTCATCTGTAGCCTTTTTCAGTTACTTTAATAGTGCCTATGAGGGTCCTAATCTGAGTAAATCTGCTTCAGGTTCAGTAGCACTGTCCACACGCAGGCATAGTAAGTTCAAACCTTCAGGAATTAACTACTCGAAATGAATATTGAAAGAGTATTGAAATCGGTTCTTAAGTTTTCTTTAGCCTTTTGTTTTACAGTGATGGTATGAATGGTTAAGTTGAACTGTTTTAAAATCAAAATAAACTTGGAACTGTATGTAGGAAGCTGAAATAAGAAAAGTGAACTTGGAAAACAGGTTGTAGCTTTCCGGGTATACGTGGATCAGCTTTAAATACAATGCCGTATGTTTATACAAGGGAGAAGTAGTGATGTTTGTGTTAGACTCCATTTTAATTTGAGTTCTGGGATTTGGGGATTTTGTAACTCTCAGCAGGGGACCGAATTTCTTGTAGTGCTTATCGTGTGGTGTTAAAGAATATTTAATCTCTGTAGGCTACTTTCTTTAACAGTGGTGTTGCAGTCTTATTTATAGAACCATCTTGTACAGTGTTTTCCTCTATTACTCCTTACATTTGATATCTTTTACCTACCTCAGCACATTCCTGTAGAAAACAAGATATGAACAATGACTTCTCCTATAATTCTGTATTTTAACTCCTATTTAAGAAAGTTGCTGCTGATAGTTGAAAAGAAGGAAAATGTAAGCCTGGGGGCTTTTTTAGAACTAACTCTCTAGAAAATATATATACAAAATCTTCATGTTCTTTAAAACTGATCTGTTTTGAATACTGAAAACGTATGTTAAACAGTTAAATACACCAGCTCTTTAATGCATGAGTAAGTTTTGAGACGAAAACTTAAATACTATAAATCTGTCAACGTTCTAATAATATATAAGCTAAGGACTTTTGCTGTTTAAAAACCAAAGTATATCTTTTTTTACAGCTTAAAAATAAAATGTAAAGAGCTAGGATGTTGCTGTTCTAAAAAAAGCTAAACAACGTCAAACTACTAGGATTAGCAAAAGCGCTTTTTGAGATGCTGCACTGAATAGAACATATGTCATTGTACCGTTGTTTTAAGTAGCAGGATTTGCCTTGCTGTAAATCTCTTATGCTATATCTGTGTAATTTCATTCTTTGTACATTACTATTATTCCTCTTTCATGAGCTTCAAATCTAATATGTATAGATGTCACTTTAGATTTGGTTTTACTATGATTATTGCTTTGTAAAATTATAAATGTGGCTGTATTTTGTAACGTGAGTTGTAGTTTCTTGAGAAATTCTGGGACCTAATTTAATGAGGTGGGAAATAAGAAAAGATGCAGTGAATCTATGAATTTTCTGATTTAATCTAAAAGATTATTTTTTTTCCTTCTATCATATGCAGCTTCATGTCTCTTTGCTTTTCTTTATTTCTGGTTTTGGACTGTATGGGTTTTTTTTTTTTTTACAGATTTTGAAAGTGACTAGCAAGCACAAATGATACAAGTGCATTTTATGTGCACTGTAAATTCTTGTACATCACCCTTCAGAATAGATGGTTTTGTAGTAAGACTTAATTAAAAGGGAAATAAATGTTCCTAATTATAAGTGCCTACATATTAACAATCTTAATTAAATTCACCCTAGTTACAGCTAACCCAGTATTAGAGGCTGCCTACAAACTGTGCATTGACTAGGATGCAAAAGAATCACTTCTTGCCTATTTATACGTGCTAGTACTTCATTTTCATGAAACCAAAAAAGTTTATAATAATTATTTTTAAGATAATTATCTATAATGTTAATAAGCATTGTGTTCTAGGATGGGACAAAAATAACTGATGTTTCTGGTTTAGTATGCTGTGACGGTACTGGTTTTCGTCTCCCAAGAGATGATAATTATTCCGAGGCCCTTTTGATGGAAGAGAGGTCAGTGAAAGTGTACCTAATCATTCTTTTGAAAAATCCAGCTGCGGATGCTTGAGTTGGAAATACATAAAGGGTACTATTATTCAGAACAAGAACCTATCCGTTTGCATTTATATTGCAACATGTACAAATGCTGATATTTAATTTTTTTGATGACAACCAGATTTTATGTACTCTTGAGCAAAATTCAGTGGTCTGTACTCTAGCCTACATGTGTCGATCTCTTAGAACTGCAGATTTTATTGAGCATCCTTGATATCTAGTAAAATTATCTCTAATTTTTCTTAAGAAAAAATCCTATCCCATAATGCTTTTAACTAGGTTATATGACTACTGCATGGGAAGGGGGGACAGAGGTGGAAGGAGGGAGATGCCAACATAGCAGGTCTAGAACATATGGTTGTGCTACTTTATGATATCTGGGTGGTTTTCTTTACTCTCAGACTATAGTGAAAGGTAATTATATTGATGTTTACTTGCCATGAGCTGTCTTGTTACCTTCCTGTGATTTGGTGTCCAAGAAGCTCTGCACAGAAAGCCATCTTGTTGAAAGGAAACGATAGGAATAAAGGTATTAGTTGCAGTCTTCTATAGTGTGTGATGATCTCTGCCAAGTACATGTGAGCTGTAAGGTTTTTTACATATGCAACCGTAAAAGCAATAACAGCATTTAATTTTGTATAGTTGCCATTCAAAAAAGTGTGTAGAGAACAGACTGTAATTAATAAGAACACTGTGAAAAACCATAGTATTTGCTATATGCCACCACAGCCTCTCCTTGACATACTTGGCTACAGACTGCTGGACATAAAGTGCGATGAATCGAATGAAAAAAAAGAAAAGTTTTTTCAGTGCTACTTCAAAAGACAAAATCATACTGTCCTGTATATTTTGGGTGAAGATCTGAGTAGTGAAGGGAATATCTTTGATGTCAGAACAGTAGGAATTTGTGCTTGCAAATGTGAATGGATCATCTGCTAAATCACCTCTTGGTGGACACGTCCACAGGCAACTACAATCAGACTTGGGTTATGAGGAGATTATGAGTTGCCATATAAAGCTATCTGCTGTTTTCTCTGACGGGGTGAGTTTACAAAAAGCAAGTTGTCTTGTGGGCTCAGTCAGTGTGTTGATTCTGAAAGCCTTTCTAGTGTGCTAATAAACATGTTAATAAGCAAACTTTTAGCTGGAGTCGATGTGAGTCTGTATTATTGACTTTTATTGTTCGTCACCTATTTGGAGATCAGTTTGATTATATTTCAAATTTTCTTTCTCATTACAGAAATGGTTAGATTTATTAAACAAGAACAGGACAAACTTTACTAGTTTTTAACTGTAGTCTTTCCTAATCTCAGCTGTAGCCATAACTCTGGATTGAAGTGAGAAAGAAAATTTTCTACTTGTAAAATAATGTTAATCTTCATCAGGGTAAAATACTGAGAAATGGAAGTATTCCTTTTATTAGCTTGTAGGCGTGAATCCAGTCAAATCATTGTTAGCTACCTCGGATGACATTGAAGTGAATGGGCTTATATAGGGGATGAACTTGTCTACCGCTCCTGCTATTTACAAGCTAATTTTAAAAAGGATATGTGTTAACTACCACCAGGTATACAGAGTGCCTGTGGCAGTATAGGAGACTGTGCTGGTATCAATTTTTGATAGTGCTTGCACATACTCGTTGGAACACAGCACCTCATGGAAAAATGTACCAGAAGAAAAGGAAGAATACTGGCAGATGGAGGTGAACAGATTGTTATTTCATACAAAGAAGAGGAATAGTGTATGAAGTAATATGGCTGTAGAAAAATGCAGCAGAGTAGATGAACAAACGTACCTAGTAGACTCCCATCATCAGCCACATCATTAACTTTATAAAAAGGCAACGTTTCTTCCAGCTGTGGTCCTGTACCAATACAGTTTTACTAAGTATCCGTGAGACAACAGTCTCTCAGTCTCTTCTGTTTGAAAGCCGATAATCTCGTCAGGAAGAAGTTCTAAGACAGTGATGATTTAATAATGCTGTCAACCTCCTCACAGGTTTACACATGCTTAAAATTAAATAGTAGCAAAATAAAAAAGGATCGGATATCATATCCTGTACTAGATATTGTGTGCTATTCAGAGGTAGGAGGACAAGCTTTCTCCAGGCTCTCAACGTTTTGCTGGATGGATGTGGTGCTTGCTACAGCCGGTAGCACAGCAGCACGGCCCTGTTGCCAGGAGCAGGAGGATGGTTACCAGCCTACTAAGAGGACATTTTGAAAACAGTAAGAAGATAGCCTGCTAAAGCAGAAGTAATTCCAAGTTAATAGCCTGGTATTCTGTTCTCCCAGGTTGTTTTAAAACCAATATTGAGAAAATTGTCTGCTGAGTTTGGGAGGCTTGTTGGTGATTGTAAGAGAAAATAAATACAAAAAAAAGTAGTTGTAGCTGTATGTGATGATCAGTAATCTGTTTCTTTTTATTTGTACATCTAAGTAAGACTCTAGTACTGAAAGAATAAAAAATTATCATTTTCATTCTCTGATGGATATGGAAGTGTTGTTAAAATGAGTGGTTTCTAATGGCAAACGTAATGGAATTTACACAGAAGTTGACAGGAACAGTTAAACCTCCTCTGGGTCTGCATACTTACTTCGTAGCTGGATTTTTCTTGTTATGTTGGTATCCTGAGGGACATGTGATTTCAAGATGTGATTAGATTTGGTTCTGGTTTTACTGTTTGACTAGTCTGTTCTCAAAAGAACTTTCTTTAAAAATTGATAAGTGGTTACCTGTCCATGGGTACTTGGGGAGAGCTGGAATAAACTTGGCCTGGAAGCGGGAAATTGCAAAGCTTCCATGTCCACTGGGATGTTGCGGTAATGTTTCAGAAACTGAAATTACCGGAAGAAGCATTCATCAGTTTAGTCATTTGTCTTGTGTCAGTGCTGAAGTAGCTGTGCTCTATTTATAATCTTAAATCAGCTTTTGAAGACCACAGGTTAGAGATGTAGAAACTAATCTTAATAGGGCCAAGTATCTATGATACTGTGAACAGGGGAAGCGATTACTTCTCCTCCAAATTATTTAAATATATTTCTTCTGATGTCTACCGGTGTTACAACTTAGCAAATCAATTCTGTTCTGAATGCAAACTTGTGTTGAAGGCTGATTGAAAAATCTGGCTATACAGTTTAAAAAACCAAAAACCGGCATTTGAATCTTGAACTTTTCCTGATATGTTCCAGAGGAGTAAATGAATGGAAGTACTGTTTTAGCAGGTGATTGAAGGCACGAAATGCCACGTACGGATCTTAGATTGTGCCAGCAGAAGGTATATTTGCTTTGTGTAAAATTAGTATGCTGTGACAGAAGTTGTAAAGCCTGAGCCTCATCTTTTGTCAGGCTGATTGGGCATCAGTCAGTGGGATCTAGAGGAATCAAAACACTGAGTCAAGATATCCCTGAATTTTAAAATTTGGAGCAGAGTCCAAACCTCAAGTTTGCGTCTGTAACTAGTTGGACAAAGAGCCTATCTTTGAACACCCTAAGAAGTGGCTGAAATCTAACCTTATGTATTGAACGTACGTCTTTGACATCTGAGATGTTCTTGCTGGAACACAGCAATGATGCGTGGTAGCTTCTTACAAGCCTGCAGTTGAACATTGTCATCTGTTTTATGTACTCCATACCCACACCTATGACACACAGAGTGCCAGTGTAGCTACTACTTGACAGACCTTTGGGACTTCTTATTTGCTATCAAGGTGACTGGACTTTTGCATTGCTACTGCACCTTCGAAAAGAAACTCAAAGCAGTTGAGCTCCTAACCAGTCTTTTGCAATAGGTGAGTATTAACCTTAATTGCAGATGAGCAAGCTGAGATTATAGGGAGAACTTTCTTCTTTATAGTTTTGATTTTTTTGGAACCTAGGGAAGTCAGAGTAGGACGGATTTATGGAGCCTTGTAGGCAGATTCTTTTTGGAATAGCCAGGAGCAAGCTCTGTTGAAAATTATTTGTTGAGTAGAACTGAATCCAGACAGATTCTTTCATACGTTTACTGGTTTATTCTCTGAAGAAAGAGGTACTATTGATGAGAAGAGAGAGATTTGTATGGGAAAAAAAGGGTGGTGGGAAGGGAATCTGGGACACCCTCATACTAATTTCCTCCTTTTGCTTCTACTGAAAAAAATTAGGTATTCACAAAGCAGGAAGGAGCGATTTCGTCAGTGTGATCAGTTTCCCTACCCAATGTGAGACTATCGTGCAATGCACACTTATAATGTACTGCCCTGGTTCTGTGAATTGTGTGGAGCAACTTGTGTGAATATTGTATGTTTTTCTTGTCAGAAAATACAGCTTTTGCGTGTTCTAACTGCTTTTATCATGGTCCATCAATGTTTTTAGTAACATCGTCCATCTTTCTTTAGAATTGTTCTGGTCATCTTTCCTAGTGGTTTGAAGGTGCCACCACTTAGTAACTGTGCACTACGAGGCGTTAGCAGGGTATGTCCCACGATGGCAATCTGCCTCGTGACTGACTTGTGTTGCACTTCTGTTTCCAAAAGCTCAGGTACTTTACAGGAGTTACCATCAGTTGCTATCTTTAAACAGAAAATCCAACTCATCTTGGCTGTGCAGTTGCTAACACACTGTTGGCAACAGAAATCAGAACAGGCTGACCTTGTTTTTTCTTTTTAAAAGGATTAGTAGCTGACTCCTTTCTGAACAAAGACTGACTTTTTTTGCTTAACCACTCTGTTTGATCGTATAAGAAAGTGACCTCACAGGATTCACTTTGAGCCTCAGGGATGCAGAAGAATCAAAACCAATCTTCTGAAACATTGTCAAAATGCCAAGCGAAAGATGCGGGGGCGGGGGGAAGGTGCATGTGTGTACACATACACACATGCTCTATTAATAGTCCATTTGGATGCTTACAAGTTAAATGAGGATTTTCAATTTAATGGATACTTCTTCCATGTGTGCACACTCTAAGAGCTAGGAAATATTGATTATTTTTTTTATGATTTCCTAGAAGAACGCTGTGTCTTAAGAAATTTCATTAGGTGGTTTTGTCATGGAGGACTTACTGTGCTAAACCTTGTTTAATGTTTCCTGGCACAAACATCAAAAATGCTGAGAAGTGTACTGTGTGTTGCTTAAAGATTTTTTTTAAGCTTTACTTCAGATGCAATACCTTGTCTTGTTTTGCAACTCTTCTGTGTTTTTAATGAAAAAATACAAACACAGTGATCTGGGGCGCATAATATCTTTTTGTGCTGTAAAGCTTTTTTTATTTTCCCATGCTTTGAACAAATGACAGCAATTAAATTAGTATTGCACATTTCAGAATATTGTTTAAAACTTGGGTGAAACTTAGATTCTTTCAAATTTATGAGTGGGATATTGCAATATGTTTATAATTGCTGGGCCTGAAGAAAGCTTATGTCCATGTTCATCGCATTATTCCTCCTCATGTTTAAGCACTGTGTTTGTAATTCCATTAACAAAGAAACAGCTTGACTGGTGCAGAGTAATGCAAGTCTGAAGCTTAATTTCTATAGGCATTTTAACCCTCAATGTTTAGCTTTTGCCTCTGTTCCGCATGGCAAGGCAAAAACAAAGTCTTAAATTGGCATTTTATCTTAATCTTGCAACAAAACTTTGGTTCTTCATTGCAACAGTGCATCACTGTCATTCTTGATGTGTATATTTAAACCATGGGACTATTTCCCTCTTTATTTCCTGGGATTCAGAATTGACAGCTGTACATCAAATTTCAGTTTCAAATATACCTATTAGCACCTGCTTTTCCCTAAAAAGCCCCTTTCTAAACACTTGGTGGTTTGACTTTGTGTTTTTCCTTGTGTCGTAGGTCTTTAAATACTCTGCACCAGTTTTGCTGTCCAGCTCCATTGTACCATACCCAGCTAGCTGTCCCTGCCACACACTCAGAGTACAGGTAAGAGTAGATATGGTCCACCCACTTTTAATTTTTGAAGAGAGATCTAATGTTACGATTTGACAAAGAAAAGGCATAGTAGTTTAAGTTTTAAAGGAAAAAATAAAAAAGGAATATTAGAAAAACATATCAAACATTTTTAACATCTCATAGGATAGTTCTATTCATTTCTCTCAGGCACTCTTGAATTATACAGTAAAATTAGTTTCATGTGCTTTAAGAGGCACATCCCCCCTAGACTCTGAAAGGTAGGGAGAAGCTAGTTGTAGGTTTAGTTCTCACATAACAAATGTATTGAAATGTTTATATAATTTCTGTAGGATATTGATGTTGTTCTGAGCAACACTTTTTTTAACCCCTTTTTTTAATATTTCATGACAGTATGTGAGGTAAGCCCTGTATTGGGGCACTCCCAAGGTTAAAGGCATGGACCTGCAAAAGGCTCCGCACTGCCTTGTGATCTGAGTGGAAATAAGGGGTTTTCAAACAGATGCCGGCCCTTGATGCCAAGCAGTCTGCCCTGATATATAAAAAATATATGTTTTCCAGCTATTAATGCTTTCTTTAACATAGACGTCTTTACCATGTGTTTTCCAAGTTCTCTTTGATCAAATGTGGAGAGCAATAATTACGCATCTTAGTACAATTCATTGTCAGTGCCAGTGTTTAACGGTCATCTTATAGAAGCATCGAAGGACAGCTAATCTAAATAATTAGAAATGTGAAAACTGTTAAGAAATTGTGCATGTCATGAAGAAATTGTCTTTAATTTTTACTTTTACTATTAGTGATTAACTTAGTGGTAATTGCCAGCTCATGAATAATATTAATATCAAAATATTGGAAGTCTGGTGCTGAAAAATCAAATCACTTTACACTGGTAATAAGGAAAGACAAAAACAAACAATGAATCCTAAATCTGTAAATGCATAAACATATTTCTGATTTGAATCTTTCATCTCCTAGTTACCTCCAACCGTGCATGTTTGGATTCATCCTGTCGTTTTACATTGCAGCATCTGTTTGTATGTTTGTTTTTTCTCCCATCAGAGCTCTCGGTTTTATTTGGTGGCAGTGAATCCATAGTCAAGTTGTAAGACAACTTAGTATTCCTTCAGTGAGGAGCAGGGCCTGAACACTATTAGATTCCCCACTTGCTTCTTTATGAGGCTTTTATTTTTCCTTGGTCCTTAGTTTATAATGCTTTAATTTTAAGGACTTGTTAGAAATATTCCTATAGGGATGTTGATGGGAAAACCAGTTGTTTCTTGAATGTTTCAGTATCTTGCTCCACGTAAGTTATTATTTTTTTCGGTAGTATTTCTTTTGGAACTAAAACTTTGTGCTTATAAAATCCTAAATTTCTCTAGCTTTTTTTGTCTTTCTGTCTTTGCACAGTAAAAAAATAAACGCCCTAAGCGTGGCTGGGATCTGTAAAGCGTGTACAATTTTTAGCATGCTAATGCGTAAAACAACATATAGATTTGGATAATGCCCAGACATATGCCATAAGACCTTCAGCTTTTGTTTAGGGATCGGGGTGTGTGAAAGAACTCATCACTGACCTTGTTTGCTCGCAAGGAAGTTTAGGTCTCAGACTCTCCAACTGTGCGTACATATATAGCCATAACTCAACTAGAATCGGGAGAAATGGGAACTTCCAACAATTCATAATGTAGTAGTGTTGCCCATATTCGCCTAACGGTAATGGAGCAATTAATGGGTCGGTCACTGGCTGCCAGGAAACTTAATGTGCTCTACATCCCACTGACCCCCCTTCCTGGCTAACCAGCCTAGGTCTACCAGCAGCACGTGATCTGTGCTAACCTCCTTTTTTATTATGAGTGATTAGATAAGGGAGTTCAGGGATTAGATATGGCCTTGTTCTCCCCTTACCTCTTTCCTCCAGCCCAACACACAAGTTACCTGGGTGTAAGATGAGCTGTTGCAAAAGATGTTAATGAGCCAGCAGAGCGTGTCTGTGGCAAAGGCGGCCGACCCCATACAGGGCTGTGTGAGCAAGAGTGGCCAGCAGGCTAAGGGAGGCGTTTCCTCCCTTCTGTCACCGCTTGTGAAACCTCCTCTGGAGTGTCTGGCTTTTTGAAAGACATCAGGATGCTGGAGCAAGTCCAGCAAAGGGCCACCAAGGTGCCTGGGGGCCAGAGCACATGACAAGCTGAGAGAACGTGGGCTGTTCAGCCTGGAGAAGAGAAGTCTCGGGGCTGGTGCTGTCTTCAACTCCTTAATAGGAGAGTACGGAAAAGGTGCAGCCAGCCTCTTCTAGGAGAGGATAGGGCAAGAGGCAACAAAAGCCGACTGCAGTAAGGAAAATTCCAATTAGATAAAAGCCAGGGGAGAGAGGGGAATTTCACCCTGAGCGTGGTTAAACACTGGAACAGAGGCCAGGAGACAAGGTGGTGTGTCTGTCTTCAGCAATACTCAGTTCAACTGGACACAGCCCTGAGCAACTTGATGTAGTTAGCCCTGCTTTGGGCAGGGGCCTGGACTGCAGATACCTCCAGAAGTCCCTTCTAACACAAATCACCCCATGATCCTGAAGCACACTGTTCTTGGGAAGGAAAAAAGAGCTGCAAGTTTGTTCTGTAGAATTTAGTTTCGAATTATACAGTGGTGTTAATGCCGTCCCAGGTAGTATCCCACACACATTGTAGTGGCATAGGGAATCCTATGCTGTGAATGAAAATCAGCTACTAGAACACTAACAAGATAGGGCTTTAAATTTCCACATACATTTAGTAGTATTAAATTTAGCTTTTAGTCTTCCCATTTATCAGTTTATAAATAGAAGGCACTAGAAACAAAACTAACAGAAATGGATGCTTCATTCTAACTTCAGTTTTGAGGCTTTATTTAGAAAATACGCAGATGGATTAATTTTGTAGCCCAGAATTAAAAATTAAATTTGCTCTGAAAGAAGCAATTAATGAATGCACTACAGTGAAATCTGGAGCATCTCTGATTTGCTGTTAGCTAATTGCTGGATGTTTTATTCACTCCAGCAGTTTTATTTCTAGTCAAGATGATCTTTGGCATCTGTTTTGAATTCTTAATAGGGAAATAATGCATTTTTAATAACTGCAGCTATTGCAGTAATCCCTTGCTTGCTCATTTTACAATGTTCAAAATAGACAGAAATAATACAAGTTCTCTTGCATTCTCCTATAAGAAAAGTCTTAGGAAGCCTAAGCATATAATGTCCTTCCAGCTAGTTATTTGTCTGTTTGTGTTCCAGTTAGCTCATATGCCTCCTGTGTTTGCTCTTTTTGATTTATTTTTGTTTGGAAATTTAAAAAAAAAAACAAAACAGTAATGTCTGTAGCTTGGCTTCTTTGACCCCATTTCCCTTCCTGCCTCCCAAAGTAGAGCCTTAAAAACAACGTACTCTAGTTTGAAGCTGCAGATTCCATGAGGTGCTCTATATTTGTTAGTGATCATCTGAACACAGGTTTTATGTCTGGCGTGAAGGGCAAGGTAAAGGAGATGGTGGTACGCCCCGGAGAGGCTTCCAAAAGGGCCTGGATCCATGCAGTCTTGCACTGTAGTTGCTGAGCCTCTTGCTTGATACGGCCTTTATTATCTCAGCGGCCTTGCAGCTAGCATACGTGCAAAGCAAAGCCAAGCCCAGGGATATAATGGCATTCAGAGAAAGTAAATTTAATCACCTCTGTTTCTTGTTTGAAGAACAGTCTGTTCCCAGCATTTTCTAAACACATCTTCTGCGTTAAACTTCAGTTAGTACTTTAGCCTATCTGTATAGGCGCTAGATACCTTATAACATACACACGCTTTTGTGCACGTGATACCTGTCAGCTTGGAGTATATCACTTGAACCTTCAAGTTACTCAGCTGTTTACACCACTCCTGAACATGCAGGGTTCATTTACAGTCTGAGGATAGTTCACCAGCCCACCCTTGGAGAAGACTTCCTACTCTGCTGAAATTAGGGGGTTTTTTTGTTTGTTTTCATCTTGTTTTTAAAGCCCTGTAGCCCTAATGCTGCTGTAGCTGTCAGCTATTCAGGCTTTTGTGTGATGAGTGTTACAGCAGAAATGGCTGTAGGAGTGGCTCCGCACAGGAAGATACCATGTAGAAGAGTGCCCGTGCTTGGGAATATAAAGTCTTATTCACATCTGTGTTCTTTGTATGGATATGTAATAGGCTGATATCTGCAACTACAGCTGTGGACAGATTTGCTTACAACTAATATCTAAGCATATTTTCATCTGATGTGTTTATTCATAATTATGATTTCCTTGTTCTGATTTGCATGAAATGTTGGCTGTCAGTCATTCCTTTCTCCATCCACTTTACCCGCCATCCTTCTAATGTTAAATTAGATGCCGTTATCATGTCCAAAGACCATTTTCAAAATCTTGAAGCTAGAGATTTTTTTTTTCTTTTTTTTTTTTTTCCCCAGCGATACCTGTGAAAACAAAAAGATAATGCAAAGGATGTTATAGTACCAAAGAAATCCCATCATTTTCTTGCAGTCTCTACCTGCTTAATGTTTAATCAGCACCTCTGGGAGGTAAAAACATTATTCTGAAAATACTGTACTTATGTGAAATTTTAATGTGGAATCTTTGTTTCACCAGGTAATGTTGGCTTACATGCAACAAACCACTGTATGGAAGATGATAGGAGGATTGATTGTGCTATTTCTTTTTGTCTGAGCCACTGGTAGGCATTGTAGCTATTTCGTTACCGTAACTGGTTAACACAGAAGCTTAACGTACAACGATGTCTAGCTGACAGATGCTTCTATATTGTATTAGAGTGGTTTGGTTTTTCATAATTTTTTTTCAAGAGCACAGTGGGAATTCTTGCACACTAGGCACAGTCAGGGGAAATTGGGAACTTTTTGCTTAGATTCCTGAAAGTGAAAAATATCTTTTTACAGATAAATTTGGTTCTTTGCAACTCTGGGTTTACTATTTCCACTGATGAGCACTATACTGTTTCCCAGGCTTAGACGCACAGTAAATATTTCACATGTCCTTTATACAAGCATCTATAAAGCCATCCCACACTACACAGCAGACTCTCAGTCCTGTGGTAGTTTCCCAGTCAGTGATGAGTCACAGGTGAAGCTGTAGCTGCAGGAGCTGTACTTCAGAATCCTTTGTACCTTTGTACTATTGATACGACTATTTATTGAAATTTTCTACCAAAAAAAATGTTGGATAGGAATCTTAATTCTAACTGAATAGCAATTGCCTAGCTATATACCTTACCACATGTAAGCACTGTAGCCTCTCTTTATCATATGCAGAGATTTAAAAGCTTGACAATATTTTTTCAAATTGGGCAAAAGAGTGACAGCAACATAGCTCAGACCAGCCAGCATATTGCAACAAAGATGCAATATGCAGATGAACAAAGCAAAACAGATCCAAATTCTGACCAAATCATATACTGTGTGCTAAGTCAGTATGAGGTTCAGATGATTACATAAGGCATCTCTGTTCAAACCCTATGGCAAAGGAAAGCTGGCATAATTATCGTAATACTTGTAATTTTCCAGTCGATGCCTACGTGATCTAGCGATGCAAAAATGGTGAATTGTGTTCATACAGAGCAAGCTGTTTGAAAGCAATCAGGAGTGGGCAGAATATCATGAAATTTACTATTTGTTTTTGGATTTTCTTGTTTTTCTTCCTTCATTGTGTTCCTTTCCATCCTCCTCCTTTAGCTTGTTATTTAGTTTAAAGGAAATGACCATTCGTGGTTGTGTTACTGATAAAGAAGTGACCTCGTACAAGCTTCCTGCTAAGCCGGCATCCCTTCCTCCACCCGCCATAAAGCACATTATAGCATTACAGATGTAGGTATTCCAAACTGCTTCTTTAATAGCCTTTGTGCCTTCTGGTTTGTAGCACCATTCATGATGCTGGCAACTCTGCATGGAAACAGAGTTCTTCCTTCTACTTTAAAAGAAGGTGGGGGGAGAAGTGAAGTCCAGATATGTTAATCATTAATATTTCTGTATGTAAATCACCAGCAGAAGGGGAATGCATCTGTTCTGCATTTTCAATGGAATATGGGCAGTGAAAATACCTGTGGAAAGTTTCTTTTAAACATGTTAAAAATAAAGGAGCCGTGGCCACAGTAGGCCGGGTATGTATATGACTACTTAATGTAATTTTTCTTATGGGAAAACCAGAAATTGGCCTTCCAAAACAGCTTTTGCCTCAGAGTTTAACTCTAAGTGTTGGCCTAGGCTCATTTGGTTGTTCTTCATTGTGTTGAAAGTCCTGTCTCTGAGATTGAAATGGGTTAATTGGATGGTACTTACAAACAAGTTACACTATTTGTGGATTTAAAAACAAAACCAAAAAAATCTTAAGCTTAATTTTCCTAATACTGTTCCCTATGATTCTGTTCCTCTGTCCTTTTTCTTTCTTGCCCCCCTCTTCCTTGGCAGGGAAGATAATGTTCTGCACCAGTTCTGCTGTCCACCTTCGGGGTCTAGTAGTCCATCTTCAAGATAACAGAGAAGCTCGGGGTCGCTAAGTGTGCAGTCAGTGCTACATCTGTATAGTCCATCTCTCCTCTCCTCTCTTACTGGTGTGTATGGGACTGACACTTGCATGGATGCCATAGGATTCTGATTCATGTCAAGTTTGAGTTATTCAGAATGGCATAGCCGTAAATTTTTGCCGTTGATGCTTGGTAATCTCCTCTCCATGCTTTTCTACAGCTCTCTTCTTTGTGTCCAGTATTTAAAACACACGCAAACTGTAAACAAATACGTAAAATGCACAGTTTATTTTGAATTAAAATAAACAGTACCATAAGTCTTTAAGTGTACTGTGAGTTTTGTTACTGTATGTACGTGGTCATGTGGTATGAAGGGTACAAGCTAGTGTGATTTCTGCTCCCCCAAATGTTGAGGATATGGGGCGGGAGGGGAAGCTCTTTCTTATAATCTGTATTAGGTTGTTTTTACTGCTAACAGTCCTAGAAATTTGTTTCAAGGTTGGGCAAATGCCACATGACATTTTATGAACGTTACTATATAGAGATTAACCATTCTTTCTTTGCTTTTTGATTATTTTGAGGAACCAGCACATTTATGTTGTTACAGCAGATACTCTAGCTGTGAGCGACTACATTTCTAAGCTTCTTTGAGGTCTGTCTTCTAATTTTGTTTGCCTGTGTTTCTGAAAGTCTTGTGTTAAGCAATAGCAAAAGTCCAAGGTCATTACTCATGTACTTCTGTTACCTAATTGATGAAAATATTTTTGTCTAAGCTGTGCACAAGATTGTCGCCAAAGGAACAAACTTGTAATTGAACGGCCCTGTAACTGCAACCAGATAAATGTGAACGTGTCCATGGCTGTCTAAGAATAGAGTCCAAGCTACTATTGCCCAAAAGGCACTTTGTTGATTACATCTTTCCAGACACATCTTGTGGCTCTAAAATAACGGGAGGATTTCTACCGGTTGGATCTTCCAAACTTAAACAGCCCAAGCAGATATACCAGGAGACAGAATTTCTATGAAGTGGCATTTACTAGCCTGAAGCTGGCAAGACAGAAAAATTGACTAGGGGGGAAAAAAAGGCTCTTAAGTCTGTTGTTGCTATCATAAGTTAAAATATTACTCCAAACTGTGTGGAGCTCACGTAAAGGCAGAAGTGGTTGGGTGTAGGGTGAAAAGCTGATATTTATTTGTAGTTATATGTGGCTTTGAGGATGAGATAAAAGGAGAATCGTCAGGATCAAGAAGGGAAGAACTGCGAAGGCAGCATGAGACTCATTCTCATCCTGTATAATGTGCTTTTTTATGACCTTGAAGGAATCCATATAAAAACCAGAATACGGGTTATTTGCTTTTCAGTTAGATTTGATCTACTGTTTCTTAGCATTGTACCAATATTATCCTTGCTGTTAAGTGTTTTCTTGCGCTTGCCTTAGGTATGATTATGAAGTGTCCAAGGCCTAAGGAAGAATTTGCTTGTAGAAGGCTAATCTGCCTTCATGACGTTGAAACAGTTTGTCTATGTCCTTTACTCTGACTGCAGACTGTAAACAATATATGGCTGCTTCAATTATTTGGTATTGAAAGTTCCTTAGTTTCATGTGTTTCTTGGCATTACAATATAAATGAAGTACTTCCATTCCCACTGTAAAATTTGAAAATTTTGTATGCAAAAATTGTGTAGTAGATTACTGTGGTTTAACATATCCCTGCAACTGCTCTGATGTTTATTGGGCAGGGTAAAACATTGAAATGTTTGAATGAGGCTGACAATTTTGGTCTTTTACTGCTATAATTAAGAGTTTCTCAGAGTTGCTTCCCAAAGATGGAAACACTAGGAATTTCTGATATTTTGACTTGCTTATGTCCTTCCCAAATATAAACAGTAATTAACTCTCTCTACTCAGTGTACTGAACTGAAGCACTGTAATTATTCTCTTCCATGGGGTAGGATTTGTCCAATGTTTCAATAAGTATCTTTTATATATTTGTGTAAAGGAAAACGAAGAAGAAAGACTAGTGTTTAAACATGAAAATTAAAGCCACCAACTCTAGGTGCCAGCCCTTTTGCCTTGAAGAGACAGCAGTTGGTTATCCTGGATGTGGTTATAGTTAATAATGTGTCTCAGGAGAAAATGAAGGCAAAGACTGATCAGTGTTATTAGCTGTAACAGGACGCCATCATTGGTTGTTTTCTATCTGATAGTTTTCCAATTAAGGGAGAATAGTGTCATTGTAAGTTGCTGGCATTTGAAACAATTTGAGTTGGTATCCATAGTATCATCAAATCATGGCATTTACTCTTCGTGGAGCAAACAGAGAAGCTGACCTTCTCTAATGCAGTGAAAGTCAGAAATGCAGAAGTAAACATTTTCCTATTTAAATAAACCATGGCTGGCTAAATAAAACATGCTGTGAATCTCAGGATTTAGCACTAGAGCCTAGTAGGGGTTCTCTTTTAGTTAACCAGAGTTTAAAAGCAGATGACCTAAATGCTGCACATTATTATAAAACAGAGAAAGGTACCAGTGGAAAAATTTTGTTTTTCTCCTGATTCCTAGATGAATTTGCACTGTTTTTGTGAAGAGTGAAGACTGTCTTATTGTGCATTCTAGTATGGAAGGCAGAGTAGAAATGGCATTTTTCATATTTTTATAGACCAAATTTCTTCATTTGGGACCTCAAAGGATTGAAGAAAAGCTGCTGCTTTGGGGGAATTCAGTTAGGGAATTTCTCCGTTGGCACCTTTAGGCACTTGCACCTATTAGGATCAGGCTATTTTGTTTTTCTTCTGCAATGTGGAGTCCTCCTTTGCAAACATACTCAGCTCTTACATTCTTTTGCGTGGTTTTGCCTAAAATAGGTGGGTGAGACTTCAGTTTTGCAGAGCAGCTACTGACTTGCTGTTATTTTCTGCACATGTATTATGTTCTGTGCAAAGTCATTAAAACGGCTCAGAGCAGTGTGTGCAGACACTTTGTGCTTGACTGGTATGGATTTTTATGCACCGCTAGATGGAGCAAAAAAACAGTTCAGCTGTGATAAATTAGAGATTCATCTCCCAAAGTAGACTTTAAAATAACTCTAGCTAGCTGAAGCAAAATATTGTATAACATGAGGAGAAGTAATCCCCTGAAAAATGTAGGAAGGTGCAGATCTTAAGTATGACTGAAACTAAGCTTTTAAAATTTTTCCTTAGCCATTCCACCAGCTACGTAATTGAATATTGATTGCCACAATTTCAAGCAACTCAAGATTCATAATGAATTTGAATTATGTATATAGTTTATGGCCAGGGAAGCTCCTTACTTGAGCAGCTGCCTGGGGATGGCGGACTGTAATCTGCTGAGCAGAATGAAGCAGCATTAAAGTAGCATTTAAGGTGACTCATAGAGGTCATTGTCAAGAGGTGGGGACTTGGCTGCTCAGTATGCAGAAGCTTGTTCAGAAGACACCGCCTGCCTGAAAAGGCTTAATCCCGTCTGAGACCTCCTGGCTCACAGTTTTGAAAGGGTGACATTCGTGGTAGGTAATAGCGATTTGCCAAACTGACCATTTTGAAGTGCAGCGCTAGGTCCTTTTTCGCCTCAAATACTGAAACGAAGCTGGGAGCTCTCAGAAAATGTAAACCCAAAAATATCTACACAAGCATCTGTGAAAGTACTTAATGTCTTTACGTTGTTGCCAGGATTGTGAGTGGTGGTAGAATTTTTCGAGTTTTTTACAGTAATTGAATAGTTCCTGAAATGGTGGCTAGAGGGAGCTCCAATGCAGTCTGTTTCAAAGCTTTCGCAGCAAGTCAATCGTTGCAAATATGGCCTATTTTATTACACGAAGGTGTAGATGAAAACAAAGGAGGAAGCCATCTATATTTACTTTTGCATGTTGTTAACGCTGGAGAAGGAGAAGTATTTGATCATGTGGAATGAGATCAGAGGTATATGTGCCAGCATGCCCTACAGTCAATGTTGTTTATATGTTTTATAATTATTATCATAAATACATTGTTTGCTTGTGTAGTTTGGTCTGCCTCTACCTTTTTTCAAGTTGTAATGCAGAATATGTTCCAGGGAAGGTGCAGTATATGAATAGCCACGTGGGGTATTATGTACTCTACCGTCAGATGTCTGATGGTTATGTAGAAAGGGGTGTAAGAACAAGACAAACATACAGTGATACTTCTCCCAGGCTCCAGTAGACTTTGGCAAGAAACTAATCATAGAATCATAGAATAGTTTGGGTGGGAAGGGACCTCTAAAGGTCATCTAGTCCAACCCCCCTGCCGTGGGCAGGGACATCTTCAACTAGATCAGGTCGCTCAGAGCCCCGTCCAACCTGGCCTGGAATGTTTCCAGGGATGGGGCATCCACCGCCTCTCTGGACAACCTGTGCCAGTGCTTCACCACCCTCAGCGTAAAAAATGTCTTCCTTACGTCTAGTCTAAATCTACCCCCCTTTAGTTTAAAGCTGTTCCATACGTGATGTCTAGTAGGTTTTCAAATAAAGAAATTGATAATTGCTATTTTAAAAAGAAAAACAACAAACCATTTCAAAACTACTAGATGGATGTTTCTGCAGGTTTCTGCTGTCAAAGCAGCAGAAATTCTAGTTTTACTGTTCTACCTCGACTGAATTAATTATAATAATTCAGTTAAGGGTACCGCTTTATGAGCTTTTTCTCTCATGTGCAGGTATGTTTCACATTTTCTTTTAAGTTCACAAAATGTGCACGGCGGTTGCTCGGTTCTGTGTGGGGAATCTGTAAGCAAGCACAGCTGCGCAGAAAGTTGGAATCGTCTGCAATGGTAATAGCTTAATGTGACTCAGCTGAACAGAAGCTGGATTTTTATTCCCCCCCTTCCCCTCCTCTGCTGCTTGGTGAAGGACGCTTTGCTTTCCTTTCTGAAAGGAGGCTGCGGTACCGGACAGGATTACCTGCATGTGCCAGGTAGTGAACTCTGTGCTTGTAGGGGCCGGTTCCTAGCTGTGATCAGGGCATCACTAATTCTGATGAGCTGACACAAATGGAGAGATAAAGAGGAGGCAGAACCTAATTGAGTCAATCCACAAGGAGAAACAACATCTAATGAGTTCAGTGAGAGTTTTCCCTGGCTGTGTCTGAATCAAATTCAGCTTCCTGCTCTCTGCTACTAGTTGACCTTTTAAGACTCAGTCCTGCTGCCACTCAGCTTCCACCCTGTAACACAGAGATGTTCATTTACTGATCCTTAAGAGACTTTGGAGACCTTCTGGGGGATGGGAGGGACTCACTCAGAGTCAGTTATTTTTGTTTTTCACAGCAGAATGCTCCAGGGTCAGAAGGAAAGAGTAGCTGTACAGCTAGTGTGTTTTGGTTTGCATAGTAAGGGTATAGCAACCGTTTGGGTACTCATTAAAGACGGCTTTTATTAAATAAAGATGCTAATAAGGGTGGGAGGTTTTAAAGATCCTGATTAGTATGGCTTCCTTCTTTGTGCTCAGCTACCATCTTTATCTGCAATTGATGTTTTACCTTGGCCATTTCTGTAAAATACGGGTGCTGCTGTTTTCCCTTTAGAGTTGGGGATGAGATTTTAGAAAACTTGAAATATCTGTATTTACTAAACAAGCTGAGAAGCTGAAATTTCAAATAGCCAAACACCATTTCTTCCTACAGTTATGTTTAATTTCCATATTCAAGTGAAAATTCGTGCACAAGATATTTTTCTTGAAAAATATGTCTCTTCCTAATTTCTTGTGTTTCAAGCAAGTGGTATTGTTTCCACACCCATTAGAGTTCTTTGGTTTTGGGGGTTTTTTTATGTTATCTGTATGCTCTTTGGCCTTTAGTGATTTTTGGCTGATGCGTTCATAGAACAAATATGTCAAATCAACCCAATTTATGACCTGTTAATGTAAGCATTTTTTCCTAAAGAAATTATGTCACATATCATTCAGCTCTAAATTTTTTTCCTAGCCAATCACTGGAGCATTGCACACTTGAAAATGAGATAGTATTGAAACTTACCTTGCTCTCTTCCTCAATTAAATTCACCTTTATGGAGAATTCAATTAGTTGTAATTGATATTTTATGACAAGATTTTGCCAGAGGCTGGTGTAGTACAGATAATTAATCTCAGTCAGGAAACGTGTTATTTAAATAATTTTATTTTGTAATCCTACAAGCAGTATTTTTAATCAGGTGACATGTATTCCGACACTGGAGAGAATGGGCAGCTAGCCCACTGCTCAGTCTCTTAGATGTAGCAGATGTTTCTGACAAACAAGTTTGTTTGCTTGTTGGTCACGAGGTGTCTGATTAAAGCAATTTCGCTCAGCTTTGTTCTTTGTTAGCGGGTGAGCTCTCAGCTGTGCCCGCTGCTATCAGCTGGCTGTGGAAGCTACGGGATTGCTGTTGGTGCCTCTAGGATTCAGTATGAAATTGAGGTGCTCTCCACATGTGTTTAGCTCTGCTGAAGCCCACAAAGATGTCTTCTGCTTTATAATCAGACTTTTTTGTTGAAGGCTCTTTTTTAGAATTTTTCTTTTCTTTTTGATTTTTGGGGAGTTCAATGAAAATATATTTAATTTAGTGCTGCCAATGCATACTGGATTCCAAGTAAGACATGAACAGTAGTAGTTCTTCCCACAAACTGCTTGGTTAGATTACTTCAGTGCTTCAAGGCAACAAAATAGCCAGTGCTTTTTAAAATAAAACTGAAAACAACTGAGTCACAGGCATTGTCAACTCATTTAACATTTTTCATCGAAGGCTTAAGGATGATCAAAGAGCCAACAAGGGAAGCAAAGGTTTAGGTATATAAGCGGAGCAGCAGGAAGTCTGTCACTTTATTACAGGTGAGGCTAAAGGATTCCTGAGCTTAGCTTTCATGTTTCATTAGGTACTTGCCTCAGCCACAAAACAGCCCAGCTTGAGAAAGTCCACAGTTAGCTTAGCCATGAATAGGAAAATTTGGGAGGCAATTTGTATTAGTCTCCATGTAAGATGCTTTATCTGTCAAAGCTTGGAGTGGTAAAGCATGTAGCTGTGGAGGCTAGAACTGAAGACAAAGTGGTGCCTGCTCTAGCCAGATGTCCAAGTTTCTGCCAGTTGTTTGTTTCATCTAATTCTCTGGTACTGAAATGTTAAATAGTCTTTGGGTAGTAAGTATGAAGTTGAAGAATGGGCAAGATTCATTTAAAGCTTACTCTCTTTAGGTACTTTGACATTTTCCTTCCATGTTCTTTGTGTTTTGAGGGCTTTTCCAAAACAATGTCGCAGTAGTGTGTGTGTATATATACATATATACACACACACAGAGCAGTTCCCCAAGTATGATTGTTTTCCAAACATGTACCTCTGCATCCAGATGGCAGTCAGAACCTTTGGCCCTCTCAGACGCGTCTGGGACTGCATAGTCTGATTTCTTGGTTTACATTGAAGCTGTAGTAGCTCCCAGGGGTACAAAGGCACCCTGAACTGTTCTGCTGTAAATACTGTTTGGAACTTAGAATGAATATGGCAATCGCTTTTGAACTCTGAAGTTGTGAAAGCGTGTAGTCATTGTGGTTTCAACTGGCTCCTTTTCTTATGAAAAGTCAGGGTAGTGAAAATTATTATTACAGTAAATTCAGTTTTTATATATACTATACTATATAAATGTATGTGTACATATATATACACACACAAATATATAAATATATATCTTTTTTAAATCTGGTACTTACACACTCTGGTATTTGCATAACTTCCTAAAGCTGGGGTTTCTAAATGGTGGACAAGAGCCACTACGAAGTGCGCCCTTGCAGAACCCCCGACCTGTGGTTCTGCGACTGCCCTTGGTGAAACCCAGTGCCGGTGCAGAAGAGTCTGTAGCCTACGGGACCCGTTTGGTACCATCAGGGAAGTGCTGTCTCAACTTCTCAGGCGTGTTTAAAAGTCAACGTGCCTCTGTAAATTCACTCAGTGCACTTGATAAATGTAAACTGCCAGTTAGCTGAAAAATCATGTTTCCTTTCTACGGACGAGGCTGCTCTGTAGCTTCCCCATCCTGCTTCCAGCATGCACACTACTAACCCCGCTTTTTATTGTTTTGCCACAGACATGCTGATGTAGCTCCAGTTGTGCTTGTTTTCAGATTCTGTAGTAGTTCGCTAGTTGCATGTTATTTAACTTATATTTGTAAGCCTTTTCTTCCAGAAAACAACGATGGTTTAAAAAAAAAAAAATCTAACTCCATTTTCAATTCAGCAGGTTCGTAGCCTACAGAAGGAGCAGACTTAGTAAAACACTTACTGTGCATGTGTAGTGATAAAAAGGTTGTTTTCTGTATTTAAAAGAAGCATCGTAGCCTCTGACAGACTGATACAGTGCGCTACAATTTAAATAATTGAATCTGTTTGTGTGGAGATATCTGTCAATTTTCAGAAATAATGAAATTAATATAATAGATGCAGCTTTACTGAGTAATAGGGAAACAGCACATTCACAGAGGTCTTTGAATCTACTTAACAGCTTGTGCAATCCTGTTATATTTCCTGGGAAACAAAAGGGTCATGCACATCAATCTATAGTATCTTTCATGTAATCTGCTGCTGTTTGTTAAATGCTAGGTAATCAAAGAAAAATATCACAGAGAAATAATCATTGATTGCAAGTGAATGTATTAGAATAGGTTGAAAGTCACATGAATTTTTAAATCATAATACCGATGTTTCTGGACAGCTACAGGAATTAATAGCTTTGTCGTGGTACATGGCATGCTTCTGGCAGCATAGACTGTGGCTCATGCTGCCGGCAGAACTGTGCAAGGGAATAAGGCTCCTCTTTAAGCCTTTTGTTTTTCTGTACGCATGTAAGCATTTGCTGTATGCAAACTACAGGGAGGTGCCTGCAACATATGGTAATACATGGGAAATACTTAGAGCTGCAGATTTCTCTCAGGGCACTCATTCTGAACTGGGGATTTAAAATCTGCTGATGTGAGGAGGAGAAACAAATTATTAGTCTATAAACCAGTACGAAAATTGGAGTAAAGTCTGTCAGTGAACCACCCCTGTGGTGCAGCCATGTACTGCTCCATGCCAGCAGATCTTTTAGGCTTTGAACTGTCTGCAATTGTAATGTTCTTAAGTATGCATGAAGGAGATACACCCAACAGAAATGGTCTCCACGTTTTAAAGGATGAAGTCGTAAGTCTCTTAGGATATAATGTAATGGGGCCAATTTGGTATGTTCGTTTTCATATTCAATTTGACGTGTTTTGTTTACTTTGCTGCATCACTCTTGTACAGAGCTGTTGCTAGCTGTTTTAGGAGGACAGTAGTAACACCATGGCTTGCAAAGGGACACATGATATTCAAATACTTGTTTTAAATTACGCATCCATTTTAGGTTTACTCAACAGCCTTTGTTTTCTGTTATTTTTCAGTCAAGTGATCTCAAATGCCGTGCAAGGATACTTGTAGAATTTAGATCTTTGTGGCACATGGGTGGATACTGGTATGGGGACTTGTGCAGAGAGTGCCCTTCTGTCTATACTGAAGCTTCGGTGCTTTTTCCCTGTAAGTGATATGATTTTGTTTGCGCTGTGGGTAAGCAGTCACACAAAAGACAGCAGTTAGCCTAACCTGGTTACTGTAAGTGCTTAAATCACAATAATCAAGAAACCTTACACATAATGTTAAAGTGTTTCCAGATTTATGACTTTCATGAACAGCACTTTTTTTGCAGATGATACAGAAGCAAAAAAAGGGAAAGGTAGCTGCTTCTGGCCACAGTAGGCACAAATGAGAGCTTTTAATGGAGAGTAAGTTTGTCCAGCCATATTGTGAACAAGATGTTTTCAAACATTTCAGTTCTCAGATTACATTAGCATGCTGGACCTTTGCCTCACAGAGAATTAAACATAGATCTGGAAACTTTAATGTCTTCAAACTGGATTATATACAATTGGCTGCTGCTATCAGCAACGCACTTTCTCTTCCTTCTTTGGAAAACCTCAATTCCCATGTTGCATGTATGGGTTGGTTTTGTTTTCATGGTTCTAAATTTGAGCTGCAAATAGTAGTGAAGCTTGTTAATAAACATCTGATCTTCATGTAACTCTGGGAATAAGTGTAATTTAAATAATGGGCTTTACTTCTAACAAACCCAAAACCACATCACTGCAATATTTTAATATGAAATCAGTTCCTCTGGCAAGATATCACTTTGAAAAACAATGCTGATTAGCTGTTCAGCGGGTAATAAATTCTAACCCATTTGTTGTCATGAGGGTGGTTCCTTGATAAAGATTTTTTTTTTTTTCAGGGTTCAGAGCTGGGGGACTTGCAGCTCTTCTGGAAAACCTGGTAGAAGGCTGGGGTGCCTAAATACGTGGCATACATGATTGGTGTGAACTCTGAAACCGTATCGTAAGACATAGTGGTGAAGAGCCTTAAGCAGCAGGGTCATTAACCTTTAGATGTTATTGCTGAAGTTAATCTAGCTGGTGGGAATTTTTTAAAATCAATTTTTCAAATAACATCTTTCACTGTACGATGTTTTACTACAAAACTGAAATTAGAGCATTTCTTGAAAAGAAAGCTTCTCCAAGTCCCCCTGTTGTTACTTTTGCAGATTGCTCTAGGAATGCAGGCCGCAACTTTGTAAGCACAAACTGAGTTTTATTTAATATAATTCTGTTGTCTCTGTACAGAAATTCAGTTCTACTTTTGCACAATCTTCTCAGATTAATAAAGCCAACTGAGCTTCCTAGTCTGGCTATTTCCTCATGGCTTTTAGGTTCATGTTGGGATGGCTTTGTTTCCTAGGTATTGCTTCTCTTATAGATTTAAAACCTCTTTGCGATACTGTGATTATATTTTGAGTTGGAAAGCATGTTATAAAAGTGAGTGTTTGGGCATGCTTCTGTGCTGAACACTCCCAAAATGGTGACAGAACCCTGTGATGCAAAGGGGAGCCTCCTGAAGGAGGAAAAATGAAAGAAAGCTTGTGCGTATAGCTTGCACACAGCCCAAACCAAATTCAGTTATGTTTCTAGTATGCCAAGTAGAAAAGTGTGTTCAGAGTTTCCCTAAAGCTCTTGTTTTTCTCTGATCTGTTCCTGTCTTTGAAGCAAAACCTTTCGGTCACTTAGCCATGTGGTGTCTGGAAGAGATCCAGCAAAAAACTCTTATCAATCAGTGGGTTTTCTGAACAGTCGGTTGCCTGCTTAGATTTGTAATCCAGCTTTAACTGTTAGAGACCTGGGAAAAAGAGCTGTGCTCTGAGGACAGGCAATACGGGCTTTCCAACTCAGGGCTGCACAAAACCTCTAGACCCAGCAGAACTCTACTCAGGAATCCAAGTCATTCAAGCCCCAAGCGAGGAGGAAAGCTTTTCTAAGAGCAGCATTAAACATGTATTTAAGTACTTTCTTGTCTAAATGGTTCATTAAAATATTTGGAGCACAGTGTATGAGAAGAGAAAATTAGAAGAATTTCAATGGTATTCTTTAAAGTTCCTAGTCCTTCCTTCTGAATGCTACCTTTTCATAGGTGAACAGTGCCAGTTACGTCAGTAAAGCTGTTAAATTGTGTATCCAAAAGAAATGTTTAATTTGAACTATGTTTTCAGCTTGTGAAAGTTTGTGTTCCAATGACTAATATCAATCGAGTGCTGTTTAGTTCTGGCCTACTTACCCACGCAATTCTGTGGAAACCTCTGGAGTTGGGCTGTTCTACTTTTAGATCTACGGTTCAGACAGGCTACCATGAGGCAGGCTTTCTGAATTGAATCCACGTGTGAACGTAGCTGCCAGAAGCATTACAGGTTTCCTGAGAGCTTCTGCCTTTGTAGCATACCTGTTTTAAGATTGCAGTGTGTTCCCCACAGAACTGAACGACAAGACGGTAATGAGGTGGTGGAAACAGTGGGTCAGAATAGCCATGCCTCATCAAGGCAAACATCCGTCCGGGCCAGTACTTTCTCTCTGACAGTGGTCCATAGCAGTGCCAAGGCAGACGTATAGGAGTAAGACAAGCATGCTGTTATACTAGTCTGCCTTCAGTTCTTGACGATATCTTGATTCACTTGTATTGCACTAATTAACGCAGGACACAGCTGCATGTCTGACAAATGGTGCTCCAGCCAGAAGACATTATGGCAGAGCTTCTGGCCATATATCCATCAGATTCCTCCTAATTTCTGGGAGGAGCCCAATCTCTTCATTAGTTTCTGGTCCGTGATATTCAAATTAGAATTTCCCACAGCTTGTTCCTTCAGGGCCATTTGTTTGGGACATCAGGCGAAGGGCTGCATAACAAAAGCGAATGCTGAACTGCTAGCGACTGGGTCCCTTTAGCTCAGGGCACTTCTGAGTTTCTTCAGGAATGTGTCCTCCCTGATGGCTTGGCAGATCTCTGGGCAGGGCCAGGCTCCACTAATGAGCTGAGATGATGGCTGAGTAGAATTTAGAGGTGGGAGGCTAAAATTAACGCAAATGTTACCTTGTTACTTTCTTCTGTTAATTCTGTGTTAAGTAAGTTCACCATGTTGTGGGTGCTTTGGGGACTTGGTCACTGAGCAACTTATTAAAGAGGAGCAGACTGAAGATGATACAGCTTTCTGTATGTTGCTGAACTATAGCATTATGAAGAAGGCATGATACTGTGCAATGCTCGATACTTTGGTGATTATGGCTTTCACTTGTGGCTAAAGCGTGCTGGGTGTCAACCTAGACATCCTGGAATCCTATCAGTGCTCGAAGAAGTGACTCACAGCAAGTTCACACAGAATATGAAGGGATGATTTTGTTTCATGACCAGTGTAATGGCTGGAACATTATTTCCAGCTTTGTTTCTGTGGGAGGGTGGTGTTCAGGCTGAGTATGATCCTCTGCTACCTTCTTTTTGCCTGTAATAATTAGATGCTTTGGCCTTAGCTACCAAATGGAGTACTAAGACTGGGATCCAAAGTGTTCAGCAGTGCTAGGTTTCAGAGCGTCCTCAAGCAAGGGTAAATATTTCCATTTAAGGAAGCTGCACTTTGGAATATAAAGAAATAATTTGGTCCTTCTTTGTAACTGAACATGTGGAGTATCACAGCATCAGCCTGCGATGAACAGGATTCCCTTTCTTCTGTGTGCTGCCAGTTCATACGAAGAAACTGTGACAAGCAGCAATTATTTACTGAGCAATATCTAGCAGTGTCTTAAATATTTAATATATTATTCTGCGTTCCTTTCCTCAGCATTAAAAAGATGCAATACCATGCTGTTTCTAGCACCAAAGGGTTGATAGAGCTCAGAACTGTCTTTTCCCCTCACACACAGGCACTCTGAGTTGTCATTTGCAGACGGCCTATCTTTGTACTGTGATGCTCCAAGTGAATTTCACTTCTTAGCCAAAAGATGATATAGTTAATCTTTATTTGGGATCAAGCTGTGGATTTGCTTCAACTACAATTATTTAATCTGCCACCATTGTGCATTTTCATGCCAGAAGAACATCTTGGCTTTTCTCAAATTGGAATTTTTTCTTGCTGTTTGTGGAATGTCTGCTTATGATATGTAGCTATTTGGAGCCTCTGTCAGCAATAAGATAGGTAGTACTGCGGTCTCATTTATCCTCTGGTTAACAGATAATGAAGCAGTTGCAGCCATCTGCACTGATGGAAATGGACTGCTCCTATTCCAACTTAGCATTATTCAGTAGAATTGAGCCTGTAGGGCTGGAAGTTGCCCACGGGACCCTGCGAAGGGGAGGCAGCTGTACCGAGCTGTCACAGTGTGGGCACTCTTACAAGATTATTCACTCAGCATAGTAAGAACCTCTGTATAACTTTGCACTCCGTCAAGAGAGTTAACAAACACTCTGTAAAAGGCTTAGAGCACAGACACAGTGCTGGACTACTAGAATCACTATATTCTGTTTATCCGGTCAGCGATTGCATATTTCCTGTGTGGTTCTGTTACACTGGTGCTTACTGCAGTCACATTGACATCTGTCTTAGAAATGTCTGACTGATTTACATTGTCACTGTTCCATACTGAGAGACAGAATAGTTTAAATTAAGGTCTCTGTCCGTAACGCTGTCTCCCAGATCAATAACACTCCCTGTCTATTAATCACAGCGGAGGAAAGCTAGATTTAAGATTGTCAATTCTTCAAAGTATTCATTCTCTACCTTCTCTGTGTCCATATGGTATAAGGAACTCCATCTTATGCAGTTTCAGAAGTAATCTTCAATAAGACTGATTTTTGTATTTATGAAAAACAGTTTCTTTCATCACAAAAAAGCAAAATAAAACAGAACTTGTATCATTACTCAAGGTACCAAGAAGCTAATTGTGTGTCTCACTTAAATCTGCTAAAACGTTTTGGAATATGATCTTTTGAATTCCCAAGTGCTGGGAATCCTGTATACCCTCAGGTTTGCTCACTACACAACTTTTGTGAGCGACACGTATACACAGTGCGAATAACAGGTATTGTAGCCCATGGCCTTGTTTTTTGCTTCAGGACAGAACTCTCAACTAGAATTGTATTTACTCTTTTTGTCTGTGGATACCTATTGTCTGAATTTTAGACCAATGATTTCGTGGTACTATTTTTATTGTCTCCTGCATAATACCCTGCAGAAGTGGGCTATTCATGATTTCTGTGCTAGCTGATGAAAATAGATGCAAGATCTAAGCAAGTCTGTAATTCAGGAGTTGTGTGTGTCCATATTTTGCATCATTCTTTTAGCCTTGAAAGAGGTTGTAATTACCAACCATTACACCCATTCTTCAAGTTTCATGCTGACCATGTTAGCGCCAAATAATCCAACTGAGTATGGTCCAGTGTGCCAGGTTTAGTTACAGTTCATGCAATGATTCCTCTGAGTTGTCTCTAAAATGTCAAGAATTTGCATGAAGAAGAGCTGTCATTCAACTGACTCATCAGTGAAATTGGTGCAGATTTCCTCAACTCCCTACCTAGAAGGCCCTTGCAGACTCCATGGAAACAAACTCCCGCAGCCTGCAGGGTTGCTTAGAGCATTTCCCTGATAATGCAGGATTGTTTTGCAGTTTGTTTTCTTCTGTTTAATCTTTTAGCTTCAATTTTCAGTCAATTCCTTGAGCATAGTTCTACAGTTAACAGTAGTTATTTTTTCATTTCTTCTGTATGTACAAAATGGAAATTGTACATATATATAAGTCCAGTATATTTTTAATGGCTTTATCATTAGACAGTGGATGGATTTCTTTCTGGACTACGAATGTACCGAGTCGGTGCCCATTAGGAATAAACAAATAGGATTGTTAGACCTTCCTGCTGGCTTTCTTTAGAGCAGTGCAAGAGTGTTTTTCCTGTCCAGTTAATTTGTTAAAAAACAAAACAAACAAACCTTGTTTTGAAGTAACCTAAAATAGATACATTTTTATTTTTCCTGAAACAGACATTCCTGAAATTACTTTGTGTAGAAAGAGATATTTTGTTTGCTGCAGCTTAATGATACTGTGTTCAGGATTTGGGTTATTTTTATGTTTCAAATTAACTTTCCATCTTTGAGCAGTTCTTGGAAAGAAACCAAAAGATTTAAATGGGATTTTAGATGTAAAGAAAGAAGGACAGTGATTATGTGATTATACTGAAATTATTCTGCAAATTCGATAAGAATTAACTAACTTTTCTGTACCCTAAATCCAGATCTTTCAATAGATTTTAAACTTGATTTCTCCCATCTTTACTGGCTTTTTTTCTTGGCCATTAAACTTAGTTTTTCACGTTGTCTGTCTACTCCCGAGATTTTCCACAACGGCAAGTTGAAACTGTGGGTGGGTGACCAGGTTAAAAAGCTGGGCTTCAGCTTTTTCTGGGTGCGTAACCCCCTTAGTGGATGTCTTGGTTTCCGTCTTGCTCCCCAGTTTGTGGCTCTCATCCAGGGAGATTTCTTCAGTTCAGCTCATGTAGCTCTTCCTGTGTTTGACACTGTTTTCATATCTGATCTTCGCATGAGAAAACCAGTAATAAGCCTTTCTCCGTACGGCTGCTTTGATTCTGTATTTGATTGAAGAAATTAATTGTACAAGGATGGGAAACTTCTAACATAGAGACGTTACCATAAAAGACTCCGTCGTTTGCCTCTGTGCCCCTGGCAGAGGGACTCCCCGGCTCTGATGCAACGCGGGGGGCCAAAGCTACAGCGGGGTCTCTCCGTGATGTAGGCTGCCCACCACGTACACAGCTTCTTTAAAGCAGTTAAACTTTCGAAGCCCGTGGAACCACCACGGTGCCTGTGGGACTTGGTGGGCGCTGAGCACATTGGCAGCTATTGCGGCTCTGTGTTGCCAGCTCCCAACTTGATTAGATCTGTGGCTTTTTGTGTTTTGGGCTTTTTAGCTGCGGTTACCAAGTACATAAACACTGTTACTAATAGCACGCTGAACTGCAGCAGCAGCAGCGGGGAAATTTCTAGAAAACTATCTCAGTAAAAACAGAACCTTTTAGCCATGTTTCAGGACATCCCCAAAATGGGTATTTTTGCTATGGGAACTGTGCTTTTTCCTGTATGTTTGAAACTATATGCAACTCCTGACTGAAGCTTTTGGTCGTTGCGGAGCCTGCCTTAGGTGTCTGTCTTCAGAAGGAAAATGAGGTATTTTTAATGAAGCTGTAATCCTGCTATTTGTGATTATATAAGGAGTCCCTGAGGTCACAACGTGCTCAATGTCATTTGGCACCCCAATCAAGGTTGCGCTGGGGTGGAGGCTAATCAGTGCTGCCTTGTGTCTCATTACCATCTCGTCTTTATGCACAGCATATTGTCACTGCACAAAGACAGAGTCTGTTAAATATTTATTTATAGTAAGAAGGGCCAAAACCGTTAAGAGAAGATTTTTAACTCTGTGTTAAAAGCAAGGCAAAAAGTCACACTCGGTGAGCAGGTTGGCACTTCCACGGCACACTGTGTTAAGCACTAAACTTTAATTATAAGCAAATTAAGTTCACCCTCTTCAATTGTTAAACTAACAACGAGCCACAAAGCCAGCATATGTAAACCACCCCCTCAATATTCGTCACTATTCACAAGTCTTGAACTCTGAAAGCAAACAAATTACAGGGTGGAATAAGCTCCTAAAAGCTATTTTAAAGCTTTAGTGCTTTAGTTAAAAGCTATTTGGACAATATGATTTGTTTCCATTCCAGTACAGCTAATTCTTGCACATGCTGCGTTTGTGGCCTCCTCCCTTCACACAACCCTGTTTATTTTTGTAAACATACTAGTAATCTTGGGATTAAAAGTAAAGATTTGCAAGTAATTTACAAATACCCACCGTAAATATAATTAATGTAATTCTAATGCTAATTTTATGAACCTCCATAGACCATACACATTTATGACTACATGAGCAAAGGTTGATCTATGGCAGTTTGTGTAAGGGATATAAATGGATAAGTACAAATAACCATTTAAAAATTTCTAACATGATGATGGAGCGTTCATTATGAGGCTTTGGCTAAGGTTTTATTACAGCCTGTGGAAAAACTGCTTTCACCCTAAAAATTTAACTCTGTATCATATATATGTTTATATTAAACCTGAGGTCATTCACAATGAGAGCAAGTCTAATTAGTAATACCACACCACGTGTTAAAATATTGCTATTTGAACATAAGCGTAGTTGTAATCACCTCTGTACTTTCAGTATCTGAACTAAACTTTCTGCCGCAGTAATTCTTCAGGAAGACTCTGTAGTTGCCTTTTTGGGTAGAGAACACAAAGCCACAGAATGTAAGGGTGGCTGTTCTGTTAGTGAATAAATCAAGTAATCTGATGCCCTGTGTGAGAAAAGCCAGCAAAAGGGTAGAATATAAGAACGGAACTTAACGAGGCTCTCGCAGAATTTTGCCCAGCTCCCTGTTGCATGCGGCTGTGCTATTTTTGCTTAGTGGATATACTGAGGATGGAAGCAATATGGCCAGGAATGTGTACTTGTAAGCTGCACAACGCTATTCTTCTGCGATCATGATTTGGTTTATGTACGCTGCCCTATTCTGGTGCTACTCTTTGCCAGTAAGCCTTCTGGTGAGGACGCTTTTTGCCTTTTGAAATTACATACACACCTAAACTAAGCACCAACTTTAACTTCACAGTTTGCTGACAGGCAGTTTATGCTCAGGGACAAATTCCAGCAAACGCGATCAGAGAGTAACGTAGATGTGTCCGCTGCGGAGCAAGCTCGCACCTGCAAGAAGGATGTTTGCACTGCCTGAAGTTTTCAAGCATCTACAGTGTAAAGGTTTCTGACGCTTCCGAAGGCAGGCTGTAATACTTGCATATGCTAGTATATTCCGAGGTTCTGCACCGGTACAGGTGAACTGAGCTGAGGTTTTACGGCTAAGTGCACACAGTGCAAGACTGAAAGTAGAAGACAGGTTCTGGAAGTGCTTAATATAATGGCGCATACAGTAGAACTTGTGTCGGTCATTTGTAGGACAAAGTACTGTCATTCACTTATAAAAAATAGGGAAGGGTAGAGTGCTTGTAGAATATTGAAAATTGATCATGTTTTGACTAGTTCAGAAAAATGTTTCTGTAATTCCCCTTTCTCTAGTGTATAGGAAATAGCCATTGGCTTTTTTGTTCGGGTTTTTTTTTTTTTACATCCATGTTTAATGGCATGCTGACTATTATGAAATGTCAATAAAAAGGAAGAAAATGTAAAGTCATTAAGCATTTGACGTTTAAGGACATAGTATTTTTGAATAATTTTAATACTTTATAATTTTATTCCTTTGCTATCATCTCAGGACCTCATTGGAAACACGAAGCAGCATCTCAACTGATCCACTCAGGTACTGTAGTAATACAGATGTTAATTTTAGGTTTAAAATAATAGAAATTACCTCTATTCTGTACCAGCTGTACAGCACATAGCTCTATCTTACAATGTAAAGTAAAGGCATTGACCAAATAGCTGGATTTTTCTGTTTGAGAGGGGATAGTTTGCTCTCTTCCAGCTTGAAATTCAGTTCTAGCTTCAAACACTGATTCGTTCTCAGAGGAGCATGAAGGGGAGGGAGGGAAGGTGTGTTTGTGCACGCACGTGGGCAAACCATCTCTGTCTCAGATTTTTATAACCTTAGGTTGTGCTGAAAACATTTGACCTTCCCTGGCAGTTTTATACTGCTTTGAGTGAACAATACTGATTGTGTCGAAATGTCATTCATGTTTTCCGTTGCTCAGCGTTTTGATAAAAGCACATGTATAAACTTCAGAGAGTACTGTCATATGAGTCATTGCAGTGACTGAGATTTTACTTTGATCACTCAGTTTGGAAAAAAACGCTTAGCACTGTTAACGCTGCATATCAAATGGGCACCTTGCATCTTTATTCTCATAGTTGCACATTAAAGAGAGCATCAAAGTCGCAGACTTCCTTTGATTAAGTTGGGGCAGAGTCCCTTCCTCTCAAATTGACAGTTGTTTTGGTAAAAATCTTCCTTTGGAGATGTTATGGATTGAGGATGTGACTTTTTCCCACACTGTGTAGTTTTAACCTTGCTTGAACAAAACTTTAGTGGGAACTGTTCTGTTTAGCCTTATTCAAATTAAAGGCCCTCTCTATTATTAATCTTCCATTATTTTCCAGTGTATTGTTTTCTGAAAGTAAAGCATATCCCTTATTATCATCTCCTAAAAAAACACCCACCCACCCCCTATGTTGTAATATTATCTTTGTCTTCAGCTCAGCATAGCAACGCTGGACAATGTTCAGTCATGACTAGTTTTGTTCCCATCTCCCGGGTTGACTGGAACACTATTTCTTTGTGTGGTAGGACAATGCAGGAAACAATGTCAACTTCCCCCCGCCCCGCTTTTCTGCACACTTATTTTGGCAAGAGCATCATGTAGCTGGTTTGTGATTTACCATTCTCTGGGATAAGGTTCCCAGAACCAGGTATTGCTGCCATCTTTATTCCAGGCTGGATAAATCTTTGTGAAAATAGCAGATTTTATTACAAAGTTTTTCCTTCCGGTGGAATTTTTTTCATGGGAGGATACCAGTGAGAAAGATGAGGAAGAATTAGATAGATGTAAGAAGTGGCTGAATTTTAACCTCTGGTGGGAAAAGGAGTAGGGAATATTCTTTGAATAGGTTCAGTTGCACTGAATAGACATGTTTTCTAGAAACTGCAGTGGTTGAATCATTTTAAGTTGCTATGGGATCATAAAAACATATGACTATTTCCTTGTTTTAAACTATTTTCAATAAAATGAGACCATGTGATATAATATCCACCAATATGGCCACTGCCATTGCTGCACGGCCTCATGAACCGTAAAGCTGAATACACACAGTATATGTGTTAAGTTCTATGGCATTGGCTCTCATTAGTATGCGTTCAGTGGGTAGCGCTTTCTTAAGCCTGCAACGGAGAGATGCAGGCTGGTATGGAATCCTTGATTGCACTTCTTTATAGTTCAAACAATACTTTCATAATAGCTTGTATTCTACCTTCTTTTACAAAATTTTTTTTAAGCTGTAAGTTAACAGAGATTTTGAGACTTTCTTCTTTACCCCATTCACTTTTATAAAACCTCTGCGCTCAGACATTTCCTAAACTAATTCAAACAGACAATCTTGACAATACTTGTAAACTTTTTGAGAGAACTGTCTTTATAAGAAGGTATTTGGAAATGAATGCACTTGCATGCAGTAAGTCCTTTTGAATTTTGAGAACTGGGGTGAAATATTATCTGGGAGTGTCCTGGTTTCAGCAGGGATAGAGTTAATTTCCTTCCTAGTAGCTGGTACAGTGCTGTGTTTGGATTTAGGGTGAGAACAATGTTGATAACACACCGATGTTTTAGTTGTTACTAGGTAGTGTTTACACTAGTCAAGGACTTTCCAGCTTCCCATGCTCTACTGACTGAGAAGGCTGGAGGGGCACAAGAAGCTGGGAGGGGGCACAGCCAGGACAGCTGACCCCAACTGGCCAAAGGGATATTCCATACCATGGGACATCATGCTCAGTATATAAAGCTGGGGGAAGAAGAAGGAAGGGGGAGACGTTTGGAGTGATGGAGCTTGTCTTCCCAAGTCACCGCTACGCGTGATGGAGCCCTGCTTTCCTGGAGATGGCTGAACACCTGCCTGCCCATGGGAAGTAGTGAATGAATTCCTTGTTTTGCTTTATTGCAGCGCATGTTTCGCATTCATGGATAACCTGTGCAATAGTGTCCATGGTCAAGTCCCTGCTGATTCTCTCCCCCATCCCACTCTGGGGGAGTGAGCGAGCGGCTGTGTGGTGCTTAGTTGCCGGCTGGGGTTAAACCATGACAGGGAGTTACCAGATGAGGAGGTAAAAATGCTACTCTAACTACAAATGAAATAATTTTATGATGTTTAAAAACTCTAGAGTAAAACAATCATAGAGGAGACATTAAAGAAATTTCCAGATTATATCAGTTAAACCAGTGAATTTTTCCTAGGATTAAATAATTATTGAAGAAACAGCATGTAAAATCTACTCGACTTCAGTAGGTCAAATAAGCATGTTCTGGAGCTGTAATTAAACAGAATTAAGGTTATTGTTTTTAAGTAAAATGAAAGATAGTAGAAGACTTCTTACTGAATGTGTTCTCATGAACCTGTTGAGCAAATTTGCCTTTGAATGACCCATAAAATGGAATGTACCAATTAATACGAACCCATCCAGTGTCCTGTCAAGCAATTAGTATTTTCTAGTCAGGCTACTTTTCTTGCGTTTTGCTCACTAAGTTCCTGTCCCCATCAACAAGGTAAGTTTTCCCTTGAAGAACCACTCTTCTAGTTCCTGCCTGCTCTGGAACGTTTGTAATCCAGACTTTTGATTTTGTTAAATTTCAGTTGTATGTAGATTCCCCACCAGACAGCTCCATTTGTTTCCCCTGGATTTATTTAGACTACACTTGGATTCTGTGGGTTCAATTTGAAGGTTACAGAGTTGTGAGATGAGAGAAAAGCCCCGTGCTTTAAAGAGTAAGGGCTAATGTGAAAAATTTGCTTATGGCCATTGTAAAGAGAAAAATCTGTACAAATTGGCATGCTATATATGTATATTTTGTTTTGCACAATTTCTTTCATAGTCTGCACAGTATTTGTTCTGGATATCTTGAGTTGGTCCCTGTCAGCTTTCAGCTGGTATCTGAAAATATTTTGTTTCCTAATATCTAAACCTTAATGTGGGCCTTCTGGAGTGTTGTATTACCAGACCTGTTTCAAATGATCCAGAAATTTAAATATTTAAGCTTTGCAGATATTTGTGGCATATTTGTCGTCTTCTGTAACAAATTGATCAACCTAGTGTTTGTTTAGAGGGTTTAGAGAACGGACATGCAGAAAAGATATTCAGCATTAAGAGAACAGCAAATTTCTTACTATTCTGCTTCATGAAATTTTGGCAGCTTAGAGGCTTAATAACCAAAAATTAAGGATAGTATCAAATGACGATTCATATTCATCTGTCAGGGAGCGCATAAATCTGAGAGCTGTTTGAAGCAAAATAACTTTGTTTTGAGTTACTGGAGCATTTCTAGGCAGCAGAGCTTCCCTTCGAGTAAGGGGGGGGCGGGGTGGAGGGGAAGAGAGCTTGATTTTACGTCCCTGATTCTCTAGGCATCTCTGTAGAGCACGTCACCAGCATGCCTGGGTGCCACAACAGTGCAGCAGAGCCCGAGAGCTCTGTACAAACACAGCTCTCCCGTTTTCCCCGATTGGGAAGGGATACTTGCTGAAGTGGTACCCAGAAATGCGTAAGAGGGCCAGGAAGAGAGTTTGCCAGAGCCTATAACACAAAAGTCTTCCTTATTCTTTGTGTGAGCAACCTAGGAAATTTTCCCATCAACTTGCATGTGGAGACTATTTGATTTCTAGTATCAAGAAAGGGACCCAATGTACGGGAGCTTTGTGTGCTGTTCTATTCTGTGAGCAACGAGGCCTTTAAGCCTCCCAGGGACTAGTTCAGCATCTATTTGGTTGCACAGAATCTCGGTTTGTACACCTTGTATGTATTCCTTGTATGACCCCCGCTTTTTAACATGGTGTGCACAGGGAGTATGATGGAATTAGCATGGGAACCACACTATCTCGGTCTCATGATATTCTTGAGCTCCACAATGTACGAATCGCTAGCGTGAAGTTTTTGTGTGTGGCTATTGAAGGATTTCACCCTGCAATCGTGGAAGACTCATGCAAAACAGTTTTCTTACTGCAGGCTTGCAATTTCTGTACTCCATGTAAGTAGGCGGATATATTGTTTTTCTGGGCAAGTGGAATATTTTTGAGGAATGTTCCTGGCATATCACTAGAAGGGTGTAAGTAAGTAAATAACAGTAGTTTAATTTATGTATTTTATGAAGGGTTAAAGATGTAGCTAGACAAGCCAATTTTCCTGATTTCCCCACCCCCAACATCTGAAATCAGTGATTAATAACTCTAGCAGGCGCTGACTTCATGCTGGCGTTGTTTCATACAACGCTCTCCCTCATCAGTGGCTTGTTCTACTTCAGCCTCAGAGCTTCATGGATTGACAAGACAACCATCCCTAAGAAAGGAGGCGTTGTACTATATGATTTTCACTTTGCCCTTTTTTTAGTGGCTGTTTTTGAAAGACTTGTCAGAGGCTTCAGTACATAGCAAAACTCTTAAGTGACTATAGAAATTTTCAGGGAACTGCTCACTTACGTACGGTACCGGTGCTGAAGCTGCGGTACATCCAAAAATTCCCACTCTTATTAGGCCTGGAATTCTAAGTCAAAGGTTTCAATAAATGCCTTTCTGAAAGAACTAGTCTTATATCCAGGGTGAGCGTGAGATGAAACTTAATTTTCTTTGTTGTTTTCCTCTAGAAGACAAGTAAAAATGAAGAACATGTTGAGAGCATGGTGCTTTTCATTTGCAAAAGTCCTAATTAGCATTTTCTCTGCATGCAGTGCAGTATAATCAGCATTGGTTGCTGTCAGAAAATTCATGGGTACGTAGCTTCTACTCACTGAAAGTCCAGTGTTTAGAAGTAAATAATTAAGGTGACAAATAGCATTTTTTTTTCTGGAAAGGGTATGATGGAGAGAAAGAAATTGCTTTGCAGTGCGAACAGTCAAAGGATAAGTTTTCAGAAGACTCTCATTTTAGGATCAAATCTTTGGGTGGTGTCTCTTGAGCTTAATTGTCTCAGTATGGCTTTCCCCTTCTCCTTCCTTGACCCTGAGAATAGCTGTCCTTGGTTATGGGGCGAGGCGTTCCTTGCTGCTGCTGCTTTTTTTCTTTCTTTTTTCTTTTTTTTTTTTTTTTGAAAAGGAATCTCAAGAAATTCAGGCAGAAGAATGTTCCAGTAGGGAAAACTCAAGCATAAATTTGTTTTGCTATCTGTTTGTTCTTGGAAATAAAGGGAAAAAGGTTTCCGTGTTACCCTCTTGGCAGTGTACCACAGCCTTTGTAACGGACCAGGCCAGCCCAAGCCAGGGCACCAGGGAGGCTGAGGAAGGCTGGGGCTCACCAGGAGGCACTGGACCTCAAGGGCCTTTCATTGAGTTCCTCTGTAGATAAAACTATCCCTGGAAAACAGGGGCTGATATTAGGGATGAAAAGCTGGGATGGAAGATTTTGATACAAAAATCTAAATATCCTTAGCATGATGGCATCGCTGTCTTGAAAATTGCCAAGCTAATGACGCCCAAGGGCTTCGATATGAGTTCGGGAAGAAAATAGGCTTGAACTTTCACAGTATTTAGTATTGTTAGGGGACTTGCTTCTCAAAAGCAAGCAAGAGTGTTTTCTTAGGAATGACTGCAACAGTACCAGCTCCGATGCTGGTCTGAAAGAAACCACAGTGAGTAAATGCAGGCATCACAGGCAATTGATTATTTTCAAGAGAATCTTTAAAGGAAATTATTTTTTAAAAGGCCCAAATCAAATGCCCATCACGTTCGTGCTTTTTCATGCAAGTTGCTTTTCTCATGATCTGTTCGTTTCCACCGCTCACCCTACACTGTACAAGGTATTTTTAGGGAAATACTAGACAAAGCGTGACATGAACATTTTTGAATGTTGTCTAGGCATAACTGACCTGTTTCTTTACTTCAGTAAAGGAACTGCCAATTCTTACTCCAATATATTTATAATTTCATTTCAGGTAAACTTACACAAACCAGTTTTCTAAGAAGTTGCAGGGCACTTATGTAACTGAACAGTGACAATGAGTAAAACCAGAAACCAAAAGGATAAATATAGCTTATTATCCAGGCACTTGGGGAAGTAGATACGTCTACACGGAAAAGAGCCTCAAGTTAAGCTTTAGAGGTTTGGTTTTCTTTTCATACTTTTTAAACAGTGTTGATTTTTGGTGTTTTTTTTAAAACCACCTGTCCAAGTGCCAGGATCTTTGCTTTTAAGTATTCCTTCAGATTCTGGTTTTGGTTTTGTCGTTGTGTCTGTTGAACTCTCAAGTTCCTATACCTTTTTGATACTATTGCAAGCTATATCCTAAATGTTTACTATCAGTGATTTTCAAAAACTGAACAGGATAAGAAATACCCAAATTGCAGTTTCTGGAAAAGTAAAACTTAACAGCAAGCTGGGCGTTAGAATGGTCAGGCTCCGCTGGGACACTTGTTGTTATTTAGCAACAACAACAAAAACTTTAAAAAAAAAAAAAAAAGGATAAATTGCTGTTGAAGTCTTCTCTTGTGCCAGTAAGGTTTCCTGCGAAACAGCAGTTCTGCACTGTTGACTCTTGCTGCGGGTGTCCTGCGAGACGGGGGGAACTCCTTAAAAGTAAACCTGCACGTCGGTATAGAGAGGAAAAGGGGAAAAGAAAAGGTGGCAGAATCGGGCCAGTGTCGTTCGCAAAAGATAGAGATTAAATTTGGAGTCCTGTCTCTTCAGAATAAGAGCCACCTGCTTTTACCATGTCTGGCCGGAGGTTTTAAATAGCAAATGCTGCTCATTTTGCGATTTCCTTTAAAGCAGCTCGCCGCTAATGGCTCTGCGCTCCCTGCGGAACGACAATGGCTCTGGGCTGAGACGCCGCGATTTTGCGTCCCCGCTCGTCAGCCCGGCCCCCAAATCCGGGCTCCGCCGCCGAGGTTGCCCGGAGCGCGGCCCC